>NC_090031.1:31536715-31874215 GCF_037176765.1 Anolis sagrei
TGGTTGGGCAACCATATTTGGACACTTATGCTGCACTTATCACCCACCCTGATATGAACACCGATGTTTGAAGTAACTGATAGACGCCATAAAAATCTCCAGCAAGCATGCAAACAATAAGGAAGTACTCCATCAGTGTCACAAATGGAGCAACAGCTCCCCTGGTGGCAGGGGCGGCTTGTCCATTACGCGAAGTAAGCGGTCGCAGAACACTTTTTTTTTTGCCAGGGGCACAGAGGCACCTCTGTAAATGCCCCTCGGCCGCCACTTGAGGAGCGCCCCCTCAGCTCACAACAGCCCTAGCAGTCTGGGGGGAGCCTTGGCTTTCTTGCCTCGCTGCCAAAGGGGCCGGGCCCTTGAGCCTCGCCTAGCCCCTCTCGTTCCTGCTCCACCTGGCTACCGGGTGTGTGAGCAGAGCCAGCACTCAATCGTTCTCCGCGTTTGATCCCTTCCCCATGACCGGCTCCCTTTCCCGATCCCCCGGCGCTCCACCCGCCTCCTCTCCTCTCCCCGATCGGGTGGGCCAAGGGGCGGAACCGCCGTGCCTGACCCGCTTCGGGTCCAGAGGCGTGTCTGAAGACCCCAGCGTGCGCACCAAAAGTCGCCTCTTCTCCTGACTTTCTCTTCAGCCATTGGGACCAAGAGAGAGAGAGAGAGAGAGAGTGCCTCCGGCTGGAGGTATCTCCCACCTCTGCTCCCTCCTTTGTTTTTGCGTCTACCTTCAGGAAAGGTGGGCATCTCCACCTCTCTCTCTCTCTTGGTCCCAATGGCTAAGGAGAAAGTCAGGAGAAGAGGTGACTTTTGGTGCACACGCCGGGGTCTTCAGGAATGCCTCCGGACCCAAGGGGGGCCAGGCAAGGGAGCAAGTGCGGCAAGTGTAGTTACTGGGATATATAGTTCACCTACAATCAAAGAGCATTCTGAACTCCACCAATGATGGAATTGAACCAAATATGGCACACAGAACTCCCACGACGAACAGAAAATATATATCAATGATTGGTTGGGGGGGGGGGGGTGCCAAAATATGTTTGCTTACCGTTGAAAATTACCTAGGGCCGCCTCTGCCTGGTGGTCAGAATACCCTCATGAAGCTGGAATGTTAAATGGCCTCTGTGTGTCTGTCTATATATGTTGTGTGTCTATGGCATTTAATGTTTGCCATGTATATGTACATTGTAATCCGCCCTGAGTCCCCTGCGGGGTGAGAAGGGCGGAATATAAATACTGTAAAATAAATGAATAAATAAATAAATACCTCCAACAGACAAGAGTTCTTTCTCCCACCCTGGACATCATTCCACAGATATATAAACCCCATTTGCCTAGTTTCCAACAGATCTCACAATCTCTGAGGATGCCTGCCAGAGATGGAGGTGAAATGTCAGGAGAGAATGCTTCTGGAATATGGCCAGACAGCCCAAAAAACTTAAAACAACCCATGAAATCCTTCCACAATACATGTTTTAGTTCTTCGTGCAGGAAAAGATGCACATGGCATTTCCTTCAACTCCAAATGTTTCCTAGGGGCTCCTGGCATTGGCAAGGCCTTTTCAAGCCCGCTCCACAGGTCAGTTCAAATTAATCCAGTGCTTTCCAAAATAAAATGTACGTATTTGTACTTGTCTTATGTGCTTTTTTTTCATTCTTGGAACTAGCTAAGGTGGCTAAAGAGCAAGTCGATGCGGTTCAACAGATTCGACAGGGACCAAGGAAGGAAAAGAGGAACGCCAGCACTAGGTCCTAAGGCTTAAATGATAATATTGCTAAAGTATTTAAACACCTCGACTATAATGGTTGAATACACAAAGACTAGGTGGAAAGCAATTTCTGAATACCCATAGGTAAAGGTGTCCCCTTGACATTAAGTCCAGCCATGCCCGAGAGTGTTTTGGAGGATGCCTGCCAGAGATGGAGGCGAAACGCCATTGTTCTCCCAACCCTGCTATACGCCTGCGAAACGTGGACTGTCTATAGACATCGCATTCAACTCCTGGAATGATTCCATCAGCGTTGCCTCAAAGTGCTCTCCCAACAGTCACCATCCAATCTCTCTGCAATGCCAGAAATATAGCTTAATGGTGTAACATTAGAAAATATTGACTATCTCCACTCCCTTGGCACTCACCTCTCCACCAAAGTCAAATTGACACCGAAATACAACACCGCCTGAGCTCTGGAAGTGCAGCATTTTTCCGAATGAAGCAGAGAGCGTTTGAGGACTGGGACATCCGTAGGGAGACCAAGATGCTTGTTTATAAAGCCATTGTCCTCCCAACCCTGCTATACGCCTGCGAAATGTGGACTGTCTACAGACATCACACTCAACTCCTGGAATGATTCCATCAGCGTTGCCTCAAAGCGCTCTTCCAACAGTCACCAGCCAATCTCTGTGCAATGCCAGAAATACAACTTAATGGTGTAACATTAGAAAATATTGACCATCTCCGCTCTCTTGTTAGCCACCTCTCCACAAAAATTAACATTGATACTCAAATACAGCATCACCTGAGCTCTGCGAGTGCAGCATTCTTCTGAATGAAGGAGAGAGTGTCTGAGGATCGAGACATCCGAAGAGAGACCAAGAGGCTTGTTTATAAAGCCATTGTCCTCCCAACCTTGCTATACGCCTGCAAAACGTGGACTGTCTAAATACATCACACTCAACTCCTGGAACAATTCCATCAGCTGGGTTGTTGTAGGTTTTTTCGGGCTATATGGCATATTCTAGAGGCATTTTCTCCTGACGTTTCGCCTGCATCTATGGCAAGCATCCTCAGAGGTAGTGAGGTCTATTGGGATTAGGAAAGTGGGTTTATATATCTGTAGAATGGCCAGGGTGGGACAAAGAACTCTTGTCTGTTGGAGCTAGGTGTGAATGTTTCAACTGACCACCTTGATTAGCATTTGATGGCCTGGCAGTGCCTGGGGCAATTTTGTTTCCAAATGAAGCAGAGAGTGTTTGAGTACTTGGATATCCATAGGGATGTCAAGGTGCTTCTTTATAAAGCTATTGTCCTCCCAACCCTGCTATATGCCTGCGAAACGTGGACTGTCTACAGACGTCACATGCAACTCCTGGAATGATTCCATCATCACTGCCTCTGGAAAATCCTGCAAATCTCTTGGGAAGACAAGCCGACAAATGTCAGCGTGCTGGAAGAAGCAAAGACCACCAGCACTGAAGCGATGGTCCTCCGTCATCAACTCCGCTGGACCGGCCACGTTGTCCGGATGCCCGACCTCCGTCTCCCAAAGCAGTTGCTCTACTCGGAACTCAAGAACGGAAAACAGAATATTGGTGAGCAGGAAAAGAGATTGAAAGAAGGGCTCAAAGCCAACTTTAAAAACTCTGGCATAGACTCTGAGAACTGGGAAGCCCTGGCCCTTGAGCACTCTAACTGGAGGTCAGCTGTGACCAGCAGTGCTGCGGAATTCGAAGAGGCACAAATGGAGGGTGGAAGGGAGAAACGTGCCAAGAGGAAGGCGCATCAAGCCAACCCTGACCGGGACAGCCTTCCCTCTTGAAACCAGAAGAGCATGCAGGTCAAGAAGAGGGCTCCACAGTCACCTACGGACCCACCGTCAAGACACAACACCCGGACAACGAGGGATCGCCGAAGTAAGTAAGCTCTGCTTTTGACAAGCCATAAAACTTGTCCTGTTCCATCAGGCTTTTAATGCTCAATGTTTTGCCACTTGTTAATTTTAACAATCCCTCATAAATTTTATCGCAACGTCTAATTCCTTGTTTTATATGACGGTCCTCATTGCATTCTAGGCGGAAGGGGCATTGTTAGAATCTTGTTAGATAAATAAATAAAAATCATTGTATTTGAAAACGTCATATAAAGATATAATCAATCTCGGTTCAGTTAAATCTGTCAAATGGCCTTTCAAAAAACAGAGAGAGGGGGAGCAATTCAGAGAGATGGGTGGATTGTTGATTAAGAAACAGATATATATATATATATATATATATATATATATATATAATATGAGCAAAACATGTCTTTGGTTACGAAAGATGAAACCAATCAACGTCTAAGTTTGTTATCAGTAAATGTTTAACATTGACACAAATGATCAGCCACTGCCAGAAGGGACAGAGAACTTCATATATGCTGACGATCATGCCATCACCGCTCAAGGAGCCTTGGAAATAATTGAACAGAAGCTCTCTGAAGCTTTAGTTGCTCTTACTGCCTATTTCAGAGAAAACCAGCTAATTCCTAATCCATCTTAAATGTAGACATGTGCTTTGCATCATAAGAATAGACAAGCATTTCAAGCTCTGAGGAAACGATCTATGCTGACGATCATGCCATCACTGCTCACGTAGGGAGCTTTGAAATGGTTGAACAGAAGTTCTCTGAGGCTTTAGGAGCTCTTACTGCCCATTTCAGGGGAAACCAGTTGATTCCTAATCCATCTAAAATGCAGACATGTGCTTTGCATAGACAAGCATCTCGAGTTCTGAGGAAACGATCTATGCTGACAATCATGCCATCACTGCTCACGTAGGGAGCTTTGAAATGGTTGGACAGAAGTTCTCTGAAGCTTTAGGTGCTCTTACTGCCCATTTCAGGGGAAACCAGCTGATTCCTAATCCATCTCAAATGCAGACGTGTGCTTTTCACCTTAAAAACAGACAAGTATCTTGAGCTCTGAGGATGACCTGGGAAGGAATCCCACTGGAGCATTGCAGCACACCCAAATACCTGGGAGTCACTCTGTGTCATGAATGACTTTTCTGTGACATCTGGACTGTGTTCTGATTTATAAGAAGCACTGCTTGAATATCAAACAAAAAGTGATAGAAATAATATCTGACTGGCACAACCTGGGGATCACAACCAGTGAAGACATCAGCTCTTGCACTTTGCTATTCTGCTGCTGAATACGCATGCCAAGTGTGGAATACATCTCACCACATTAAAACAGTGGACATGGCTATTAATGAGACATGCCGCATTACCACAGGATGTTTATGCCCTACGCCACTGGAGAAATTATACTGTTTAGCTGGTATTGCACTACCTGACATCTGTCGGGAAGTAACAGATTGCAATGAAACGACCAAGGCATTAACATCTCTGGCCCATCCTCTGTTCGGGTATCAGCCAGCAAGCCAACACCTTAAATCAAGAAATAGTTTTGTAAAATCCACAGAGATACTTGCAGTAACACCTCAGCAAGCAAGAGTCCAAAAGTGGCAGGCGAAAACCCGGAACCTCAATCAATGACAGATACCAGATGAGAAGCTCTCTCCTGGGCACACAGAAGACTGGCCGATTTGGAAGGTGCTAAACAGACTGTGTTCAGCGCCTTCTGTGCTCTGAAGACTTTGCTCTGGCACCACGAGATGCAGAGCCAACCATAAGAGATGGGGCCACAAAGTGGAGTCCACAAAGTGGAGCGCCCCTGGGAAAAATCAACTATACTGCAAATGTTTACTTTGCGTAATGGGTTGAGCCACCCCTGGTATCATGCCAAGTTCTTACCTTTTTTTGTGATTTTTTCAATACATTATAACTGTATTCTCAATTCGCTTCTGACACAATAAATAAATAAAATACCTATTTTTGATTTCCATATACCTGGCATCACATAAAAAATATCAAAACTGAGACAAAAAAACTTGTGTTGTAGGTTTTTCAGGCTGACCTCACAACCTCTGAGGATACTTGCCATAGATGCAGGCAAAACGTCATGAGAGAATGCTTCTAGAACTTGGTTATATAGCCTGAAAAACATACAACAACCCAGTGATTCCAGCCATGAAAGCCTTCGACAATACACTAAACCTGGTTTAGGACACTCTGCTTCCAAGATGAGCATCTGGAAATCTGACATCCTAAATATTCCAGCATCTAAAACTCATAGGTCTCTCATTCATAAAGTCCCCGTAAGTCAAAGTCAACTGGATGGCAAATAAGGACACAGCCAGAGAAGAATAATGAAGACGGAGGGCGCTGAACACAGCCCCCGAATGCTGAGGATCGGCTGAAAAGAGACAGATGTGAACGTGCGTGTGATGGAACGGTCTGCTGAAGGAGGTCATGACTGGCATTATAAGCAGGTGAGGATACACGGCAACGTTTGCCTGCAAGTCCTTCCCGTCTGGTAATACAGGTTAGGGATCCCTCGTCCAAAATGCTTGGGGCCGGGTGTGTTTTGGATGTCAGATTTCGGAATACTCACCTAAACATAATGAGGTCTCTTGGTCAATGGGATCCAAGGCTCATACGTACCTTATACACACAAGGTGAGGGTAAGTGAATACAATATTTTTAATCGTATTGAGCACAAAGCAGAGGCGGAGTACAAAGATAGCAAAGGTATCCCTATTGCAGTCACTCATGGGATGATGATGGATTTTGGATTTTAGGATTGCAGACAAGCTTTGAGTCTCCTTGCAGAGAGAAATAGCAGGGTAATAATAATAATAATAATAATAATAATAATAATAATTAGTAATAATCAACCTATAATCTGATATAGTCTTTTACATTCCCGACTAGTATCTGGCTCTGAATGTTGGAAATACGAGCCTTCTTCAAGCCTCCACTAGTTATTTGTTATGTAAATAACTCAGCATGCTTACTGTATTGTATATGGTGTGCACTTTTCCTTAACTCTATGTTGTGGGAGGGGCTGCAAACCATGTGACCAGATCTGGGGCTATTCAGGACTCAGACTCCATTTTAGAAACAGTATGCTTTGAGAAGTCAGTTGAAACAAAATGCTTTAGAGCACCGTTTCTCAACCTGGGGATCGTGACCACGGGGGGGGGGTCACGAGGGGGGGTGTCAGAGGGATCGCTAACCACCATCTGAAAACACAGTATTTTCTGGGTTGTTGTAGGTTTTTCCGGGTTATATGGCCATGTTCTAGAGACATTTTCTCCTGACGTTTCGCCTGCATCTATGGCAAGCATCCTCAGAGGTAGAGCTCCTCAGAGACCTCACTAACTCTGAGGATGCTTGCCATAGATGCAGGCGATACGTCAGGAGAAAATTATAACAGCTAAACAACAGAGAGGAAAAAAACCAGGCACAGATTAACACCTCCCAGCAACAGATTTTCCCAGGCTCAGGCAGGCCTTCAAATGCTAATGAAGGTGATCAGCTAAACATTCACACCTAACTGCAGCAGGGAAGAGCTCCTTGCCCCACCCCAGCCATTCCACAGATATATAAACCCATTTTTCCTACTTCCAACAGACCTCACAACCTCTGAGGATGCTTGCCATAGATGCAGGCGAAACGTCAGGAGAAATGCCTCTAGAACATGGCTCTATAGCCCGAAAAAACCCACAAGAACCTAATGTAATGTTCGTTTGTGGGATTAACAGAACTCAAAAACCACTGGACGAACTGACACCAAATTTGGACACTATACCTCTAACAGGCCAATAAGTGACCATCACTCATAAAAAAACCCCTCAAAACAGCAGAAACGACTTAAAAACCCAAAGAAGCTAAATAACATACAGAAAAAAGGGAAGGAAGAGAGAGAGAGGGAAGGAGAGAGAGAAAGAAAGAATGACAGACAGACAGAAAAGGAGGGCAAGAAAGAAGGAAAGAGAGAAGGAAGCATGGAAGCAAAGAGCAAAGGGAGGAAGGAAAGAGGTAGAAAAGGAAGGGAAAAAAAGAAAGGAGAAGGAAAAGAAAAGGGGGGAAGGAAGGGAAGAGGTAGAGAAGGAAGGAAGGAGCGAAAGGAGAAGGAAAAGAAAAAGGGGAAAGGAAGGAAAGAGGGAGAGAAGGAAGGAAGGAGAGAAAGAAAGGAAGAAAGAAAAGAAGGAAGGAAAGAGGGAAAGAAGGAAAGAGGGAGGGAAAGAAAGAAGGAAAGAGAGAATGAAGCAAAGCGCGAAGGAAGGAAAGAGGTAGAGAAGGGAGAAAGGAGAGGGAAAAGGAAAAGGGGGAAGGAAGGAAAGAGATAGAGAAGGAAGGAGAGAAAGAAAGGAAGGAAGGAAGGAAGGAAAGAGGGAAAGAAGGAAAGAGGGAGGGAAAGAAAGAAGGAAAGAGAGATGGAAGGGTGGAAGCAAAAAGCGAAGGAAGGAAGGAAAGAGGGAAAGAAGGAAAGAGGGAGGGAAAGAAAGAAGGAAAGAGAGATGGAAGGGTGGAAGCAAAAAGCGAAGGAAGGAAGGAAAGAGGGAAAGAAGGAAGGAAGGAGAGAAGGAAAGAAGAAAAGAAAAGGAACAAAGGAAAGAAGGAGCAAAGGAAAGAGGGAAAGAAGGAGAGAGAAAGGAAGGGAAGGTTGGCCACAGCAACGCGTGGCAGGTACAGCTAGTCTATATAAATAAAAATGTAATGTTTATTTGTGGGATTAACATAACTCAAAAACCACTGGACGAATTGACACCAAACTTGGACAAAATACACATATCAGGCCAACGAGTGACCATCACTCACAAAAACACTGAAAAACACAATGGAAGAGACTTAAAAAGCAAAAAAATAAAAAATATATTACAATGCATGCGCAAAACCACATTTACACAAATATATATACACACAAAACACATATACACAGACTAGGCCACAGCAATGTGTGGCAGGGGACAGCTAGTGATGTAATAAATATTATTTTCAGTACCCCTTTAGCTGCTGACCAATCGGACTTAGCATGCCATGTTTTCCATAGTACTTGAACATGCTCCAGAGACAACCTGACTGTTGTGTCCCATAGGGATGCCTAACCTTTACGCTCTCTTCTTGATGCTTTTCAAGATTAGCATCAACCTAGAAAACAAGGGGGGTGGGTGGGTTGGGAAAAGTTCCATACCTTTCGTCGAGCTCAGCCTCAGAGGGGAGAGATACACTATGCGCTTGTACATGCAAACAGCGCTAATTAGTGGGTTTTTCTAATGTTGTTCCTCCTTTTTCAGGGCTCAGAGGCGCAGGGGGTCCAGAGGGGCGGGCAACAGGCAACAACGGTTTCTGCACACAGCACAGAAAGGCAAACATAATTTCCCCATATAAAATATTCAAGGCCGCCAAAGGATTTCAAATTGCTCTCCGTAATTTATAAGTCAAATGAGATACATAAAAACATAAGAACATAGGAAGAGCCGCATTGGAGCTGACCAAAGGCCTCTCTGGTTCAATATTCTGTATATACGCGAGGCATAGCCGCAAAGACATCTCCCACTCCTTTACACTTCTTTACATGAACGTTTTGGGACCCGCCTACCTTTGTGACCACATTTCCCTTTATGAACCTACACGATCGATTTTCCAGAGGCCCTTCTCGCGCTTCCACCTCCATCGTGAGTGTGACTTGTAGGAAGGAGGGACAGGGCTTTCTCTGTGGTGGCCCCCCGGCTCTGGAATTCGCTTCCCAGAGAAATTAGGCTAACCCCCACATTGGTGGGGTTCAGAATGCTCTTTGATTGTAGGTGAACTATAAATCCCAGCAACTACAACTCCCAAATGACAAAAAACATTTTTTTTTGAGTGAAGGACATACATTGGGTTGTTCGGTGTCTTGTGTCCAAATTTGGTGTCAATTCATCAGGTGGTTATTGAGTTCTGTTAATCCCGCAAACGAACATTACATTTTTATTTATATAGATACATATATATGATTATAATTATATATTTATACTACATGTAATATTACTAATAATATTACAATATTATGGTATAGTACAGTGTTTCTCAACCTTTCTAATGCCGCGACCCCTTAATACAGTTCCCCATGTTGTGGTGACCCCCAACAATAACATTCTTTTGCTACTTCATAACTGTAATTTTGCTCCTGTTATGAAACATAATTTGGGAGTTGTAGTTGTTGGGATTTATGGTTCACCTACAATCAAAGAGTATTCTGAACTCCACCAACGATGGAATTGAACCAAACTTGGCACAAAGAATGCCCACGACCAACAGAAAACACTGGAAGGGTTTGGTGGGCATTGACCTTGAGTTTGGGAGTTGTAGTTCACCTACAGAGAGCACTATGGACTCAAACAATGATGGATCTGGACCAAACTTGGCACGAATACTCAGTCTGCTAAATGTAAACACTGGTTGAGTTTGGGGAAAATAGGCCTTGACATTTGGGAGTTGTAGTTGCTGGGATGTATAGTAAACCTACAATCGAAAAGCATTTTGAACCCTACCAATGATAGAATTGGGCCAAACTTCCCACACAGAACCCCCATGACCAACAGAAAATACTGTGTTTTCTGATGGTCTTTGGTGACCCCTCTGGCACCCCCTGGCGACCCCTCCAGGGGTCCCGACCTCCAGGTTGAGAAACACTGGTATAGTACAATAAAGTAATATTTAATGATATTGTACTATGCTAATAATATAATATATTACATGTATATATATCTTGTAAGCCGCTCTGAGTCCTCTTCGGGGTGAGAAAGGTGGGATACAAATGTCGTAAATAAATAATAATAAATTAATATTATATTGGAAGTGCTATGTAGTCACTGGTTTATTATACATCTTCTTCAGAGCTAAAATCCAATTCCCCTGACATTTTTCTTTTCTTTTTTGGAGTTAAAATGTCTATCTGGACAAATTTTCAAAACAGTCACCTGACTCCCAAATGCAGAACTCAAGGTGTCTCATAACAAAACTGCATTTACAAACAAAACAATGTGAAAGACAGCAATTCTGTGGAATGTAAAAAGGTAAAGGTAAAGGTAGTCCCCTGACATTAAGTCCAGTCATGTCTGTCTCTGGGGTGTGGTGCTCATCTCCATTTCTAAGCCGAAGAGCCAGCGTTGTCCGTAGACACCTCCAAGGTCATGTGGCCGGCATGACTGCATGGAGCGCTGTGGAATGTACTGTATATCCTTTAAAACATGTACAACACAAGTGTGTGGCTGCAGGGCTGCCCCCTTGTGGCTCTACTGTGCAATAGCAGGGCAATATTTCACCACCATGTCAAATATTTATCTAAGATTTTCTCCATAACAATTCAGTGGGTTCTAATTAATAGCATTATGAGCGCCTCAGGATCGCCCCAGTAACATTTTCTGCTGCAAATGGTCAATCCGGATTTTGAATGGACTGCACATCCCTAATATATACTAATTTTTCACAAACTATACTTTAAGTAACATTTCAGAAACGAAATACATTTGTAATGATTTTGATAGGTTATTACAATAGGTCAATACAATATTGATAATTATTAATGCAATAGTAAAGGTAAAGGTTTTTCCCTGACATTAAGTCCAGTCGTGTCCAACTCTGGGATGGTGGTGCTCATCTCCATTTCTAAGCTGAAGAGCCGGCGTTGTCCGTAGACACCTCCAAAGTCATGTGGCCGGCATGACTGCAAGGAGCGTCGTTACCTTCTCACTGAAGCAGTACCTATTGATCTACTCACATTTGCATGTTTTTGAACTGCTAGGCTGGCAGAAGCTGGGGCTAACAGCGGGAGCTCACTCGGCTCCCCAGATCTGGACCACCAACCCGTCACTCAGCAAGTTCATCAGTTCAGCGGTTTAACCTGCTGTGCCCTCACAAAATGCTACTGCAGAATTGTTAGCCCCATGTCCTGTTTACTCTGTGCACTGATGTCCAAAGCTCCTGACTTGGTTTGTACTTATTGATCTACTCACATTTGCATGTTTTCAAACTGCTAGCTTGACAGAAGTTGGGGCTGACAACAGAAGCTCACAATGCTCCCTGGATTCGAACCTGCAACCTTTCAGTTTGCAGTTTAGCAGCTCAGCAGTTTAACCCACTGTGACACCGAGGGTTCCCTATTAATTAATACAATATTAATATTAATACAATATTAAGATTAATACAATATTGACTGTTGTTGCTATTATTACATTATTTTATTGTTGTTGTTATTATTACATTTATTATTTTACTCTATTATTGTTATTGTTACATTTATTATTTTACTCTACTGTTATTACATTTATTATTTTACTCTATTGTTATTATTATTCTTTTACTCTATTTATTATTATTGGAAGGATATGTAATCATATTTACATTGAAGAAGGTTAGAATAATGGTTTAATCAGAGTTGGACAGTCTTATCTTGAATTACAGTTTTATGTAAATATTCAAAAACGTTTAACCTACTGATGCCTAAATTAATATAATTTGGTATCTATTTTTATTTTGAAATTTACCAGTAGCTGCTGCATTTCCCACCCTCGGCTTATATTCGAGTCAATCCATTTTCCCAGTTTTTTGTGGTAAAATTAGGTGCCTTGGCTTATATTCGGGTCGGCTTATACTCGAGTATATACGGTACCTATGTTTTCTTTCGCAGACTCTTATTTATTCCCCTGCTGCTCGAAGGCACACATCGAAAATCACACTTAGCCTTTAACCCATTGCGTGGTGCTTTTGGAGTTGATGCATGGAGCGGGGTGAGCTCCTGCTGTTAGCCCCAGCTTCTGCTAACCTAGCAGTTCGAAAACATGCAAATGTGAGTAGATCAATGGGTACCGCTTCAAATAAAGTTTTGACTGATTGAATTTCCATCCATCATCACTGTTTCTAGCTACGACACACTGTCATGCGCTCTCTCTCTCTATATATATATGTGTGTGTGTGTGTGTGTGTATATATATATATATATAGAGAGAGAGAGAGAGAGCTCACTTTTCTATAGCACTCTGGTATCAACAACACCCAAAGGGAGGCTGGATTAATATAACTTGACTCTGAATGGTGTTTAACCTCAGTGGTGTCAACTGTTTTCAATGGAATTCCACTGTTTTTGGGTGTTGTTCTTTAAAGCAGGTAATCTGGGATCAGATCCTGGGATATAGTGAAGTGTAGAAAGGGTTGCTATGAGTCCCCTTCCGGAGAGATAAAGCAGGGTATAAATAATAATAATAATAATAATAATTATTATTATTATTATTATTATTCTAATCAAGGTGAAAGAAGAAAGCGCAAAAGCCGGGTTGCAGCTAAACATAAAAAAAACCAAGATTATGGCAACAAGAATGATTGACAACTGGGAAATAGAGGGAGAAAATGTGGAGGCCGTGACAGGGTTTGTATTTCTAGGCGCAAAGATGACTGCAGATGCAGACTGTGGCCAGGAAATCAGAAGACGCTTCCTTCTTGGGAGGAGAGCAGTGTCCAGTCTCGATAAAATAGTAAAGAGTAGAGACATCACACTGGCATCAAAGATCCATCGTCTAGTCAAAGCCATGGTATTCCCTGTAGTCACATCTACGGATGTGAGAGCTGGACCTTAGGGAAGGCTGAGCGAAGGAAGATCGATGCTTTGGAGCTGTGGTGTTGGAGGAAAGTGCTGAGAGTGCCTTGGACTGCGAGAAGATCCAACCAGTCCATCCTCCAGGAAATAAAGCCCAACTGCTCATTGGAGGGAAGGAGACTAGAGACAAAGTGGAAGTCCTTTGGCCACATCATGAGGAGACAGGAAAGCCTAGAGAAGACAATGATGCTGGGGAAAGTGGAAGGCAAAAGGAAGAGGGGCCGACCAAGGGCAAGATGGATGGATGGCATCCTTGAAGTGACTGGACTGACCTTGAAGGAGCTGGGGGTGGTGACGGCCGACAGGGAGCTCTGGCGTGGGCTGGTCCATGAGGTCACGAAGAGTCGGAGACGACTGAACGAATGAACATTATTATTAAACTCTAGAGATGAGGGTTCCACCCCCTGCTCAGCCATGGAAACCCACTGGATGACCTTAAATGGGTCACAGCCTTAGAAAATGCCCTTAAGGTCACCATAAGTCAAAAATGACTTGACAACATATTCCGTAACAATAAAATTGACCATTTTGCTTTGGTTCCACCTTGTATCCTTAGCATTACCTACTACAAGGTACCGCTCCGGCAGGAAAGTAAAGGTGCTCCTTGCAGTCATGCTGGCCACATGACCTTGGAGGTGTCTATGGACAGCGCTGGCTCTTCGGCTTAGAAACAGAGATGAGCACCAACCCCCGGAGTCGGACACAACTGGACTTAATGTCAGGGGAAAACCTTTACCTAATGACTTTTGAACCATTCTGAATGGATTGCACATCCCTAATATATACTAAGCATCATACACAACATGATAATTTGATTATAATTAATTGCTATTGTTTTAACTCTGTATGTATTTATGGTTTTATGCTGTGTTATTGATTTGTGGCATCGAATTGCAGCCTTTGTTATCCCCTCTGAGAACAACCCCCCCCCCCCCCAACCCGGGGTTGAGAAGGGTGGGTAAATAAATAATAATAAATAAATAAATTATCCCAAAATAACAAGCTTGAACATTTTTTACAGCTTTTAGGAGTACTAAACATAAATGTAAAATTGCTGGTACTGATTTGCCAACCCTCCCCACTTCACTTAAGGGGGGTGGGGTGGGGGGGAAATCTCCTCTTCAAACTCTCAAAAAGACCGATGTTGAGTTCCTGGTGTGTCAGGAATACAGAACCGGTCTCTTTTTAGCCATCTCTTTTTGTTGGAGCATATTCCCCCCCAGCCTCTTGTGAAACCGTGATATTATTAACATGAAAGAAAACAGATGTCTTTTTCAGATGCAAAATAATCTGCTGGGAAAAGATGTTTAAAAGGGATGAGGAGCTGCAATCATCCATCTCTTCCCCCCCCCCCCAGAAAACCCCCCTCCTTTTCTCCTTGGTAGAGCAACACGGCACAATATTTTTCAGGTTTCCCACAATGCAAAGGCAATTTGGAAACAGCGGGACGTTTCCTGAGACAAACTTTAATTACTTCCACGCTCACGCAGCAGGGTTATTACAAGTCAAACAGATTATTTCCCTGTCCATCCCCCTTCCCCAATGTATCTGATGCCCACTTGTTGAAATTAACACACACACACTCAGGAGAAACCATCAACATGAATGCAGCAATCTCGAGACCACAAATTTAAAATCCCCACTCAGCAAAAAATATTAAACTGGATAAGAACCAGAGCTAAATCTTGGACTATCCCTCTTGGACTACCCGGGTATTAGTCCAAGCCCTTGAGCGCTTCAGCTGGAGGTCAGCTGTGACCAGCAGTGCTATAGAATTGCTTTGCAACCCGAAAAACAGTTGCATCTGTCAAGTAGGAAAATAAGGTACCATCTTAAAATGTAGGGAGGCTAAATTAAGTGATTTATGAGGCCATAAAGAAGACTCCAGCAAAACATTCCAGCGGGGAAGCATGCGGGAATGCGGAAGTGCTTCATCAGCGTCGCAGATGGACGATGAAAGCGACCGCTCCCCTGGCGGCCAGAAAAAGTTAAATAGCCTCTGTGTATGTCTGTATGTCAAAAATTGGCATTGAATGTTTGCCATATATGTGTACAGTGTAATCCGCCCTGAGTCCCCTGCAGGGTGAGAAGGACAGAATATAAAAACTGTAAATAAATAAAATAAATAAATAATAGAATGTGAAGAGGTGAAATCATGGAGGAATTTAAAAGGGTGTGGCCCTGAAGGAGAGACCCTGTGGACCCACCAAAAAGGGCTCGCTACAATTCTGTCGCCTCGGCATCCTGACGAATCAGGAGAGAGGGAGGCGGGACGAGAGGGAAACAATGGATTCTTGAGAGGATTATGGAGGTTAGGAAATGTCCAAGTGACCAGCGAGTCCTGGGGCCTCCGAGCCAGCCATTCCTATTGTCATTGAGTGGCTGCAATAAACATTGATGTTTGGCGATCATGCCAAGATCTGGATTTTTCCAGTGCGGAGACATGGGAACAATGGGGAATTTGGGCTGAAGTCTTTAAAGAAAAGTTGAATGGGTGACAGATTAGGATGAGGTGCGGCTTTCCGAAGGCCCCCCTCCATCCTATTGAGATATGATCATAATTGCCAAATGACCACTTCTTCTGGGGGACCAACTCCGAGCCCAAAGGTCACGATCCCTTTCTATTGTCCATGCAATTGTGTCTTTGATAAGGGTCTTTTTCAACTGAAGATTTCCTCCTTTCCAAGACCAGGGAGGGGTGGCTTCCTTGTATTTTTTATCCATTTTTCAATAAAGGGGAATTGGGCAAAAGGGTCAGGAAAAAGTCAGATACACAGGGAGGAATATAGAAATATAGAAATCATGATATAGAAAACATACCTACTTATCCCTCCCACCAGAGTCCCAGAGAAGTTCAAGAGAGCGCATAAGTGTAAAGGGAGGTGGTTTCTCAGTAATAAATGTGCTACCTTCTGCTATATATGAAGCATAGGGCATAAAACCTTGATTAAATGTACACACTATCTAACATGGGAAGGGTGCTTGTTGTTGTTAGTGTCTTGGCAAATTGACCAAGTCTTAACCCTTATTATCCAATCTGGTGTCCTTGTCCTTAGCAAAACTATAAGTTACTATCTTTTATTTGGGGGGGGGGCGGGTCATGTTCGACTTCACAGGCACGAATGGAGGGCGAAAGAGAGAAATGT
Organism: Anolis sagrei; assembly: GCF_037176765.1. Lineage (NCBI taxonomy): Eukaryota > Metazoa > Chordata > Lepidosauria > Squamata > Anolidae > Anolis > Anolis sagrei. Next base: position 31,553,092 of record NC_090031.1, read on the forward strand.
GCCAAGAGGAAGGCGCGTCAAGACCCACCACCCGTACACCAAACTTGGAAGACTATTCTACTCGGCCAACGAGGGATTGCCTAAGTAAGTTTCTCAACCTTCCCAATGACGTGACTCCTTGATACAGTTCATGTTGTGCTAACCCCCAACCATAACATTATTTTAGTTATTACTTTGTAATTGTAATTTTGCTACTGTTATGAATCATCATGGGCCCTCCGGTTAAAGCGCTGAGTTGCTGAACTTGCTGACTGAAAGGTCGTAGGTTTGACTCCAGGGAGTGGCATGAGATTCTGCTGTCAACCCCAGCTTCTGCCAACCTAGCAATTCGAAAAACATGAAAATGTGAGTAGATCAGTAGGTACCACTCCGGCGGGAAGGTAACGTCGCTCCATGCAGTCATGCCGGCCACATGACCTTGGAGGTGTCTACGGACAACGCCTGCTCTTCGGCTTAGAAATGGAGATGAGCACCACCCGCAGAGTTGGACACAACTGGACTTAATGGCAAGGGGAGACCTTATCTTATTACTACATTGCAATATTATTATATATTATTATGCCGGCCACATGACCTTGGAGGTGTCTACGGACAATGTTGGCTCTTCGACTTAGAAATGGAGATGAGCACCACACCCCAACGTTGGACACAACTGGACTTAATGTCAAGGGGAAAGCTTTACCTTATTACTATATTACAATATTATTATGTATAATTATGCCGGCCACATGACCTTGGAGGAGTCTATGGAGAACGCCGGCTCTTTGGCTTAGAAATGGAGATGAGCACCAACCCTCAAAGTTGGACGCAACTGGACTTGATGTCAAGGGGAAACCTTATCTTATTACTACATTACAATATTATTATATATTATTATGCTGGCCACATGACCTTGGAGGTGTCTATGGACAACGCCGATTCTTCGGCTTAGAAATGGAGATGAGCACCATCCCCCAGAGTCAGACACGACTGGACTTAATGTCAAGGGGAAAACCTTTACCATTACCTGTGAATCGTCATGTAAATATCTGATATGCAGGATGTATTTTCATTCACTGGACCACATTTGTCACAAATAGCCAATACACCCAAATTTGAATACTGGTGTGGTTGGGAGGGTTGATTTTGTCCCTTGGGAGTTGTAGCTGCTGGGATTTATAGTCCACCTACAATCAAAGAGCATTCTGAACTCCACCAACAATGGAATTGAACCAAACTTGGCACACAGAACTCCCATGACCAACAGAAATTACTGGTGGGCACTGACCTTGAGTTTTGGAGTTGTAGTTCACCTACTACATCCAGGAATAATAATTATATATTTTATATTACATGTAATATTACTAATAATATTACAGTATAGTGATATAGTACAATATGGGAATGTCTGGTACTAATATTGTGTTATGCTAATAATATAATATATTGTATACTAGCTGTCCCCTGCCACATGTTGTTGTGGCCCAGTCTGTGTATATGTGTTTTGTGTGTGTATGTGGTATATATTTTTGTATATATGTATATATGTGTGTTTGCGTATATACATGTGGTTTTGCTCATGCATTGTAATGCATTCTTTTTTCTTTTTTTTTAGGTCCCTTCTGCTGTGTTTTTCAGTGTTTTTATGAGTGATGGACACTCTTTGGACTGTATTGTGCCCAAATTTGGTGTCAATTGGCCCAATGGTTTTTTAGTTATGTTAATCCCACAAACGAACATTACATTTTATGTATATAGATAGAAACATATAATGTTGATCATAATATTATAACATAATACAATACTAGTAATAAAATAGAATAATTGTATATTATACATTACATATAATATTAGTAAGAATACTGCAGTATAGTGGTGTAGTACAATATAATAATAATAATAATAATAATAATGTACTATGCTAATAATATAATATACTAGCTGTCCCCTGCCACGTGTTGCTGTGGCCCAGTCTGTGTATTATAATAATAATAATAATAATAATAATAATAATAATAATGTGCTATGCTAATAATATAATATACTAGCTGTCCCCTGCAATGCGTTACTGTGGCCCAATCTGCTTTGTGTTTTGTGTGTGTGTGTATATATATATATGTGTGTGTGTGTATATATATAGTTGTGTTTGCATAAATATATATGTGGGGTTTTGTTTTGTTTTTTGCTTTTTAAGTCTCTTCTGTGTTTCTCAGTGTTTCTCAGTGTTTTTATGAGTGATGGTCACTCGTTGGCCTGAGAGGTGTCTTGTGTCCAAATTTGGTGTCAATTTGTCCAGTGGCTGTTGAGTTATGTTAATCCCACGAACATTACACACACCCACACACACACATTATATATATAGATAAGTTGTCCACTGCCACGCGTTGCAGTGGCCCAGTCTGTGTATATCTGCTTTGTGTGTGTATATGTGTGTGTATATATTTGTGTATATGTGTATATACTTGTGTTTGTGTGTATATATGTATTGTGTCCAAACTTGGTATCAATTTGTCTAGTCATTTTTGAGTTATGTTAATCCCACAAACGAACATGACGTTTTTATTTATATACTAGCCATCCCCTGCCATGCATTGCTGTGGCCCAGTCTGTGTATATGTGTTTTGTGTTTGCATATATGTGTATAATATGTGTGTATATATTTGTGTATATGTGTATTTGTGTGGTTATGCACATGCATTGTAATGTATTTTTGGTTTTTTAAGTCTCTTCCTCTGTGTTTTTCAGTGTTTCCCTGAGTGATGGTCACTCGTTGGCCTGAGAGATGTCTTGTGTCCAAATTTGGTGTCAATTCGTCCAGTGGTTTTTGAGTTATGCCAATTCCACAAACAAACATTACCTTTTTATTCATATAGATTGTACATACACATAATATTTCTAATTATTATTATTACTACTACTAGCTGTCCTCTGCCACGCATTGCTGTAGCCCAGTCTCTGTATATGTTTTGTGTGTGTGTATATATATTTGTTTATATATGTGGTTTTGTGCATGCTTTCAAATGTATTTTTTTTTACTTTTAAAGTTTTTTTCTGTTGTGTTTTTCAGTGTTTCCCTGAGTAATGGTCACTCATTGGCCTGAGAGGTGTCTTGTGTCCAAATTTCGTGTCAATTTGTCCAGTGGTTTTTGAGTTGTGTTAATCCCACAAATGAACATTACATTTTTATTTATATACGAGCTGTCCCCTGCCACGAGTTGCTGTGGCCCTGTCTGTGTATATGTGTTTTGTGTGCGTGTATATATATATATATATATATTTCTATTTCTATTTATATGTGTACATGCAGATTGTGTATGTGTGTCTATATGCATATTTGTATGTATATATGTATGTGTATCTGTATATAAGTGTGTAGGTATATGTATGTGTGTGTATGTGTATATTTGTGTGTGTTTGTGCATATATAAATATATATATATATATAAATACGTGTGTGTGTGTGAATGTGTGCATATGTATATGAGTGTTATGTGTATATGTATATAAGGTGTATTTTGGAGGTTTTTAAGTCAGTTCTGCTGGGGTTTTGTGTGTGTTTGTGTGAGGTTTTTTAGGGGTGATGGTCACTCATTGGCCTGAGAGGTGTCTTGTGTCCAAATTTGGTGTCAATTCATCCAGTGGTTTTTGAGTTGTGTTAATCCCACAAACGAACATTACATTTTTATTTATATACGAGCTGTCCCCTGCCACGCGTTGCTGTGGCCCAGTCTGTATATATGTGTTTTGTGTCTGTGTGTGTATATATATATATATATTTCTATTTATATGAGTACATGCAGATTGTGTATGTGTGTCTATATGCATATTTGTATGTATATATATATGTGTATCTGTATATAAGTGTGTAGGTATATGTATGTGTGTGTATGTGTATATTTGTGTGTGTTTGTGCATATATATATATATACGTGTGTGTGTGTGTGAATGTGTGCATGTGCATATGTATATGAGTGTTATGTGTATATGTATATAAGGTGTATTTTGGGGGGGTTTAAGTCTGTTCTGCTGGGGTTTTGTGTGTGTTTGTGTGAGGTTTTTTAGGGGTGATGGTCACTCATTGGCCTGAGAGGTGTCTTGTGTCCAAATTTGGTGTCAATTCATCCAGTCGTTTTTGAGTTATGTCAATCCCACAAACAAACATTACCTTTTTATTGATATAGATTATACATACACATAATATTGATAATATTATAATGTAATACAATATAATGCTAGCCATAATTCACTCTAATAAACGAAGCCTGCTCACAACCTTCTCATGTGTTTCTCCATTTTTCCTCAGAGGCTGGAGTAGGCCTCTTCGTTGTCATGGCGACAGAACAACTCCAGGTCTGGCTTGGGCCTAGTCGGGGCTGCTGCGGCTGCTGCTTCCCGTCGCCATGGCAACGCGGAGAGCTACTCGAGGCCTGCCTGAGGCCTAGCCTGGCTCCTCCTCCTCTGGGCCCGTCCGCGGCCTCGCCTCTTCCTTCCCTCCCTTCGGAGCGGCGTCGACCTGGGGAAGGAGGAGGAGGAGGAGGAATGGAGGCCGAGGTCGGGCCCCGCAGGACGGCCTCGCCATGAAGTGCCGCCCGCGCCATGACAGGTACGGACAGGGGGTCCTACTCCTTCCCAGGAGACTCGCCAGGACTAGGCCCAGGCAAACGCCTCGCTTGGCTGTCAAGGCCTCAAAAGAAGGAAGGAAGGAAGGGCCTGCTCATTCCTCATTGCCATTGCCCAGCTTGATTTTCACTGAATGGCCTTGCAGCTGTGAAGCCTGGCTGCTTCCTGCCTTAGTGAATCCTTTCTTGGGAGGTCTTAGCTGGCCTGGGATAGATGGATAGATGAATAGCATCTATCTACTCTGGTCTGTTGGAGGCAAGTGTGAATGTTGTCACTGGCCAGCTTGATTAGCACTGAATGGCCTTGCAGGTGCAAAGCCTGGCTGCTTCCTGCCTTAGTGAGTCCTTTCTTGGGAGGGCTTAGCTGACTTGGGATATATGCATAGCATCTATCTATACCATATACCACGTAGAACTCTAGTCTGTTTGGGACAAGTGTGAATGTTGTCATTGGCCAGCTTGGTTAGCACTGAATGGCCTTGCAGCTTCAAAGCTTGGCTGCTTCCTGCCTTAGTGAATCCTTTCTTGGGAGGCCTTAGCTGGCCTGGAATAGATGGATAGCATCTCTCTACCAGATACGATGTAGAACTCTGGTCTGTTGGAGGCAAGCGTGAATGTTGTCATTGACCAGCTTGATTAGCACCGAATGGCCTTGCAGCTGCGAAGCCTGGCTGCTTCCTGACTTAGTGAATCCTTTCTTGGGAGGTCTTAGCTGGCCAGGGATAGATGGATAGCATCTGTCTACCATATACGATGTAGAACTCTGGTCTGTTGGAGGCAAATGTGAATGTTGTCATTGGCCAGCTTGGTTAGCATTGAATGGCCTTGCAGCTGCAAAGCCTGGCTGCTTCCTGCCTTAGTGAATCCTTTCTTGGGAGGTCTTAGCTGGCCTTGGGTAGATGGATAGCATCTGTCTACCATATACGATGTAGAACTCTGGTCTGTTGGAGGCAAGTGTGAATGTTGTCATTGACCAGTTTGATTAGCACTGAACGGGCTTGCAGCTGCAAAGCTTGGCTGCTTCCTGCCTTAGTGAATCCTTTCTTGGAAGGTCTAAGCCGGCCTTGGATAGATGAATAGATGCATAGCAGTTATATACCATATACCACAGCTGTGTATGGTGGACTCCTGCAGATGTGATTGGGCTCTAAACTGGTTTATTGGAGAACACAGAAATGCTGGACCACTCTCACAACCACCGTGTCAGATTACACAGAGAAGCCACTGAAATCCACAAGAAGCAATTTCAACGGAAAGGAAGAAACCATGAACATAAATAAAATTTGGCTGCCATTATTTAAAAACTCTAAAATCAGCACAGTAAACAAAGAGGAACACTCAGAAAACAGGGGAGTTCCAGACACAAAACAATCAGGGCCAGCTAACACCTCCCAACAAAGGATTCCCCCAGGCAGGAAGCAGCCAGGCTTTGTAGCTGCCAGGCTATTAATTGGCAACATTCACACTTGCCTCAAGCAGACGAGAGTTCTTTCTCCCACCCTGGACATTATTCCACAGGGATATGAACCCCACTTGCCTAGTTTGCCCATGCCTGCCTTAGAGGCATTTTATAATGCAGTCTTTTTGTATAGATTTACGCACAAAGCAGTGCTAAGTTGCCCTCAGAACGCAAAGGCGTCACTCTCTCAGCCACAGCATGAACTTTTGGAGTATAAGATGCAATACTCGACTCGTAATAATTGAAGGACAGAAATGACAGGGATTTGGAAGTGCACCGACACACTTAAATTATGGCTTTCGGCTTTCTTCTCGGTGTTTATAGGCAAACACACACAACCGGTTTCCGCCTCTCTTTCAAAACCAGAAGAAGAGCTTCAAGAAAAGCAAGGTCAGGTTCTCTTTTGCTTCTGTTTTGACCCTCACAACAATCCTGCAAAGGAGGCAATATTAGATTAACTTGGCAGGACAAGCTTTGCAGCTGCAATCTGTTTACACCTCTCAACTCTCTGAGAAGTCATTCAGCTCTTCCAATGCTTTGGTTTACAATCCCCATCGCTGCTGCTAAGCTTAGGCAATGGCAAGAATTGTGGCTATTGTAGTCTGTTGTTATAGGGAGGGCCCTATCTAGTTTTTAAAAACAGGGGAAGCCCAGACAAGAAACAATCAGGGACAGCTAATCATCTCCCAACAAAAGATTTGTGGGTATTGTAGTCTGTTGTTATACCGAGGGGGGGGGGGTATCCAACTATCAAAAACAGGGGAACCTCAGACAAGAAACAATCAGGGACAGCTAATCATCTCCCAAAAAAAGATTTGTGGGTATTTTAGTCTATTGTTATACCGGGGGGGAGGGGGGGGGCTATCCAACTATCAAAAACAGGGGAAGCCCAGACAAGAAACAATCAGGGACAGCTAATCATCTCCCAACAAAAGATTTGTGGGTATTGTAGTCTATTGTTATACAGGGGGGGGGGGGGGTATCCAATTATCAAAAACAGGGGAACCCCAGACAAGAAACAATCAGGGACAGCTAATGACCTCCCAACAAAGGATTCCCCCAGACAGTAAGAAGCGACACCTTGAAACTGCTAGGCCATTAAATGCTAATCAAGGTGGCCAATTGAAACATTCACACCTACCTCCAACAGACAAGAGTTCTTTCTCCCACCCTGGACATAATTCCAAAGATAATGGCAGTAAGCAGCCAGACCTTGAAGCTGCAAAGCTGTTAAATGCTAATCAAGGTGGCTAATTGCAACATTCATACCTATCTGATTTCTTTCTCCCACCCTGGACATCATTCCAAAGATAATGGCAGTAAGCAGCTAGATCTTGAAGCTGCAAAGCTGTTAGATGTTAATCAAGGTGGCTAATTGCAACATTCACACCTATCTGATTTCTTTCTCCCACCCTGGACATCATTCCACAGATATATAAACCCAATTTTCCTAGTTTCCTAGAGACCTCTCAACCTCTGAGGATGCCTGTCATAGATGAAGGTGAAACGTCAGGAGAGAATGCTTCTGGAACATGGCTAGACAGCCTGACAATACATTGGCCCTCTCCTTGTTGGGATCCCCACAGTATTCTGGCTCTCCTTGGCAATATCGAGATCTCTGTGCCTCTAACAGCAGGTTCCCATCAATTCTCAGATAAGTGACAGGAAACTACGTTTCATTTAATTGGCCTTTCAAATCTGGGAGTCACTTTCCAGAATTTCATCTCCAAACGAATAGTTAAGATTCAGAGGCCGTAACAAGCCAGTCCCTGGTGAGAACTCAAAGGAGAGAATTAAAAGGATTCTCTTGGCGAAACATGCCATCTGCCGCTTCCTGCCCCGGTTGGTGGGATGTTTTTAATAATAGATATTTATTTGGTCGCATTTTGAGCGGGAGGATTCACCAAGAGCGCTCTCTCTCCATCCAACTGTTCATGAAGAAGTGGAATGTTTTCCACCACCTTCCTTGTGAAGCCACCATCTGTCTTCTGAACATTTTGGAAGCTGAATCGTCTACTGAGATTAATGTTTAACACATCTGTTCATAGGGTCCATAGCTGTTTATACAGAGGACAATTCTTTGGTGCTCATCTCCATTTCTAAGTCGAAGAGTTGGCGTTGTCCATAGACACCTCCAAGGTCATGTGGCCAGCATGACTGCATGGAGCGCCGTTACCCTCCTGCTGAAGCAGTACCTATTGATCTACTCATATTTGCATGTTTTTGAACTGCTAGGTTGGCAGAGGTAAAGGTAAAGGTTTTCCCCTGATATTAAGTCCAGTGTGTTCAACTCTGGGGGTTGGTGGTTATCTCCATTTCTAAGCCGAAGAGCCGGCATTGTCCATAGACACCTCCAAGGTCATGTGGCCGGCATAATAATGTATAGCAATATCGTAATATAGTAATAAGGTAAAGGTTTTCCCTTGACATTAAGTCCAGTCATGTCCGACTCTCTGGGAGTTAGTGCTCATCTGCATTTCTAAGCCAAAGAGCTGGCGTTGTCCGTAGACACCTCCAGTCATGTGGCCAGCTTCCCACTGGAGCGGTACCTATTTATTTACTCACATTTGCATGTTTTTGAACTGCTAGGTTGGCAGAGGTAAAGGTAAAGGTTTTCCTCTAATATTAAGTCCAGTCATGTCCAACTCTGGAGGTTATTGCTTATCTCCATTTCTAAGTCAAAGAGTCATTGTTGTTTGTAGACACCTCCAAGGTCATGTGGCCAGCATGACTGTATGGAGTGCCATTTATCTTCTTGCTGAAGCAGTACCTATCAATCTACTAATATTTGCATGTTTTCGAACTGCTAGGCTAGCAGAGGTAAAGGTAAAGGTTTTCCCCTGATGTTAAGTCCAGTCATGTCCAACTCTGGAGGTTGGTGTTCATCTCCATTTCTTAGCTAAAGAGCCAGCGTTATCCATAGACACCTCCAAGGTCATGTGGCCAGCTTCCCACCGGAGCAGTACCTATTGATCTACTCACATTTGCATGTTTTTGAACTGCTAGGTTGGCAGAGGTAAAGGTAAAGGTTTTCCCCTGACGTTAAGTCCAGTCATGTCCAACTCTGGAGGTTGGTGCTTATCTCCATTTTAAGCCAAAGAGTCGGCATTGTCCGTAGACACCTCCCAGGTCATGTGGCCAGCATGACTGCATGGAATGCCATTTACCTTCCTGCTGAAGCAGTACCTATCAATCTACTCATATTTGCATGTTTTCGAACTGCTAGGCTAGCAGAGGTAAAGGTAAAGGTTTTCCCTTGATGTTAAGTCCAGCTATGTCCAACTCTGGAGGTTGGTGCTCATCTCCATTTCTAAGCCAAAGAGTCGGCGTTGTCCATAGACACCTCCAAGGTCATGTGGCCAGTTTCGCACCGGAGCAGTACCTATTGATTTACTCACATTTGCATGTTTTTGAACTGCTAGGTTGGCAGAGGTAAAGGTAAAGGTTTTCCTCTGATATTAAGTCCAGTCATGTCCAACTCTGGGGGTTGGTGCTTATCTCCATTTCTAAGCCGAAGAGCCAGCATTGTCCATAGACACCTCCAAGGTCATGTGGCCGGCATAATAATGTATAGCAATATCGTAATATAGTAATAAGGTAAAGGTTTTCCCTTGACATTAAGTCCAGTCATGTCCGACTCTCTGGGAGTTAGTGCTCATCTGCATTTCTAAGCCAAAGAGCTGGCGTTGTCCGTAGACACCTCCAGTCATGTGGCCAGCTTCCCACTGGAGCGGTACCTATTTATTTACTCACATTCCCATGTTTTTGAACTGCTACGTTGGCAGAGGTAAAGGTAAAGGTTTTCCCTTGACATTAAGCCCAGTCATGTCCAACTCTGGAGGTTGGTGTTCATCTCCATTTCTTAACCAAAGAGCCGGCGTTATCCATAGACACCTCCAAGGTCATGTGGCCAGCTTCCCACCGGAGCGGTACCTATTGATCTACTCACATTTGCATGTTTTTGAACTGCTAGGTTGGCAGAGGTAAAGGTAAAGGTTTTCCTCTGATATTAAGTCCAGCTATGTCCAACTCTGGAGGTTGGTGCTTATCTCCATTTCTAAGTCAAAGAGTCAGTGTTGTTCGTAGACACCTCCAAGGTCATGTGGCCAGCATGACTGTATAGAGTGCCATTTATCTTCTTGCTGAAGCAGTACCTATCAATCTACTCATATTTGCATGTTTTCGAACTGCTAGGCTAGCAGAGGTAAAGGTAAAGGTTTTCCCTTGATGTTAAGTCCAGCTATGTCCAACTCTGGAGGTTGGTGCTCATCTCCATTTCTAAGCCAAAGAGTCGGCGTTGTCCATAGACACCTCCAAGGTCATGTGGCCAGCTTCCCACCGGAGCGGTACCTATTGATTTACTCACATTTGCATGTTTTTGAACTGCTAGGTTGGCAGAGGTAAAGGTAAAGGTTTTCCTCTGATATTAAGTCCAGTCATGTCCAACTCTGGGGGTTGGTGCTTATCTCCATTTCTAAGTCAAAGAGTCAGTGTTGTTCGTAGACACCTCCAAGGTCATGTGGCCAGCATAATAATGTATAACAATATCGTAATATAGTAATAAGGTAAAGGTTTTCCCTTGACATTAAGTCCAGTCATGTCCGACTCTCTGGGAGTTAGTGCTCATCTGCATTTCTAAGCCAAAGAGCTGGCGTTGTCCGTAGACACCACCAGTCATGTGGCCAGCTTCCCACTGGAGCGGTACCTATTTATTTACTCACATTTCCATGTTTTTGAACTGCTACGTTGGCAGAGGTAAAGGTAAAGGTTTTCCCTTGACATTAAGTCCAGTCATGTCCAACTCTGGAGGTTGGTGTTCATCTCCATTTCTTAGTCAAAGACACCTCCATAGACACCTCCAAGGTCATGTGGCCAGCTTCCCGTTGGAGCGGTCCCTATTGATTTACTCACATTTGCATGTTTTCGAACTGCTAGGTTGGCAGAGGTAAAGGTAAAGGTTTTCCCTTGATGTTAAGTCCAGCTATGTCCAACTCTGGAGGTTGGTGTTCATCTCCATTTATAAGCCAAAGAGTCGGCGTTGTCCATAGACACCTCCAAGGTCATGTGGCTAGCTTCCCACCGGAGCAGTACCTATTAATCTACTCACATTTGCATGTTTTTGAACTGCTAGGTTGGCAGAGGTAAAGGTAAAGGTTTTCCTCTGATATTAAGTCCAGTCATGTCCAACTCTGGAGGTTGGTGCTTATCTCCATTTCTAAGTCAAAGAGTCAGTGTTGTTCGTAGACACCTCCAAGGTCGTGTGGCCAGCATGACTGCATGGAGCGCCGTTAGCTTCCTGCTGGAGCAGTACCTATCAATCTACTTACATTTGCGTGTTTTTGAACTACTAGATTGACAGAGGTAAAGGTTTTCCCATGAGATTAAGTCCAGTCGTGTCCGACTCAGGGAGTTGGTGCTCATCTCAATTTCCTATGTTTTTGTGACACCTGAGAGAGCTTCATTCAGCTGAGCTCAGTCCATCATTCTAAACATGCATCATTCCTTTTAGGGATCAGCACACCAAAACTCAGGAATTTGGAGCAAGTCGTCACCAGCTGGATGCCATGCAGCCCAATGCTAATAATCGGCACGGCACGCCTGCAAACGGCGATGGTAGCACATCCCCCCAGTGCACGCATGCCGCAGCATTGCCAGGAGAAGGTTCTTGCCAACACGTAGGGGACGTTCATATCCAGCTGGGGTCGGTTCATGGAGAGACTGGAGAAAATGCGGGCTCCAGGCATCACCCGCGGCTGGGGACTCAAAGCCGTCCACACTCCCATTCTCACAGCGAGGTCCGGGGAACCCAAGATGGCGGCCCGGATTTGGAGGAGCAAAACGGCAGCTCATTCTCGGAATTCCGATATCTCCTCCAGTGGTTGTATAAGAGCCTCCCGTACCTCTTGATCCTGTCCATCAAACTTCTCACGCAGCACTTAACTGGTAGAGTACATGGTTTTACAGGGCATGGGATACATTGCATTTATGATTTGCTAGCCATCCCGTCACCCTTTGCTGTGGCCCAGTCTGTGTTTATGTGTTTTGCATGTGTATATGTGTGTTTGCATATATATATATAGTTTTGCACATGTGTTGTAATTTTTGTTTTTTGACTTTTTAAGTCTCTTCTGCTGTGTTTTTCAGTGTTTTTATAAGTGATGGTCACTTGTTGGCCTGAGAGGTGTGTTGTGTCTAAATTTCGTGTCAATTTGTCCAGTGGTTTTTGAATTATGTTAATCCCACAAATGAACATTACATTTTTATATATATATAGACTAGCCGTCCCCTGCCATGCGTTGCTGTAGCCCTGTCTGTGTACATGTGTTTTGTGTGTGTATATATGTGTTTATGTGTGTGTTTAAGACAATATTCTGATATAACTTTATATATATATACACACACACACACACATATATATATTCAATATAATTATATATATAGAGCAAATCCAGGGAACTCCATAAATCTAGGCTTTTTATATTTTGTTATATAAATACCTAAAAATAAATATAATTGCATATATATTTGTGTATATATGTGTGTTTGCATATGTGTGTGTATATGTGTGTGTATATATTTGTGTATTTGTGTTTTTATATGTGTACATGCATATTGTATATATGTGTGTGCATGTGAATATGTATATATGTGTGTATGTATATGTATGCATGTATATGTGTATATATGTGTGTTTGTGACACACACGTGTGTGTGTATGAATGTGTGCATGTGTATATGTATATGTGTGTATATGTATCTGTATACATGATATATTTTGGGGGTTTTAAGTCTATTCCGCTGGGGTTTTATATGTGTATGTGTTTTCAGGGGTGATGGACACTTGTTGGACTGTTATGTGTATTGTGTCCAAATTTCGTGTCAAATTGTCCAGTGGTTTTTGAGTTATGTTAATCCCACAAACGAACATTACATTTTTATTTATATAGACTAGCTGTCCCCTGCCACGCCTTGCTGTGGCCCACATGGGGGTTCTGTGTGGGAGGTTTGGCTCATTTCTATCATTGGTGGGGTTCAGAATGCTCTGTGATTGTAGGTGAACTATAAATCCCAGCAACTACAACTCCCAAATGTCAAGATTCTATTTTCCCCAAACTCCACCAGTGTTCACATTTGGGCATATTGAGTATTTGTGTAGAGTTTGGTCCAGATCCATCATTGTTTGAGTCCACAGTGATCTCTGGATGTAGGTGAACTACAACTCCAAAACCAAAGGACACTGCGCACCAAACCCTTCCAGTATTCTCTGTTGGTCATGGGAGAACTGTGTGCCAAGTTTGGTTCAATTCCATCGTTGGTGGGGTTCAGAATGCTCTTTGATTGTAGATGAACTATAAATCCCAGCAACTACAACTCCCAAATGACAAAATCAATTGTTTTGAGTGAAGGACATACATTGGGTTGTTAGGTGTCTTGTGTCCAAAATTGGTGTCAATTCGTCCAGTGGTTTTTGAGTTGTGTTAATCCCACAAACGAATATTACATTTTTATTTATATTGATTAAGGATGATAGAAAAGGAACTCACAGTCCTAGAGGGCTTGAGAGCCAAAACGGTGCAAAGCTAAACTTCACTCGTGACCTGCAGATTCACCAAATTGAATAGAGCTGAATTTTTGAACGAGAGGTTGTACCTAGTGCCGAAACATCTGATTTCTTCAGATCTTGTTTACCCATATTTCCGGTTTCTGAGATGTCACCAGGCATTTCCTACAGGCATTCCAACCTGTTCTCACCTCCTTGAGGACTAGAAACGTATTTTTAAAACAAATTAACCCAGGTGGTTAAATGTCGGTCTCAGTACCACTTCCTGTGTCTCCTCCTTCCAGAATGGAGGCATGAGCAGAAACCGAATTTAACTTGTTTACAAGCTAATTAATAGTTTCTGTCTCTCCGCTGCAAGTGAAATAAATTGAAATTGCAATGAAAATTCATCTCTGATCCAGGCGAGGCATGTCATTAATTCAGATTGTGTCACAACAAGATATATAATAATAATAATAATAATAATAATAATAATAATAATAGGAAGAGTCCAACATGTGATCCAATTCAACAGACAGCAGAGTGTCTGCTGTGGACTTATCTTGTTATGTTTCTAATAATAATAATAATAATAATAATAATTATTATTATTATTATTATTATTATTTATACCCTGCCACCATCTCTCCAAAGGGGACTCGGAGTGGCTTACATGAGGCCAAGCCCCGCAATAAATTATAGCAAAATAAAATATATTCCTCGTTGGTTGTTGTTTTTTAAATATGGAAAAAAATGCATATTCAATGTATGTTTTCCTTAGAATCATAGAGTTGGAAGAGACCTGGTGGGCCATCCAGTCCAACCCCATTCTGTCAAGAAGCAGGAAAATTGCACTCAAATCACCCCCGACAGATGGCCATCCAGCCTCTGTTTCAAAGCCTCCAAAGAAGGAGCCTCCACTACACTCTGGGCAGAGAGTTCCACTGCTGAACGGCTCTCACAGTCAGGAAGTTCTTCCTAATGTTCAGATGGAATCTTCTTTGTTGTAATTTGAAGCCATGGCTCTATTGCAGTGTTTCTCAACCTGGGGGTCGGGACCCCTGAGGGGGTGTCAAAGGGGTTGCCAAAGACCATTGGAAAACACAGTATTTTCTATTGGTCATTGGGATTCTGTGTGGGAAGTTTGATCCAATTCTATTGTTGGTCGAGTTCAGAAGGCTCTTTGATTGTAGGTGAACTATAAATCCCAACAACTACAACTCCCAAATGTCAAGGTCTATTTTCCCCAGACTCCACCAGTGCTCACATTTGGGCATAGTGGGTATTCGTGCCAAGTTTGGTCCAGATCCATCATTGCATAAATCCACAGCACTCCTCTGGATATAGGTGAACTACAACTCCCAAACTCAAAGTCAATGCCCACCAAACCCTTCCAGTGCTTTCTAATAGTCATGGGAGTTCTGTGTGCCAAGTTCGGTTTTAATCCATCGCTGGTGGAGTTTGGAATGCTCTTTGATTATAGGTGAACTATAAATCCCAGCAACTACAACTCCCAAATTACAAAATCAATCCTCCCCCCAACCCCACTAGCATTCACATTTAGGCATATTGGGTATTTGTGCTCAATTTAGTCCAGTGAATGAAAATATATCCTGCATATTGGATATTTACATTAGGATATATAATATTAGTAAAATGACAGGTATCAAGTAGCAAAGAAAACAATATTATGGTTGGGGGTCACCACAACATATGGAAGTGCATTAAGGGGTCACGGCATTAGCAAGGTTGAGAACCACTGCTCTATTGCGTCCTAATCTCCAGGGCAGCTCCCTCCTTCCTATGACTTCCTCTCACATACTTATACATGGCTATCATGTCTCCTCTCAGCCTTCTCTTCTGCAGGCTAAACATGCCCAGCTCTTTCAGCCGCTCCTCATAGGACTTGTTCTCCAGACCACTCTTCATTTTAGTCGCCCTCCTCTGGACACATTCCAGCTTGTTAACATCTCCCTTCAATTGTGGTGCCCAGAATTGGACATAGTATTCCAGATGTGGTCTAACCAAGGCAGAATAGAGCATGACTTCCCTGGATCTCGTTGTCCAATGCTTATATTCCTTGAATATTAATTGAGATGCTTTCAGAGCCTTCTTCATCAGATATATTTGTGGTGCAATACCGCTCCTTATTATATACTAATTTTTGTCCTGTCTAAAATATATGGGCGTTATTAATATTTCTGCATGCGTCCCTCTTAATTTTCGCCTTCTTTGTAAAGATTACATTATTTGCATTATTTTGTTCTTCTTTTCCCCCTTTTTTGCTTTTATAATTGACCCTTTTTTCCCAATAGGCATTTCTCTGGGAATTGGGCTGCTAACAACCTTTATGTATGCAAACAAAAGCATTGTAAATCAGGTTTTCCTCAGAGTAAGTATTGACCTCTCCAGTTGAGGTTGTAAGTATTTTCAAAACTTTATATACACCACGAGATGGGTCGAAAAGGGGAATGCAGGGTCAGTTTCCATTGTATCATGAGACAAAACGTCAAGGTCTTACCGTATATACTCAAGTATAAGCCGACCCAAATATAAGGCCAGGCACCTAATTTTACCACCAAAAACTGGGAAAACGTATTGACTCAAGTATAAGCCCAGGGTGGGAAATGCAACAGCTCAAAATAAAAATAGATACCAATACAATTACATTAATTGAGGCATCAGTAAGTTACACGTTTTTGAATGTTTACATAAAACTGTAATTTAAGATAAGGCTGTCCAACTCTGACTAAACCATTAAACCATTATTCTAATATTCTTCAATGAAAATGTGCTTACGTACCCTTCCAATATTAATAAATATAATAAAATAATAAATAAATAAAAAATAATAATAGAGTAACATAATGGAAATGTATTAATAACAGTAATAATAGAGTAAAATAATAAATGTAACAATAGTAAGAGTAAAATAATAATAGAGTAAAATAATAAATGTAATAATAACAATAATAAATAGAGTAGAATAATAATGTAATAAATAATAATAATAATAATAATAATAGAGAAATATAATAAATGTAATAATAATAAATAGAGTAAAATAATGAATAATAGTAGGTAAAGGTAAAAGTTTTCCCCTGACATTAAGTCCAGTTGTGCCCGACTCTAGCAGTTGGTGTTAATCTCCATTTCTAAACCAAAGAGCCAGCGTTGTCCATAGACACCTCCTAGATCATGTGGCCGGCATGACTGCATGGAGTGCCCTTACCTTCCCGCCGGAGCAGTACCTATTGATCTACTCACACTTGCATGTTTTCAAACTGCTAGGTTGGTGGAAGCTGGGGCTAACAGCGGGAGCTCACTCTGCTCCCCATATTCGATCCTGTGACCTTTCAGCAAGTTCAGCAGGTCAGCGGTTTATCCCACTGCGCCATTGGTAATAGAGTAAAATAATAAATGTAATAATGAGTAAAATAATAAATATAATAATAATGGAGTAAAAATAAATGTAATAATAACAATAATAGAGTAAAATAACAAATGTAATAATAATAGAGTGAAATAATAAATGTAATAATAATAGAGTGAAATAATGAATGCAATCATAATAATAGAGTAAAATAATAAATGTAATGGGTTGTCGTAGGTTTTCCGGGCTATATGGCCATGTTATAGAGGCATTTTCTCCTGACATTTCGCCTGCATCTATGGTAGGACCTCACTACCTCTGAGGATGCTTGCCATAGACGCAGGCAAAACGTCAGGAGGGAATGCCTCTAGAACATGGCCATATAGCCCGAAAAAACCTACAACAACCCAGTGATTCTGGCCATGAAAGCCTTCGACAAAACAATAAATGTAATAATAATGGAGTGAAATAATGAATGTAATAATAGATTAAAATAATAAATATAATAATAGAATAAAATAATAAATGTAATAAAATTAATAATTATAGAGCAAATAATGTCAATGTAATAATAATAGAGTAACATAATAAATGTAATAAAAATAATAATAATAGAGTAAAATAATTAATAAGTATAAGCTGGGGGGTGGCTTTTTCAGCCTTATAAACGGGATGTAAAACTCGGCTTATACTCAAGTGTGTACGGTACTTAATGATTACTCTTTCATTAAGAAATTAATGAAGTAGCTAGCTATGCCATTTTGGCTGCAGTTGCCTCCGTACTCAGAGAATGAGTTCACTATTAGCACCTTGGCTTTTCTTTTTGCTCTCCCACTTTATTTTAGTTTTTATTTTCATCTCCTGAAATGTTTTATTGCTTTTATTGGGTTTTTTTTTTACAAGCTGTACCTTTTTCAGATTTCCTGGAAAGGCTGCCTATTAATAATGAGCTCAAACAGCCTTTAATACTGTTAAATGAAAACATATCCCTTTGTTATACAGATTTCAGTGTTGGGGGCATGAATATTCAATGTGTTTAGGCTACTTTTAAGATTTTATCCAGGATCAAGAAAACTCATTTAGCATATTTTATCTTTTAGGGCATGGTATAGGAGTGTTTTCTCTTGCTTCCACCCCAAATTGAAGGCCAAAACAGCAGAGGGCCCACATATTGAGAACCAGTGGCTTAGGTGGACAGTGAACTTAGACCAACAGTTGGGTGCTCAATCTGACTTGGGCTTCAGACTTGCCACTTTCCAGTGGTCAGTGATCTATTGCACCTGGTTATTAACCAGCTGTGCTACAGCCCGGCCCTTTTCACAAAAACTCCCATCAAAGTAAAAACAGTTTGCCTTACAATTATTGCCACATTTCTTTTTTCCATCCTTTCTCCTTCTTTTATTTTTTATTCTGCAAGAGACTAACAGAGAAGCTTCTTTGTATTATACGAGGGTTCAATGAAAAATAATGCCTTCACCTTCGTAACTCCTCAACAGATGGCAGTACTGGTATGCGGCAGGTACTGGCTTGTTCAGTAGACTGTCCTCTACTTTAACACCACAACGGTTCAATACTAAGGCTTCCCGCCAAAATGGAATTGTAGAGGAGAGTCTACTGAACAAGCCAGTACCTGCTGCATACCAGTACTGCCATCTGTTGAGGAGTTACGAAGGTGAAGGCATTACTTTTCACTTTAACAACATAACCGTTCAATGCTAAGGCTTCCTGCCAAAATGGAACTGTAGAGGAGAGTCTAGAGAACAAGCCAGTACCTACCACATACCAGTACTGCCATCTGTTGAGGAGTTACAAAGGTGGAGCCATTACTTTTCAATTTAACAACACAACCGTTCAATGCTAAGGCTTCCCGCCGAAATGGAACTGTAGAAGAGAGTCTACTGAACAAGTCAGTACCTGCCACATACCAGTACCTGCCGTCTGTTGAGTTACGAAGGTGGAGGCATTACTTTTCATTCAACCCTCGTAATAATACAGTTCTACTCAAATTGCCCTGGCCAATATACTCTTGATTTGTAGTTTCCTATCTCACTCTTTGGCAGAGAAATCAAACTACAGGGTTAGTCAAAATGAATAGGCCAATAAGAAAATTAATTTTAGACGAATGTATGTTTATTGTAACCAAACTACAGCTACGTATCGACAGATAAATTATCAAAGTTTTGTCTCACCTTCAGAGATGTTCAGAGCTGTGGTTTGGTTACAGTAAACATACATTCGGGTACAATTAATTTTCTTATTGGCCTATTCATTTTGACTAACCCTGTATTTCACCAAACCATGTAATCCTAGATTCTATCAGATGTTGCCATGGCAGCTGAAATGGAATCAAAGCACTGCATATGTGTGGTGTAAAATTCTCTTAACATCTGAGTTCAGCACTCTAGTTAAACTTGAGAGGATCGTAGCCTCACGTTTTGTCTCTACCAAAACAACTGAGCAGTCTGAACCCGCTGGGCAAACGGCACCAATTTCCCTCTCTTTCATCTTGCAGGAGAGGCATTCCCGATTGCAATGTGTGTGGTTACTGGTGTTCCTCGTGGGGTCTTCCCTCCTCATCTATTACACCTTTTACTCCCAACGCCTTCATTACAGGTAAGGATTGGCCCTGGGTGCGCTACTTGCAAGATAACCACATTTAAGAAGCCTCGGCACTATAAGAGGGTTGTACAAAATCTCTTTGACCAGGGACCACTCTCCAACATTAGTACCAAAAGGGTTACGAATCAGTGTTTGGTTAACTTGAGATTCGGTTTAGTGATTTGCGGTGCTGATTTATTTATTTTTTATTTATGTACGGCATTTATATGCTGTCCTTCTCACCCTGAAGGGGACTCAGAGTGGCTTACAAGATATATATTATTAGCACAGTATAATATCAGTATTATATATTACTATATTGCACTATTATATTGTAATATTATTGCTAATAATACATGTAATATAACATATATAATACCATTATTAGTATTATATTGTATTACATTATAATATTATAAATATTATATGTATATACAATATTATATTATATATATATATATAATATTATATGCCGCCCTTCTCACTGTGAAGGGGAGTCAAGATATATATTATTAGCATAGTACAATATCCGTATTATATATTACTATATTGTACTATACCATTATATTGTAATATTATTAGTAATATTACATGTAATATAAAATATATAATAATAATATTATTATATTGTATTACATTATAATATTATAAATATTATATGTATATACAATATATAATAGAAGGGCGGCATATAATATAATATATTGTATATTATATTATATATAATATATTATATTATATATAATATATAATATATTATATTATATATTACATATTATATTATATATTATATATTATATATAATATATTATATTATATATTATATATAATATAATATACAATATATTATATATAATATAATATACAATATATTATATTATATGCCGCCCTTCTCTCTGAAGGGGACTCAGAGCGGCTTACAAGATATATATTATTAACACAGTACCATACCAGTATTATATATTACTATATTGTACTATACCATTATATTGTAATATTATTAGTAATATTACATGTAATATAAAATATATAATATCATTATTAGTATTATATTGTATTACATTATATTATAAATATTATATGTATATACTATATATATATATATATATATATATATATATATATAATATGTATAATATAATATTATATTATATTTACAATATATGATATTATATGCCGCCCTTCTCACCCTGAAGGGGACTCAGAGCAGCTTACAAGATATATATTATTAGCACAGTACAATATCAGTATTATAAATTACCATATTGTACTATTACATTTTAATATTATTAGTCATATTACATGTAATATAAAGTATATAATAATAATATCATTATTAGTAGTATTATATTGTATTACATTATAATATTATAAATATATGTATATAGAATACATAATATATAATACAATATATATTATATATAATATAATATACAATATATTATATTATATGCCGCCCTTCTCACTCTGAAGGGGACTCAGAAAGGCCTCTGCAGATAAACAAAAATAAAACCAAAACCACTCCCTGAAATGCTTGTTCTTGTTTCCCAGCTTGATCTTTTTGAGTCCGAAGGTGGATTTTATGAGCTTCTGGGAGGTGCTGTGGATTGTGGGCATCACCGACTTCATTCTGAAGTTCCTGTTCATGAGCTTCAAGTGTGTTGTTCTCCTGCTGCCTTCTCTTCTCGTGTCTTCTAAATCCAAAGTAAGAGAACCCATTTCCTAAAAAATAAGCTTACTAACCCTTGTTATACTGCAAGTTGCTTACCTGAAAACTGAGACTAAAATGCATTATTTTGTGTGCTATAGCAGATAGGCCAGAACAATCTAGTGGGTTGTTGTAAGTAATATGGGATGAAAAACTCTTCTCTGTTGGAGGTAGATGTGAGTGTTTCCATTGGCCACCTTGATTAGCATTTGTTCCTCGTGGGGCTTCAAGGTCTGGCTGCTTACTGCCATTATCTTTGGAATAATGTCCAGGGTGGGAGAAAGAACACTTCTCTGTTGGAGGTAGATATGAATGTTTCAATTGGCCATTAGTATTAGTATTTAATAGCTTTGCAGCTTCAAGGTCTGGCTGCCTACTTTTGTTTGCTGGGGCTAGCTGTGAATGTTTCAGCTGATCACCTTGATTTGCATTCAATGGCTTGGAAGCGCCTGGGGGGAAATCTTTTGTTGAGAGTGATTTCATGTGCCTGTTTGTTTCCCCTCTGTTGTTTTGCTGCTGTAATTTTTGAGTTTTTTAATACTGGTAGCCTCTCAACAAAAGATTCCCCCCAGGCGCTTCCAAGCCATTGAATGCAAATCAAGGTGATCAGCTGAAACATTCACACCTAGATCCAGCAAACAAACGTCCTTTGTCTCACCCTGGTCATTCCACAGATATATAAACCCATTTTTCCTACTTCCAACAGACCTCATTACCTCTGAGGATGCTTGCCATAGATGTGGGCAAAACGTCAGGAGAGAATGCTGCTGGAATATGGCCAGTCATCCCAAAAAACTCACAACCCAGTGATTCTGGCCATGGAAGCCTTCGACAATACAATACATGGCAGCTAAAGCAGTCTTCAGCGACCACTGGCCAAGAAGTTACATTTTTTGATGCTGAAAGATAAATATGCGGCTGTTAAATACACTTAGTTATTAGCCGTGGAAAGTATTTGACAAAGTAATGACAGTTCAACGTTCCTGCTGACTCTTCATAACACTTTTGACGTGTGATTGAAGAACGGCGACGATTTCATCCGTCTCCAACCATTTAGGTGAAAGGAGAAAGGTTTAATGCCGGGATAAAATCTGCCTGGCTTTCAGGCGGGGGCAGAAGAGCAAAAATAAATCACTCTGTATTATCTTGGTAGAAGCGAATCATGAAAATCTTGCCCGATCAGCAGATATCCCAGTTATTGATTAGGTGAAAGGATGTCTGAAAGCACCGCCAGATGGAGAACGTAGGCGTTGCGGCGATATTATTTATTATATATATTATATATGGTGCTATATATCCTAGTCTGATACTTGGGAAGTGTGTCCATAAGATGCGCCCATCAAGAAATTATTTGCAACGAGAAAAATTACATAGTCTTGTTTGGGTTGCTGTGAGCTTTCCACGATGTCCTAGAAGCATTCTCTTCTGAAGTTTCACCCACATCGATGGGAAGCATCCTCAGAGGTTGTGTGGTCTGTTGGAAACTAGCAAAATGGTGTTTATATATCTGTGGAATAATTCCAGGATGGGAGAAAGAACTCTTGCCTGGGTTGTTGTAGATATGGCCATGCCCCAGAAGCATTCTCTCCTGACGTTTCACCCACATCTATGGGAGGCCTCCTCAGGGGTTGTGAGGTCTGTTGGAAACTAGCAAAATGCGGTTGATATATCTGTGGAGTAATGTCCAGGGTGGGAGAAAGAACTATTGACTGGGTTGTTGTAGGTTTTTCGGGCTATATGGCCATGTTCTAGCAGCATTCTCTCCTGACGTTTTGACTGCATCTATGGTAAGCATCCTCAGATCCTCAGAGATATCACAATCTCTGAGGATGCTTGCCAAGTTGTTGTTCATTTGTTCAGTTGTTCCTGTTGTTCATTCGTTCAGTCGAGTTCACTCCTGTCTAGCCATGTCCCAGAAGCATTCTCTCCTGAAGTTTCACCCACATCTATGAGAGGCCTCCTCAGAGGTTGTGAGGTCTGTTGGAAACTAGCAAAATGCGGTTTATATATCTGTGGAGTAATGTCCAGGGTGGGAGAAAGAACTATTGACTGAGTTGTTGTAGGTTTTTCGGGCTATATCGCCATGTTCAAGCAGCATTCTCTCCTGGCATTTCACCTGCATCTATGGTAAGCATTCTCAGAGACCTCATAACCTCTGAGGATGCTTGCCATATTGTTGTTCATTTATTCAGTTGTCCCTGTTGTTCATTCGTTCAGTTGAGTTCATTCCTGTCTAGCCATGTCCCAGAAGCATTCTCTCCTAAAGTTTCATCCACATCTATGGGAGGCCTCCTCAGAGGTGGTGAGGTTTGTTGGAAACTAGCAAAATGGGGTATATATATCTGTGGAGTAATGTCCAGGATGGGAGAAAGAACTCTTGCCTGGGTTGTTTTAGGTTTTTCGAGCTCTATGGCCATGTTCTAGCAGCATTCTCTTCTGACGTTTTGCCTGCATCTATGGTAAGCATCTTCAGAGACCTCACAACTTCTGAGGATGCTTGCCATGTTGTTCATTCGTTCAGTTGTTTCCGACTCTTCGTGACTTCATGGACCAGCCCACGCCAGAGCTCCCTTTCGGTCATCACCACCCCAGCTCCTTCAAGGTCAATCCAGTCGCTTCAAGGATCCCATCCATCCATCTTGCTCTTGGTCGGCCCCTCTTCCTTCTTCCTTCCATTTTCCCCAGCATCAGTAGTTTCCGACTCTTCGTGACTTCATGGACCAGCCCACGCCAGAGCTCCCTGTTGGCCGTCACCACCCCCAGCTCCTTCAAGGTCAAGCCAGTCACTTCAAGAATATCATCCATTCATCTTGCCCTTGGTCGGCCTCTCTTCCTTTTCCCCAGCATCACTGTCTTCTCTAAGCTTTC
The DNA here is from genome assembly GCF_037176765.1 of Anolis sagrei. Taxonomy (NCBI): domain Eukaryota; kingdom Metazoa; phylum Chordata; class Lepidosauria; order Squamata; family Anolidae; genus Anolis; species Anolis sagrei. Next base: position 31,577,236 of record NC_090031.1, read on the forward strand.
CTTTCTTCTCATGATGTGGCCAAAGTACTTCATCCATAGATGCAGGCAAAACGTCAGGAGAGAATGCTTCTAGAACATGGCCATATAGTCCTAAAAACCTCCAACAACCCAAAGTTTTATTTACTGTTATTACAATTGTCCACCTTGGTTAGCATTGAGTGTACTTGCAGCTTCAAAGCTTAGCTGGTTGCTGCCTGAGGGATCCTTCGTTGGGAAGTGTTAGCTGGCCCTGATTGATTATTGTCTGGATTTCTCCTGTTTTGTTGGTTCCAGGCCCTGTCAAACACATGCCTCTGACCCAGATGTGGAAGAACTGCCAATATTGTGCAGCTTTGTTACTCCAAAGAGATTCGTAACAATACGAGAGAAATGAGCCAGCTCTGTGAGGGTTTCCCCCTGCGCTTCTTCAGTGACAGGAATGAGCTCTCTCTCAAATGGTACTGGGACTGGTTCCCAGTACAAAACAAAGCCGAAACTGCGTCATGCAGCCCGGCCTGGGTTGTATCTATTCAGGCTGCGAGAGAAAAGTTGGCCGTTCACACACGGCTCGGTGCCAAAAACTCTCCGTTTGGGAAATGGAACATGCTGGCCGCAATGTCTGGCAAGTTTCTATCTTAATCACCTTTGGACATGTCATTCTTTTTTGTGGACAGAGATGTGTTTTTCTCAGACATTCTTTCTCCAACTACAAGGGTTGAATGAAAAGTAATGCCTCCACCTTCGTTACTTGGCTTTGGATGGGAATATTTGAATAAATCAAACACAGAAATAATCTTTAGAATGTGCTCTTTAACTACCACTAATCACTTTTGCACATAATCACCAGACAATTGGATACATTTCTGCCAATGATGAAAAAGTTTTCTGAAGCTGTCATAGAAGAAGTCGACACTTTGTTTCCGCAACCAGCGTCTCACTGTTCTCTCATCCTGGGTACCCATCGTGCACAGATCTTCCGATAGCCAAGCAAAGTAATAATGTGACCCACATGTTCTGAAGAGAGATATTGACAAGCTGGAATGTGTCCAGAGGAGGGCGACTAAAAGTCATGCTCCCCATGCTCTATTCCGCTTTGGTTAGACCACACCTGGAATATTGTGTCCAATTCTGGGCACCACAGTTGATGGGAGATGTTGACAAACTGGAATGTGCCCAGAGGAAGGGGACTAAAATAATCAAGGGTCTGGGGAACAAGCCCTATGAGGAGCGGCTTAAAAAGCTGGGCATGTTTAGTCTGAAGAAGAGAAGGCTGAGAGGAGACATGAGAGCCATGTATAACTATGTGAGAGGAAGCCACAGGGAGGAGGGAGCAAGTTTGTTTTCTGCTGCCCTGGAGACTAGGACGCAATGGAGCAATGGCTTCAAATTACAAGAAAGGAGATTCCATCTGAACATGAGGAAGAACTTCCTGACTGTGAGAGCTGTTCAGCAGTGGAACTCTCTGCCCCGGAGTGTGCTGAAGGCCCCTTCTTTGAAAGCTTTTAAACGGAGGCTGGATGGCCATTTGTCAAGGGTGCTTTGAATGCAATTTTCCTGCTTCTTGGCAGAAGGGGGTTGGACTGGATGGCCCATGAGGTCTCTTCCAACTCTATGATTATGCTTGAATTTTCTCTCTGAGTGATACGACAATCGTCCTGAATCAATCTGGGAAACTTTTGCTTGTGAAACTCGGTGGTTGCTGTCACAGGACATCCAACTCTTTGTTTGTCATGCAAGTCAGATGTTCCCACCTCAACATTTTTAAACTTTCTCACCCAACGAGACACAGTACTCACATCAACATAATCACCATAAACAAATTGCATTCTCTGATGAATCTCCCTTGGTGAATCTTCTGCTGTCAAGAATTCAATGACTTCACGTAGTTTAAGTCGCATTGACCGACCGTCTGTGCAGGGTTCCACACTTCGCACTTTAACAACACATCCGTTCTGCCAAAATGGGACTGTAGAGGAGAGTCTACTAAACAAGCCAGTACCTGCCACATACCAGTACTGCCATCTGTTGAGCAGTTACAAAGGTGGAGGCATTACTTTTCACTTTAACAACACAACCGTTCAAAGCTAAGGCTTCCCAACAAAATGGAACTGTAGAGAAGAGTCTACTGAACAAGCCAGTCCCTGCCGCATACCAGTACTGCCATCTGTTGAGGAGTTATGAAGGTGGAGGCATTACTTTTCATTCAACCCTCGTATATTTTGAAAGAGAAAAGCTAGAAGAAGACTATGTCCTGTATTGTTTCTGAGCGTGTAATTTGAACCTATTTTAATGTAAAGCCACAGTGTGTAAACATCACCCTTCCCTGTAGTTCTACCCCTTCTTTTTTTGTAACTTTCCTTCAGGGTTACTGTTATATGCTCTTAGAAGAATTCTGCCAGTTCTACCGCACCGTTGTCCCTGTCCCAGTCTGGTTCCAGTACCTTGTTGGCTTGCGGGAGCATGACAGTACGCTGGGATGGTGCTTCGGAGTCCTGCTCGCGTTGCTGTATCTTGTCCTCAAGGTAAACACTGATTCACTTCCCTGTTGACGTCAGACACAAGCGCAAGCCCACCTTACGGCTGCATTACATTATGTATTCTGGGGAAATGTATAAAACTGTGTTGACAAAGAATGCCATTGTAAAACAGCCCACTCTTATTTTTATTTTCCAGCTTCTGGGCTTTTTTGGAAACCTGAAAAACCTCAGGCGGGTCCTCAGGGCGTTCTGCACACAACCAGTGAGTATTGTTATGTCCTCGGCAAACGAAAAAGAGATAAACTGCTCCTGTCATTTTCTCCCACGTTGTCATTGCTGTCACAATTTAACATACCAACTTCAGTTTGATGCACCTTTCTCTTGGCACATTTCTCTCTTTCGCCCTCCATTCGTGCCTCTTCAAATTCTGCAGCACTGCTGGTCACAGCTGACCTCCAGCTGGAATGCTCACAGGCCAGGGCTTCCCAGTTCTCAGTGTCTATGCCAGAGTTTTTAAGGTTGGCTTTGAGCTCTTCTTTAAATCTCTTTTCCTGCCCACCAACGTTCCATTTTCCTTTCTTGAGTTTGGAGTACAACAACAACAATTCTTTAGTGATTAGTCAATTTTGACCATATCAAAACATGCAAAACATACACTTGCCCATGCATACAGTTTGGAGTAGAGCAACTGCTTTGGGACGGTGTGGCTGGTCCAGCGGAGTTGATGTTGGAGGACTATCACTTCAATGCTGGTGGTCTTTGCTTCTTCCAGCACGCTGACGTTTGTCCGCTTGACTTCCCAAGAGATTTGCAGGATTTTTCAGAAGCAATGCTGATTGAATCGTTCCAGGAGTTGCATGTGATGTCTGTAGACAGTCCACGTCTCACAGGCGTATAGCAGGGTTGGGAGGACAATAGCTTTATAGACAAGCCCCTTGGTCTCCCTACGGATGTCCCGGTCCTCAAACACTCTCTGCTTTATTCGGAAAAATGCTGCACTCGCAGAGCTCAGGCGGTGTTATCAGAGTCTCATCACCTGAAAAAGGCTTGCCCTTCAAAAATAACTTCCTTGTTGGAAAGAGGTGGAAGTCCAATGGTGTGAGGTTGGGTGAATCGTGGATGCGGTCGAATTTCCAAATCACAGGACCATGCTTCTTCCATTCGGGCAATAGGTGAGTTGTAAACAGGTTCATTGTCTTGCAGAAGGTGGACACCTTTGGCGAGCATGCCACATCTCTTGGTTGCGATGGCCTCCAGCAATGTCCGCAGCAGTGAAGCCTAGTCTGACCCAGTGAGCATGGTCCCCTTTCCTCGGAAATCCATCAGCACCACTCCATGCTGGTCCCAATATACTATGAGCATGAGCTTGCCTGCTGAGAGTTGGGCACGTGCCTTCTTTGGAGGCGGTGAGTCAGAATGCTTCCATGTCATCGACTGGACTTGAGTCTCAGGATCAGAGTGATGGACCCATCTGTGTGATCAGTCTGTGGAAAAAGTCCTCCTGCTTTCCATGGCATGTCATTGTCAAGAGCAGCCAGGGGACCCAGCAAGTGGATACCTTATGCAGTTGAAGATGGTCCTGGGTGATTTTTTTCCCGTGGATCTCACACTTATATTGACATTTTGGGCTTGGTGGAGAATGGTTACGTGGCGATTTTTCGAAATGGTGACCTCCATTTGTTGGATGGTGTGTTTGCCCTGGAAAGTCCAGCCACATTTGAATTGACGATGCCAGTTCTTGACTCCATCCTATGATGGGGAATCCTCACTCTCAACCTCTTTCATCTCATCAAACATTTCCTTTGGTGTGTTGCCTTTCGAGTCACGCAACGTGATGACTGCCACATTGCTGCCATCTGAACATGAGGAAGAACTTCCTGATTGTGAGAGCTGTTCAGAAGTGGAACTCTCTGCTCCGGAGTGTGGTGGAGGCTCCTTCTTTGGAGGCTTTGAAACAGAGGCTGGATGGCTATCTGTCGGAGGTGCTTTGAATGCAATTTTCCTGCTTTTTGGCGGAATGGGGTTGGACTGGATGGCCCATGAGGTCTCTTCCAACTCTATGCTCTGTATTCCACTCCCAAACCTCACTCCACTTCCGCACCCGTCAAATCAAGACCGTTCTCAGTTCTGGGTTGTCAATTGGCACGTAACCTATAGAGACTTGTATCATTACACATGTGCAATTTCAGTGTCCTGTGATAAACAGAAGTGGGTCAGGGGACATATTTAATGAACACCCCTTGTATAGGGGTGTTCATTAAAGATGTCCCCTGACCCACTTCTATTTATCACAGGACACTGAAATATTGGTTTCCTTCCTTTCAGAAGGAAAGTGGTGTCACATCCATTCCTGTTACTTGTCAAATCCAAACATTCCGGCGGTACTGGGATCCTTTCTGAAGTTCTCCAAAATCCCAAACATGACACAGACTCTTCCTTTGTGACCTTTACTCCCTTCTCTCCCTTTGCAGAGCTATGGCACAGCAGCCAGCAAGCGGCAATGTGCGGAGGCGGAGGACATTTGCGCCATTTGCCAAGCGGAATTCCGGAAACCTGTCCTCCTCATTTGCCAGGTAACCTTGTGCTGACTTTCAGCGGATGAGGGAGGCTTTCTGACAAAGATTCCTCAACGACAGTGGCAGGCCTTGTACTAAGTGAGCTGTAAAATAAGAGTATGAGCTGAATCTTTCGGGTAAAGTTATTGCTTGGCTCTTAAAACATTTCAGTGCATAAATATAGGGTAGAAATGTAGTAAATAAATAAGTAAGAGTACCTAAAGCTTTGGAGAGCTTTTGTTCAACCATTTCAAAGCTCCCTGCTTGGGTGGTGGTGGCACAATCGTCAGCATAGATTTTTTTTCCGTGTCAGGAGCGACTTGAGAAACCGCAAGTTGTTTCGGGTGTGAGAGAATTAGCCATCTCCAAGGACATTGCCCAGATGTTTTGATGTTTTACCACCCTTGTGGGAGGCTTCTCTCATGTCCCTGCATGGAGAGCTGGAGCTGACAGACGGAGCTCATCCACACTCTCCCCAGATTTGGGGACATTGCCCAGATGTTTTGATGTTTTACCACCCTTGTGGGAAGCTTTTCTCATGACCCTGCATGGAGAGCTGGAGCTGACAGAGGGAGCTCATCCGCACCCTCCCCGAATTTGAACCTCCAACCTGTCAGTCTTCAGTCCTGCTGGCACAAGGGTTTAACCCACTGCGCCACCGGATAATAATAATAATAATAATAATAATAATAATAACAATAATAATAATAAATATAATACAAAATACAGCATATTGATCTAATTTGCTGTGTCATACTGTGTTTTGTGTCAGTAAAGTAATAATAATAAATATAATACAAAATCCAGCATAGAGATCTCATTTGCTGTGTCATACTGTGTTTTTGTGTCAGTAAAATAATAATAATAATAATAATAATATACAAAATCCAGCATATAGATCTCTTTTGCTGTGTCATACTGTGTTTTTGTGTCAGTAAAATAATACTGACACAAATAATACGGGGAGGCCTTGCTCTCGATCCTGCCTGCTTCTCAAGCACGTCTGGCGGGGACGAGAGATAGGGCCTTCTCGGTGGTGGCTCCTCGGCTGTGGAACGCCCTTCCTACGGACATTAGACTAGCACCATCTCTAATGGTATTCCGCAAAAAAGTGAAGAACTGGCTGTTTGAGCAGGAGTTTGAATAATTAGTGCAATGATTGGTTAATGAACACTGGAATGGAACAATGGATGACGAATCTGGAACATGTGTTTGATGATGAGACGATAATGAATGGTTATTATAGTAATTGTTATTAATTATGTAATGTGGTAGGTTATTAACTGTTTTTTATACTGTAGCATTGAATTTTTGCTGTTCTTATTTGTTGTGAACCACTGTGAGTCGCCTTCGGGCTGAGAACAGCGGTATATAAGTAAGGTAAATAATAATAATAATAATAATAATAATAATACAAAATCCAGCATATATATCTCGTTTGCTGTGACATACTGTGTTTTTGTGTCAGTAAAATAATAATAATAATAATAATAATAATAATAATAAATTTATTTATATTCCACCCTATCTGCCCCAAGGGGACTCAGGGCGGATCATAGTACACATACACAGCAAACTGGATAAACAATAGAGAGACAGAACAGAAAGGAGGTATTTTTTTGCCTGAGTCTGACTTTTTGGAGCCTTGGAAGTTTGTTCTTGAATCCTGCCACGGGGGAGTGGGGGGAGGGGTGCTGTCACTCCATCCACTATAATGAAGCGCCATCAGGACTTCTTCCTTTTGGTCGCCGGACATTTTCTGATCTTTTTTCTTTATGGTATCGTAAAATACCTCCCCCACTTGTTTTAGCAATACCTAATTTCTCTAATTATAGCTCAAGCTGTTTTCTAACTGCTTGGGTCAACAGTAAGCTGGGCTGACAGTCGGCAGCTCACACCAACCTGCAGGGAGGTGCTGTCGCTCCATCCTCTATGATGAAACGCCATCAGGACTTCCTCCTTCCTTTTGGTCACCGGATATTTTCTGATGTTTTTTCTTTATAGCATTAAAATACCTCTCCCACTAGTTTTAGCAGTACCTAATTACAGCTCAAGCTGTTTTCAAACTGCTTGGGCCAACAGTACGCTGGGCTGACAGTCAGCAGCTCACGCCAACCTGCAGGGGGTGCTGTCGCTCCATCCTCTATGACGAAATGCCATCAGGACTTCCTCCTTCCTTTTGGTCGCCGGACATTTTCAGATCTTTTTTTCTTTATGGTATCATAAAATTCCTCTCCCACTAGTTTTAGCAGTTCCTAATTACAGCTCAAGCTATTTTCAAACTGCTTAGGTCAACAGTAAGCTGGGCTGACAGTTGGCAGCTCACGCCGACCTGCAGGGGGGTGCTGTCACTCCATCCTCTATGACGAAACGCCATCAGGACTTCCTCCTTCCTTTTGGTCACCGGATATTTTCTGATCTTTTTTCTTTATAGCATCGTAAAATTCCTCTCCCACTAGTTTTAGCAGTACCTAATTACAGCTCAAGCTGTTTTTGAACTGCTTAGGTCAACAGTAAGCTGGGCTGACAGTCGGCAGCTCACGCCAACCCGGGGCTTCGAACTGGCAACCTTTCGGTTGGTAGATCTTATCATTGCTGGTGATTTACCAACTGTGCTAAAACCCGGCCCAGCACCCTGAGGAGCCACCTGAAGTTTTTGTAGATCTAAAGTAGTTAAACAACCGCTACTCCTTGCTTACAGTGCCATCATTAGCAAGTGTTGACGTATTTTGGCTGATCCCGTGAACCTCTGCCTTCCCTCTCATTCCAGCACATATTTTGTGACGAATGCATCGCGCTATGGTTCAACCGAGAGAAGACGTGCCCGCTCTGCCGGACGGTCATCAGCGACCACGTCAACAAGTGGAAAGACGGGGCCACCTCAGCACATCTACAGGTCTATTAAAAGGAGAGCCATCCTGCCAGAGCCACGCTTCTCGGTGTGATGCCCTTACTCCTTGGTGGAAGGTGGAAGGGGCGACGTACTCAGGGCTTTCTGTCTCTCCTCTTTTCTCAATTGCCATACAGGATTTCAGTCTTCAAAATGAGTTTTCATGGATTTGCTTGTCAATTTCGAAATGCTTTTCTGTGTGTAATTTTGAGGATTTTTTTGCAAGCTTTATATACTATTTCCATCCATTCAGTCTGAAAGGGAGCCGCCATTGCAGTAGTAATAATAGAGTATCTTGGTCTAAATCCCACATTTTAATTATTCCAAAATTGAGTAGTACGAAGGGGCGCTAAAGAGAAACCCACTGGATTGATAATTGAGCAACTTTTCAGCAATTATGTGAATTCCATTGGTTCATTCCACCTACCAATAGGATCGCAGCACTTTCGAGGTGATCTCTCACCTGCAAAAAGCAACTTTTCTCCGCAGCACTTTGCTCTTGGTTGAAGCAAAACGACTTTTTTTTCCTTCTCCTCTCGATGCCATTATTGCACTCGCGCATATTTCGTAAGCAGCACGGAAGGAACTTTGCTCTCCAATCTATATTTTAATTATGTACTCCTGGAAAGAAAGCTTTTTTTTCTACTTTTGTAAGCCTGAATTTGTAAAAAAAAGGAAAAGTACTGTATTTTTGTGATACCACCTACATTTTACTAAAGGGGGAAAGATCTATTTTATTGAACCTTTTTAAAAAGCAGCCTGTAGTATACGAATCAATATATGAAAAAGAATAAACATTTGAAAGTGGTTGGTCTGGACTGTCATTGATACCTTTTATGGAAGCCAGTATGTAGGTAAAGTTTTCCCCAATGTTAAATCTAGTTGTGTCCAACTATCATCTCTATTTCTAAGCCAAAGAGCTGGCGTTGTCCATAGACCCCTCCAAGGTCATGTGGCCGGCATAATAATATATAATAATATTGTAATGTAACAATAAGATACAGGTTTCCCCTTGACATTAAGTCCGGTTGTGTCTGACTCTGGGGGAGGGTGCTCATATCCTTTTCTAAGCCAAAGAACCAGCATTGTCCGTAGACACCTCCAAGGTCATGTGGCCGGCATAATAATATTGTAATGTAGTAGTAAGATAAAGGTTACCCCTTGACATTGTCCAGTTGTGTCTGACTGGGGGTTGGTACTCGTCTCAATTTCTAAGCCAAAAGAGCCAGAGTTCTCCATAGACACATCCAAAATCATATGGCCAGCATGACTGCATGGAGTGCCATTACCTTCTGCAGAAGCAGTGTGTATTAGTCATGGGCCCGGTATCTGTATCATCTGTTTGATTCATGTTTTTGTTTCATTCCATCCATTTGGATAGCACAGAACAGGAATGCCCCTCCTAGAACAAAAATAAACTCAATACGAAAGGCAGGCAGGAGTGGGTACCGGCTTCAAGCCTGCTTTTCGGATTGATTGCCAGGGCCTGCAGCCGAGCACCGAGTAAGGAATGCTGCTTACTTGGCGCTCAGGTGCAGGCCTGGGCACTCTGGACCTGTTGGATTGTACAGAGCGGATACAGGCAGCAAACACAATGGGTCTTCAGCCCCAACCAGGTGAAGATGAAGAAGATGTACTTATTTATTTACTGTATTTGTATACCGCCCTTCTCAGTCCTCAGGCGAGGTAAACCCTGCCCAAAAGATCACACTGGGAAGGGGAGCCTGGGTGGGAAGTCCCCTCCCCATCCCAATAATAGGCCAAAAGAAAACAAATCTTTCAGCACTGAAAACAAATATCTGCCCTCTCAATTTCGGGAGGCTGAGTAGAAACAGTTCGAGGACACCGCTGAAAGCTGGGACATGAAAGGAATCAAGGCTTACCCTGAATGCACATGCCTAGTACCTATTACCTTCTCGCCGGAGCGGTACCTATTGATCTACTCACATTTGCATATTTTAGGACTGCTAGGTTGGCAGAAGCTGAGGCTAACTGTGGGAGCTCACCTCGCTCCCCGGATTCCAACATTTCGGTCAGCAAGTTCAGCAGCTCAGCGGTTTAACCCAGCAGGGAGGGCTTATATACTCATTAAAAATAAAAGAACTGAAATAGGAGTTAGATAACATCACACAATTATTATTATTATTATTATTATTATTTACTATATTTATATACCGCCCCTCTCAGCCCGAAAGCGACTCGGAGCGGTTTCCAGCTAACACTTAAGCGCCATGACATGTCAGGAGCTCTCCAAACAATGAAGACCTCTCCTACATTTGCACAAGGGCTCTTTTGGTGTCCTCAGACTCTTCCATCAGTCACAAACAGTAAGAACTGATGGGAGACGTAGTTCAACCTCTGCAGGGCCACTGGGTCCCCATCCCAGCCTTAAGTATCATGGGAAGCCCCACGTCTGTGCTTACCTTGCTAAAACTTTCCCTATAGCTGCCATTCAATTGTAATGGTCAATAAACGGAGCTAACTCCTTTTTTAAGGGATTTTTCAGCTGCGTCACAAAGACTCTTTTATCGCTAGAAAGGCACATTCTCTCTGAAAGAGGACAAAACAGCAAACAAAAACCATCACCATTTGTGTTTGTTCAAAGTTGCATTTAATTGCTATTTACATCCATTTGTGTGTGGTTTTGAAATCAAGTATATTTTTTTATTACAGTAAACAGTACAGAATGAAATGCAGGAAGGATGTTGACCCTCATACCATTCCTAGTAAGGCAGCTGTAGAAGGGGGTCCTCAATGCGGAGGGGGGCACGGCCAGCTATTCCGAGGAGGACTCCCCCAGCCCAATCTCCACTCCTATCAGTGGGTAGTTTGCACTTGGTTCCTGGTCTAGAACCGTTTCCCTTTGAGATGCTACTACGTGAATCAACTAATCTGCTTTGGAGATGCATCCCAAGACAGTTCCCAATGCAGTTCTGCTGCTCTCCGACATAGGCTGGGCTGATGGAAACCAGGCCCGGGCAAACTTTCTAACTTGGGGGCCACACTCTAGCTCTCCCTGCTAGGAAACGAAGGAAGGAAAGAGAGAAGGAAGGACGGAAAGGAGGAAGGATGGAAGGAGAAAGAGGGGCAGAGCAAAGGGAAGACAAAATGGAAGGAAGGAGGAAGGAATAAGAGAAGAAAGAAAGGAAGAAAAGGATGGAAGGAAAAAAGAAAGAGAAGGAACAAAAAAAGGAAGGAGGAAGGAAAAAGAGAAGGATGGAAGGAAGGGAAGGAAAAAGGAAAGAGAAGGAACGAAAAAGGGAAGGAGGAAGGAAAAAGAGAAGGGCCTGGGTTTGCCCATACTTGATCTAAACAAACAAGCAGCCCCACCGCCCTACTTTAACAACAGCACGAACAGATGGAAGGAAGGGAAGGGAAGGAGAGAGAGAAGGGGAAGGAAGGATGAAAGGGGAAGAAGGGAAGACAAAAGGGAAGGAGGAAGGAAAAAGAGAAGGGAGGAAGAAAGGCAATGTTAATGGAAAGGGAAGGAAGGAAAGACAAAAGGGAAGGAAAGAAGGAGAAAGAGAAGGAAGTATGAAAGGAAGGACAGAAGGAAAAAGAGGGAAGGAGGGAGGAAAGAGGGAAGGAAGAGAAGGCCAAAGGGAAGGAAGGATGAAAGGGAAGGGGAAAGGAAAAAGAAGGGAGGGAGGAAGAGAAGGAGGGAAGGAAGAAAGGGAAGGATAAAGAAAAGAGAAGGAAGGAGAGACAAAAGGGAAGGAGAAAGAGAAGGGGAAGGAAGGGAAGATAAAAGGGAAGTAGGAAGAAAAAGAGAAGGGAGGAAAGGGAAGGATAAAGGAAAAAGAAGGAAGGAAAGACAAAAGGGAAGGAAAGAAGGAGAAAGAGGGAGAGAGGGAAGGAAGGATGAAAGGAAAAAAGAGGGAAGGAGGGAGGAAAGAGGGAAGGAAAGGAAGACAAAAGGGTAGGAAGAATGAAAGGGAATGAGGAAGGGAAAAGGGAGGGAGGTAGAGAAGGATGGAAGGAAGAAAGGCAAAGATAAAGGAAAGAGAAGGAAGGACAAACAAAAGGGAAGAGAAGAAGCAGTAAGAGAGAGGGAAGGAAGGATGAAAGAAGGATGGAAGGAGAAAGAGGGAAGGAGGGAGGAAAGAGGGAAGGAAGGGAAGAGAAAAGGGAAGGAAGTATGAAAGGGAAGGAGGAAGGGGAAAAAAGCAAGGAAGGGAAGAAGAGAAGGATGGATGGAAGGAAGGGAGGGATAAAGGAAGGAAGGAAGGACAAACAAAAGGGAAGGGAAGGAGAAAGGGAGATAGGGAAGATGAAAGCGAGGAAGGGAAGGATGGAAGGAGAAAGAGGGAAGGGGAGAGGAAAAGGGGAAGGAAGATGAGACAAAAGGGAAGGATGAAAGGGAAGGAGGAAGGAAAAAGAGAAGGGCCTGGGTTTGCCCATACCTGATCTAAACAAACAAGCAGTCCCGCCGCCGTCCTTTAACCACAGCCCAAACTGATGGATGGAAAGAATGGTTTAAGCTTCCTCATGTGGATCAGGGCTATACTCACAAAGAGGACCTTCAACTAGCTGCACACTGCACGGTTTAACTTAATGTGTATTTTAGGCCTCAGATCATACCCCAATTAGTTAGGAACTGGTTCTTGTATCGCAGGCATGGGCAAACTTAGGCCCTCCAGGTGTTTTGGACCAGCTCCCACAATTCCTAACAGCCTATTGAAGTTCCCCTATGCCTGGTATAGAGAATAGGAAATGAATGAGATGACCTTAAACTCTTAACGCAGGAAGGCAAAGTTTGCCCATGCCTGATATAGCTAGATGTGAAGCTAGTGGCCATGTCTAGCATTCAGCTAGTCTGCTGATCTGCAGGCATAGTTTATTTACCTCAACTGCTAGTAAAAGGAGCTATCAAATCCATTTTAAACAGCAGCTAGTACTCAAGGCGGTTTGAGACAGATCCCAGCTCAAGTCCCCATAGATGACTACAATTTGTTGGGGCCAATCTGCATCCCATTCTACAACCCTCCAGGTGGGCCCTTCAAGTGTTTGGACTTCAGTTCCCACAATTCCTAACACCTTACCAAATTTTCACCATGCCTGGTATAGAGAATGGGAAATGAATGAGATGAACTTAAACTTTTAATGCAGGCAAGGCAACGTTTTCCCATGCCTGATATAGCTAGATGTGAGCTGGTACTCAAGGTGGTTTGAGAGAGATCCCAGCTCAAGTCCACATAGATGACTACTGTTTACTGGGGCCAATCTGTATCACATTCTACAACCCTCCAGGTGTTTTGGACTTCAGCTCCCCCAATTCCTAACACCTGACTGAAGTTTCCCCATGCCTGGTATAGAGAATGGGAAATGAATGAGATGAACTTAATCTCTTAACGCAGGAAGGCAAAGCTTGCCCATGCCTGATATAGCTAGATGTGAGCTGGTACTCAAGGTGGTTTGAGAGAGATCCCAGCTCAAGTCCTCATAGATGACTACTATTTATTGGGGCCAATCTGCATCACATTCTACAACTCGCCAGGTGTTTTGGACTTGAGCTCCCCCAATTCCTAACACCTGACTGAAGTTTCCCCATGCCTGGTATAGAGAATGGGAAATGAATGAGATGAACTTAATCTCTTAACGCAGGAAGGCAAAGCTTGCCCATGCCTGATATAGCTAGATGTGAGCTGGTACTCCAGGTGGTTTGAGACAGATCCCAGCTCAAGTCCTCACAATTCCTAACACCTTACCAAAGTTTCCCCACACCTGGTATAGAGAATGGGAAATGAATGAGATGAACTTAATCTCTTAACGCAGGAAGGCAAAGCTTGCCTATGCCTGATATAGCTAGATGTGAGCTGGTACTCAAGGCGGTTTGAGACAGATCCCAACTCAAGTCCACATAGATGACTACTATTTATTGGGGCCAAACTGCATCACATTCTACAGCCGCCATGGGGAAACTGTGGCTCCGCTGCCAGTTGTTGGACTACGCCTCCCATCCTTGTCAGGACGGACAGGAGACGTAGGCCGACGCCAGGACAGCCACAGGCTCCCCACCAGATCTACAGGGAATGGTAGAGCACCCAGGCCTTTTCAACACCTCCTCCTTACCTGAAGGCACCTCACAGGGCAGGAGGGCTCTGACTCTAAGCTTTTGGGCTTTCCTTTTTGCCTCAAAGTGAGCTGCAGAATACAATGAGCACAGCTTTCATTTCAATACCACCAAGTCTAATGAAAATAAAACATGGTTCAAGTTATCAAGATTTAATACTTAAAATATGTCGTTAGCCTCAGCAGGTATTAATCCCAGTTATTATTATTATTATTATTATCATCATCTTTTTTTTTAATATAATGGTACAAAAATCTATAAAAAATCAAATGATAGCAAAAGTCCCGAGATTATAATTAAAAAAGCACAGCTCGTACAAAATAAATCTTAATTACTATACCTCTAATGAACACTTTTTAAGACATTTCTCTTTTTGAAAAGAAAGCACTTAAGTTCTCGATATAGCCACCGCATTTCATATCCTAGCCATTCTCTCCGAAGTTGTACAAGAGATACAATTCCACTCCCGTTAAAACTGACATTACTAATAAGCGATATATATACAGAGGGGAGGGCGAGGGAGGAAGAAAAATAATAATCGTCAAGGTTTGGATATTTATTTTTTGTACAAATAAATACAGAGTAACACATATTGCATAGTGTGTGCTTGCTGTCCCAAGTTGCGATTCCAAAGTTTTCACAGTTAAGAGAGGATGAAAAAGGAAAAGCGAGGTTGACGTCTACAGCAAAACGATCTAACGGGGGGAAGAAAAGCAGGCAAAATACTCTGCCACCTTCTGCCAGCCATATAGCGGATACTCTCCTGCGGAAGGTCACACATGCATCCAAAAGAAGATCATCAATACGCACGATCGTAAGAGACGGTATTCAAATTCAACCCTAGAGCAAAAGAGGTTGCGTCCCATTATCAAGCGACACAACCATCCAAAGCTTGGGAAATTTACTTTGTGGGAGGACTACGTCTTCCAGAATTTCCTGACCAAGAAACATCTCCACGTTTGACCCTCAACGTTGTAGGAAAGTTGGTTCTCCTCTGCCAGGATTAATCCCATCTTGAGTTGGCCCAGTGAAATTAAGAGCTCAAATTGGTGAAAACTGTTGGAAATATTAAGCTGCAGTTTAATACACTTAGTCACCCTCAGTGTTAGCAAACCTCAGTATGATAGTCCTAATCTGTGAGAGGTCTCTGTGGGAGAAGGGCCTCAGTGTGTTAGTAGGCCTCAGTATGAGAACACCTCAGTGTTAGTTCAACTTAGTCTGAGACATCTCTCAGTTTGAAAGCTCTCAATCTGGGAGAGAAGGCCTAAGAGTGTGATGTAGACCTTAGTCTGTGTGAGAGAATGCCTCCGTGTTAAAGTAAGGCCTGGGTGTGAGAAGTATGATAAACCTCAGTCTGGGGAAACTCTCAGTCTGTGAGAGGTCTCTGTGGGAGAAGGGCCTCAGTGTGTTAGTAGGCCTCAGAATGAGAATGCCTCAGTGTTAGTTCACCTTAGTCTGAGACAGCTCTCAGTGTGAAAGGGCCTCAGTGGGAAAAAGGTCTTAAGTCTGAGAGAGAAGGCATCAGAGTATGAGATAGGCCTCAGTTTGTGTGAGAGAACGCCTCCGTGTTAAAGGAAGGCCTGGGTGTGAGAAGTATGATAAACCTCAGTCTGGGGAAACTCTCCGTCTGTGAGAGGTCTCTGTGGGAGAAGGGCCTCAGTGTATTAGTAGGCCCCAGTATGAGAATGCCTCAGTGTTAGTTCACTTTAGTCCAGTGATTCTCAACCTGTGGGTCCCCAGGTGTTTTGGCCTACAACTCCCAGAAATCCCAGCGAGTTTACCAGCTGTTAGGATTTCTGGGAGTTGCAAGGCCAAAACATCTGGGGACCCAGAGGTTGAGAACCACTGCTTTAGTCTGAGACGTCCCTCAGTCTGAGAAAGGTCTCAGTCAGGGAGAGAAGGCCTCTGAGTGTGAGGTGGGCCTTAGTCTGTGTGAGAGAACACCTCCATGTTAAAGGAAGGCATGGGTGTGAGAAGTATGATAAACCTCAGTTTGGGGAAACTCTCAAGTCTGTGAGAGGTCTCTGTGGGAGAAGGGCCTCAGTGTATTAGTAGGCCTCAGTATGAGAATGCCTCAGTGTTAGTTTGCCTCAGTCGGAGACAACCCTCAGTGTGAGAAAGGTCTCAGTCAGGGAGAGAAGGCCTCAGAGTATGAGGTAGGCCTTAGTCTGTGTGAGAGAACGCCTCAGTGTTAAAGGAAGGCCTGGGTGTGATAAGCCTCAGTCTGAGGAAACCCTCAGTCTGTGAGAGAAGGGCCTCAATGTGTTAGTAGACCTCACTATGAGAACGCCTCAGTGTTAGTTCGCCTTAGACTGAGACAGCCCTCAGTGTGAAAGGGCCTCAGTGGGAGAAAGGTAGGCCTCAGTGTGAGTAGGCCTGGTCTGTGAGAAACTTCGGTAAGAGACGCCCCAAATTGAAGGCCATTGTGTGTGAAGGCTTTGTGTAAAAAGCTACTGTGTGAAGCTTTTATGCAACTTCGGTGTGAGAAGAGGCTCTGTGGGAGTGAAGCTGTTTGTCTACATGAGAAAGAAACCTAGCGGGGAAGCAAAGAAGGAAGTATAACTAACTTTGTTCGTATTATGGCAACCTCGTTTTTGTAAATACTGCAACCATATTATTTTGCTATAAAGAAAAGCCTATGGAAGAGATAACATTGGTCTGTGTTTTTTTATTCTTTCTATTACTTTGGGCTACTGATGCTGGGTCACGCTGCTGCTAATATGTTACTCTGCTGTACATTTATGAGAAGGGTCTTTTGTTAATAAACTCACTCGCCCAACAAAAATCCACTGATTTCAATAAGTCAACCTAAAGCAGAACTAGATCTGGATCCAACGTATTGTATGTTTACCTCCTATCACCCCTTGTTTCGGGATTCTGGAACTTAACCGTTCACACTAGTAATTTTCCCAAGCTCTGGACCACATCAAAGGAAGGTGGAAACCATGACCTTCAGACAGCCTTGATTTGGAGCACTTCTTATTCCAATGGTGTGATTTCTCCTCGGTGGAGAACGCCCACTCTTTCGTAGGAGCTCACGGACAAGTGAGCACACACTTGATTCCACCACCAAAGGAAAGCCAGAATGGGCAATCAATGGGGAATCCAACCCCACACAGGCACACACTCCAGAAATGTCAAAACTGCAGGTCACTGGTTTCCACGGGACTACCTTTTGCTCACTTGTCCCCTAAATGGCTGCTATGAGGAACAAGAGGGAGGAGAAGAGAGGGATGCTGAATCTAGAACCTTTCGCCCTTCAGATATCAATGAACAATGCGCCCCGTACCTCACTTAGGGGCGATGGGAATTCAAGTTGGACACCCTTTTGTCCTCAACATCAGCTCCCAAAATCCTCAAGCGTTGGCCATGCTAGCTGAAGCTTCTGGAAGTTGAGGTCCAAAGTATGTGGAGGACAAGAGTTCGAAAGGATCCAGAGGGTGCCCAAAAGAGGCAGAAAATACTCTATGGCTTGAGCCCCAACAACAGCAGAGAGCTGTCAGTTCAGTTCTTCTCATTCGGGGTCCCCCCACCCCAAAAAACAGCCCTATCAGCGTCTCAGATTACAATTCAATTGATGGGGAAGACCACGGAGGTCCAAAGCGGGATCCAACCCAACGGGGCTAATGTCTCACTCACTGCGACGCTGCAATGGGATTCAAAACAAAGTATGTTTACTATTGAAAGACTTATGGCTTGGATCCTATGGCTCACAAAGAGAATCAACACAAAGAAGCAACAGGAATATATACACACGCAGATATATATTCCTCAGTGGCAGAGTCCGCACAGAGAGAGACGGAGAGAGAAATGGACGCCAGAGAATGAAGCACCCGGACGCGAACGTTGTCGCCGCCGCCGCACAGTTATGCAAAGGCCAACACAAACACACCACTCCCACTCATGCACACGCTCTGCCCTAGGCTTTTGTGAACCCTCTTCGCTTAAGCTACGTCCATGGAAATGCTTTCTTTAAGGCAGGAAGTATTTAAGTTAAGGTAAAAGATACCTTTATTTATTTCTTTGTACCTATTAAAAGTCCATTTTGTACAGATTGTTTATTTTTTTTCTCTCTCTCTCTTTCTTTCGTCTTCAATAACAATCGCAGAAAACATAAATAGTAAACCTTGCCTAAAATCAAATTCGCAAAAGTTCTCTGGAAGACATTCGTCAAAGGCCATCGTTAATACTTTTTTTTTTTGTGGTTTAGTTTCAAATACAATCAGCGGATGGATGGATCGACTCCCTCCACCCATATCCCCGGCCGAGGAAATCAAATAGTTTGCGAGGGAAACGGAAAAAGGCAAGTAATGGGGCCGAGACGGGATAAAGCCACCTCTTTCCCAGCAATAATCGGAAACATAATAAAAAAATAGGAAACATTTCCCCCCCTTTTGATCACGACTGCTTATACGATACCCCTTCCGCGCCTCCCTTTTTGGTTTACTCTTTGCGATGGCTGTACGTGAACATGTTTTCCAGCTTTTGAAGAAATGACGAGGCCAGAAGGGAAGTATTCTGCACAGAATGATCGATTCTAGACAGGATTTGGGGCAGAGAAAAGCAGGGAAAGTAAGAGAACTCCACAGCGGGCAGGACTTCTCGCCTAACCCAATTCCATAATAAGACGATTGGCTGAGGGATGCCTTATCCACTTCCAATCCTACTAACGTAATTAGCAATGATTTCTTTCTCTTTTTTTCTTTTTCCAAACACAAAACCATTATTTTCATTATTTTGAACTTGGTTTCTTTCCCAAGTTAGGATAGTTGAAAGAAAACAACAACAAAAAAAGAGGGGAAAACCTATTTGCAAAAATATATATATGTAGATTCTGTAAGGGACGTCGACGCCTTGAAACTCCAGCTTCGCTCCTTCGGAGGATGCAACCGAAGCAGCCGACAAAGTGGGCGAATCCCCGGATTCGAGAGACAAAAGCAGGACTTTGTGGGCGTCTTTTCCCACTCTCAATACTGTCACAGCTCTGGACAGAAATGCAGAAAAATCCTCGAGGAGAAAGACTACCGACGCATCCATGTCGCTCGCTTCTGTACTTCCGAACACAGTATTATTTGATGCACCACTGATTCAAAACCGGAAGTGGAGACCGGGAGCGATCCATGGTTTTCATGTTCTTTCCCAGTCCGTTATTCTGTGCAATGACCCATTCTGATACTAGAGATAAGAAAGTGAAGAAGTCAGCTTCAAGAGCCCTCAATATTTCAGCGTGATGGGAATGGCAGGGCTGCTGCCCTCAGTGAGGTTTTGGCCTCATGTCCTGTCGCCACCCAATTAAGGTGTATATATATAGATTTTCTTTTCCACGTGGGGAAGGGGAGGAAATGATTGCTGTTGATTTCGTCATAGGTTCATGCGCAAATGCTCCGGCCTTTTGGAGATCATGGGGAAGGCCTGCTTTTTGTAGGGGCCGGTGTTGGTTTGCCGGATGGGGAGCGGCGCCGAGGCCTCTCCGCACACCGTCACGTCCATTTGCTCGATCCCGCTGGTCTCCATGGGGTACTCCACAGGCGCCTGAGCATTGGTCACGCCGGAGGAACTGCCTCGTCCCCAGAAATCCCCGGGACAGAACTTAACAGGGCTTTAAGAGAAAGATAAGAAGCATCAATGTTTGGCAATAACAACGGGTCACGAGTCAAGCCCTCAAGCACTGAAGTTCTGGTTCCTCTTCTTGTCTTCTAAACTATCCATTTAAAAACAAGACAATCCACAAGAGAGGGTTTTGGGAATTGTAGTTGCTGGTTGTGTCCATTCTCAGCCAATCAGAGCACGGACACAACCAGGGCTGAGAAACAGAGAGAGAGAGAGAAACTTCAACTCCCATCATGCTCCGAGAGGATCTCAAGAGACTTCAATGCCCGCCCCACACAAGTGCTGCTGGGAAAGTGAGCTCCCATCTGGGTGCTCTCTGGAGGAGGAGCCTAATAATAATAATAGTAATAATACTGGGTTGTTGTAGGTTTTTTCAGGCTATATGGCCATGGTCTAGAGGCATTTTCTCCTGACGTTTCGCCTGCATCTATGGCAAGCATCCTCAGAGGTAGTGAGGTAGAGAGTCACTACCTCTGAGGATGCTTGCCATAGATGCAGGCGAAACGTCAGGAGAAAATGCCTCTAGACCTTGGCCATATAGCCCGAAAAAACCTACAACAACCCAGTGATTCCGGCCATGAAAGCCTTCGACAATAATAATACTATTTATACCCCGCCACCATCTCCCTAAAGGGGACTCGGGGCGGCTAACATGAGGCCAAGCCCAAAAATAATACAGCAAAATAAGATAAAAACAACAGAAAATTAAAGACAACAAAATGCATAATGTAACAAAATAAAATAGAAAGTGCAAAATAACATAATAAAAATCAAACACAAAGGGTGGGCCAAATGTGCAAGATAAAATGTTGAAACTTTAAAACCCTGGGTGAGATAGGAAATAAAGAAAGTGTATCTGTAAGGGAGGAGCCCAAGAAGGAGAGCAGCGGGGTTCGGTCTAAGGAATTTTCCCAAAAGAAATGGACACTTTTGGGAGATTACACTAATATTACAAATCACTTTCGGTCAAACTGATCCGGGCCCATGACTACTGTCAACCCTCCTTTCCAAGATTATTTAAATCGCTTAACTGGAGGCAGCAATGTCAGAAATATTAAAAATTAACTAGGTATTTTTAATTACAAAAATGCAAGTCAAGCATTTTTAAATGTCATAGCAAATTATTAGCAGTTCGTAGCAGTTCTATATAATCAGGTGTGCCTGTAGCTTAGTAGGCCTCTGTGTTAGTTTGCCTCAGTCTGAGACGGGCCTCAGTGGAAGAAAGGTCTCAATCTGTAAGAGAAGGCCTTAAAGTGTGAGGTAGGCCTTAGTCTGTGAGAGAGTGTTAAAGGGAAGCCTGGGTGTGAGAAGTATGATAAGCCTCGGTCCGAGGAAGTTCTCAGTCTGTGAGAAGACTCAACAAAAGCTGCAGTTCAATATAAGCAGGTGTGTCTGTAGCTTAGTAGCCCTCAGGGTTAGCAGACCTCAGTGAGAGAGGCCTCAGTCTGAGGTAGCCCCTAGTCAGTGAAAGAAATCAACAAAAGCTACAGTTCAATATAAGCAGGTGTGTCTGTAGCTTAGTCGCCCTCAGTGTTAGCAGACCTCAGTGAGAGAGGCCTCTGAGGTAGCCCTCAGTCTGTGAGAGATGTCTGTGGGAGAAGGGCCTCGGTGTGTTAGTAGGCCTCAGTCTGAAAACGCCTCAGTGTTAGTTCGTCTCAGTCTGAGACAGCCCTCAGTGGGAGAAAGGTTTCAGTATGAGGTAGGTCTTGGTGTGAATAGGCCTGTGAGAAACTTCGGTAAGAGATGTCCCAAGTTGAAGGTCATTGTGTGTGAAGGCTGTGTGTAAAAATCTACTATGTGAAAGGGCTAAATGGATACAATAACCCAGAAAAAGCTACAGTTCAATATAAGCAGGTGTGTCTGTAGCTTAGAAGCCCTCAGTGTTAGCAGACCTTAGTGAGAGAGGCCTCAGTCTGAGGTAGCTCTCAGTCTGTGAGAGAACTCTGTGGGAGAAGGGCCTCAGTGTGTTAGTAGGCCTCAGTCTGAGAACGCCTCAGTGTAAGTTTGTCTCAGTCTGAGACAGCCCTCAGTGGGAGAAAGCGCCTCAGGGGGAGAAAGGTCTCAGTATGAGGTAGGTCTTGGTGTGACTAGTCCTGGTGTAAGAAACTTCGGTGAGAGATGCCTAAAGTTGAAGGCCGTTGTGTGTGAAGGCTGTGTGTAAAAAGCTACTACGTGAAAGGGCTAAATGGATACAATAACCCAGCAAAAGCTACAGTTCAATATAAGCAGGTATGCCTGTACCTTAGTAGCCTTCAGTGTTAGCAGACATCAGTGAGAGAGGCCTCCATCTGAGGTTTCCCTCAGTTTGTGAGAGGTCTCTGTGGGAGAAGGGCCCCAGTGTGTTAGTAGGCCTCAGTATGAGAACGCCTCAGTGTTAGTGCGCCTCAGTCTGAGACAGCCCTCAAGTGTGAGAAAGGTCTCAGTCAGGGAGAGAAGGCCTCAGTGTGAGTAGGCCTGGTCTGTGAGAAGCTTCAGTAAGAGACGCCCCAAGTTGAAGGCCATCGTGTGTGAAGGCTGTATGTAAAAAGCTACTACGTGAAGCTCTTATGTAACTTCGGTGTGAGAAGAGGCTCTGTGGGAGTGAAGCTGTCTACATGAGAAAGAAGCCCAGCGTGGAAGCAAAGAAGGAAGTATAAAGAACTTGATTTGTGTTATGGAAACCTTGTTCTTGTAAATAGTGCAACCACATTATTTTGCTATAAAGAAAAGTCACCTAAGAAATAGAAAACATGGGTTTGTGTGTTTTGGCCTACTGGTGCTGGGCCACTCTGCTGCTGCTAAGTTACTCTACTGTGCATTCATGGGGAGGGTCTTTTGTTAATAAGCCCATTTGCTCAACACCAAAACTGAAAATGAGACATTCTATATATCATTCACAGAGGACTCCCGTTTCCCAATGAATCATTCAAAGTACTTATAGAATCAAAAATGAGGCACACACCTTTCCCAGTTACTACACGCTAAGGCCAAAAGATAAGGGAGACGATAATTACCTGACGGGCGTCCGTGGGCTGCCAATGAATCTGCGAGGTGATCGGATTTTTGGTTCAAAGGAAAACTTCTCTTTCACGCTTTCAAGTACAGAGGGAGCCACGTACGTAAAGCCCTAGATGATGATGGGGAAGCACGGTTGACAAACATTCCCCCCAAAAGAGCCAGAAGCAATGCCTTGCATTAAGAGCAAAGTCAGTCCTGAAAGCCCAGATCCAACCCCATTGCCCCCATCCACCACATGTCCACCCAAAATCAGAGCACATTTACTTCCAAAAAACTATTAATTGCAATTGGTGGCTATTATAATTGCAATCCTTGAAATATAACTCATTCCTTACTTGTTTCTGACACTTACTACAGCCTGCAGCCCAAAGCGGAACTCTGGTACACAAGGGACATAACCCAAGTGTAGAGAACTGGGCTTTTGTCTCAAGGCAGATGGGTTTTAGAGTCGTTATGCAGCCTTGCACTTCATCCCATGCCCTCGTTCCATGGTTACAGCTACGCACTTTTCCCATTCCCTTGTCCTATTGTTTACAGCCTAGCCATGATCACAGTAGCTGACCACCACTGGTTGGTTGAGTCTTGAGTTGTTGTTTTATATACCTATATGTTGTTATTTAATTGTATTTTTTACTATGCTCTATTTTATGTTCTGTTTTTAGGACCTTGTGCTGTCCGTAACCTGCCCTGAGTCCCTTTGGGGAGATAGTAGCAGGATACAAGAGTCAAGTTATTATTGTTATTAGCATCATGGCCAGACAGTAGCTGTTTCTCATTAGCAGGAATGAGCTAACTTGTATTAGTGACCTGATTGGATATTTCCTACGTTTACTTACTACGCAGTTTAAATGAAGGCCAAGAACCGACTGGGAGTGCAAGCTCTTTTTTCTCTTTTGCTAACTTTCCATAGCTATTGGGAGGTGATTTACTTGAGTTCTGAGCCTTATTTATTTATTTACTTACTTATTTACTTATGACATTTATATGCCGCCCTTCTCATCCCGAAGGGGACTCAGAGCAGCTTTCAAGTTATATGTACATACAATATATTATATTATTAGCATAGCACAATATTAGTGTTATAATACCAGTAGTGCTATTATACCACTATACTGTAATATTATTAGTAATATCACATGTAATATAAAATATATAATTATTATATAGTATTCTTAGTATTAGATTATAATATTATAAATATTATGTGTACATACAATGTGTTATATTATTAGCACAGCATAATATTAGTATTATATATTACTATATTATATTAAACTACTATACTGCAATATTATCAGTAATATCACATGTAATATAAAATATATAATTATTATATTGTATTATTAGTAGTATTATATTAGATTATAATATTATTATAAATATTATATGTATGCACAATGTATTATATTATTAGCACAGCACAATATTAGTATTATATATTAATATATTGTATTGTACCATTATACTGTAATATTTTAGTAATATCACATGTAATATAAAATATATAATTATGTTGTATTATTATTAGTATTATATTAGATTATAATATTATTATAAATATTATATGTACATACAATGTGTTATATTATTAGCACAGCATAATATTAGTATTATATACTACTATATTGTATTATACCACTGTACTGTAATATTATTAGTATCATATTACATTATAATATTATTATAAATATTATATGCACATACAATGTATTATATTAGCACAGCACAATGTTAGTATTATGTATTAATATATTGTATTATACCACTATACTGTAATATTATTAGTAATATCACATGTAATATAAAATACATAATTATTATATTGCATTATTATTAGTATTATATTACATTATATTATTATTATAAATATTATATGTACGCACAATGCATTATATTATTAACACAGCATATTAGTATTAATACATGTAATATAAATATATAATTATTATACTGTATTATTAGTATTATATTGTAATACATAATCATATTATTATCAATATTATATGTGTATAGAATATATATTATTAGCACAGCATAATATTGGTATTATATATTACTATATTGTACTATAGCACAATACTGTAATAATAATAATAATAATAATAATAATAAACCTTTATACCCCGCTACCATCTCCCACAGGACTCGGTGCGGCTTACAAGAGGCCGAGCCCAAATACATCATAAAACATAACAACAATAATACAACAATAAATAACTCATAACAAAGCAAAACAATATGATAATGACACAATGCAATTAATAATATTATTGATAATATTACATGTAATATAAAATTTGTAATTATTATATTGTATTACATTATCATATTATTATCAATATTATATGTGTATAGAATATATTATATTATTAGCACAGCATAATATTAGCATTATATATTACTGTATTGTATTATACCACTATACCGTAATATTAATATTACATGTAATATAAAATATATAATTATCATATTGCATTATCATATTATTATCAATATTATATGTGTTTAGAACATATTATATTATTAGCACAGCATATTATTAGTATTATATATTACTATATTGTACTATACTACTATACTGTAATATTATTAATAATATTGCATGTTATATAAAATAGATAATTATCATGTTGTGTTAAATTATCATATTATCTTCAATATAACCCCTCTCCCAGTGGCCTTGCCTTGGGTGGTTGTACATCAAGCCAAAGGCTTCCTAAATATCCTGCAACGAGGACTGAATGTGATCCTGACTTACCAGGAAGACCTGGTTGGCACTTTCACTGAGGGCTGAGTCATCAGGACTATCGACAGGAGTCTGACGAGTAAATTTTGCGTCAAACTGGCTCACGTCCTCTTCGGATTGCTTGGAGAAAGAAGAAACCACGCACAGAGATAAACAAGCAAACAAATAAATAGAGGGTTTTGAGGTTAAGATGAAATATGTTAAAGGTGGAATCCTTGTGTTGATGATTTGAAGCCACAGGAAGTCGATACGTACCAATAATGGTTTAAAGGGGGGCTCCACCTTCCGAGCCAGTAGCTCTTCCCAGTTAATGTGTCTGAAGAAAGGGTGAGCCTGGAGGACAGGAGGGCAAGTCAGAACCCAACCAAGGCAGGCTCACAAAGACATAAAACACCCTTTACTAGAACACAAACCAAAGCAAATGTGGATTTTTTTGGTCATTTTGACATTCTGAAGGCTACAAAGTCCAGAGAAAGCGACAGAAAGAGCAAAGAATCTTGCAATACCTTTAAGAAGAGGACTCCTGTGTGAGGCTCAATACGCCCACCTCCCAAAAGGTTTATGTGACCATTTTGGATCTCATCTCTTTAAGGAGACCATTTAGTGAAACGAATATTATGCAATCATTTCTGAATATAGCTACATTTTAAATCAACGTCTGGTTGATAGTATAGTAAAGGTTTCCCCTTGACATTAACTCTAGTTGTGCCTGGGCTGTCAAACTTCCTGACTGAAAGGTCGCTAGTTCGAATTCAGGGAGTGGGATGAGCTCCTGGTGTTAGCCCCAGCTTCTGCCAAACTAGCCATTCGGGAAAAAATGCGAATGTGAGTAGATCCATAGGTACGGCCTCTGCGGGAAGGTAACGGCGCTCCATGCAGTCATGCTGGCCATGTGACCTTGGAGGTGTCTATGCACAACGCCGACGCTTTGGTCTGGAAATGGAGATGAGCACCACCGCTTAGAGTCGGACATGACTAGACTTAATGTCAGGGGAAACCTTTACCTTTAACTTCATAATTTGTTTGTAAGGTATATACTGTAATGTTTATTTAAGTTTTAGTTTTTATGCCTTAATGGGATTGCTCGTTTTTATTTTATTGTGATGCTTAATTCCTTGTTGTACATTTTCTGTTGTTACTCTTCATTATTTTGTATTACTTGATGTGTTTCCACCTATTTTGAGGCATTGAGTGTTTGCCTTTTTAAGTGTCAACTGCCCTGAGTCCCTCTGGGGGGAGAGAGGGTGGTCTAAAAATAAAGTATTATTATTATTTGAAACACAAAAAGATGAGTCCACAGCAGACACTCTGCTGACTGTTAAATTGGATCACATGTCAGACACTTCCCAAGTATCTAGGACTGTGTGATGTATCGGCAAATAATGCGTGCAGATCCCAGTAAGATGGCCTTCTGCAGCTGGCAGGTGATAATTTTGTCAGTGCCAATTGTGTTTAAGTACAGGCCAAGGACTTTAGGCACTGCACCCAGTGGGACCACCTTTGCTGGTTTGTGCCAGAGTCTTTGCTGTTCGATTTTTAAATCTTCATATCATGTCAGCTTTTCCAGTTGTTTCTTTGCAATTCTAATTATTATTATTATTATTATTATTACTACTACTACTACCCGTCCTCTGCCTCGCATTGCTGTGGCCCAGTCTCTGTATATGTTTTGTGTGTGTATATATATGTGTGTGTATATATTTGTTTATATATGTGGTTTTGTGCATTCTTTCTAATGTATTTTTTTGGCTTTTTTCTGTTGTGTTTACCAGATGGTCAATTGTTGACCTGATAGGTGTGTTGTGTCCAAATTTGGTGTCAATTTTCCAGTGGTTTTTGAGTTATGTTAATCCCACAAACGAACATTACATTTTTATTTATATAGATTACATATTAAGAGCTCCTCAGTTTCCTGAAGGATACAAGGAGAGGAAACCAGGTTCAAAAGCAAGTGGAGCTTAGAAGGAAAAACGTAGGTGTGACCAGTGTTCCCCTTGCTCTGCATCTCAATTATGTTATCAGAATCCAAACAGCCATAGGCTATAACATCACTTGGGGGGGGGGGGTGTCTCGCCCTTTCAATTACACGGGAACACTTAAGGGACAACGTACCTGAACTTCTCCAGCATCTCCAGAACCAGCTCCTAGACGTGAGGCAGCATTTCTCTTTAGCAGCTATAGGAAAAGGGGGAAAATATATGCGTATTTTTGAAAAATTCAGTTCTACTGATCATCATAAACGAAAATGGGGAAACATTCTTTTTCAGGTTAATTTGCAGAAATAATAGGCTCAGTTGTATTAAAGAGAGAGCCTTTGGGTTGATATGGAACAACCCTAGCCAAGGCCACTGGAAGATGGGAAGGTTACATAGCTCAGAATCAAAGTATGCTGTGTGACCTATCTCCTCCCAACAGTTATGGTAACTGTACAGGCAGGTTAGCAAAAAAGAAAAGAACTCACTCTTCCCGATGGTTTTCAGCCTTTACAGTTTTTTTTTTCCTAGCCTTAAACTATGAAGCAAAGGTAGGACGTATCCAACCAGGTCACTAATACAAATTAGCTTTCTCCTGCCAATGAAAAACAGATGCTATTTGGCCGTGATGCTAATAAGGTCTCCACAATAGTTAAAAAGTTACTTGGAAGATAAACATGTTACAAAGTATGAGTAATGTGATAAATATCACTTTAAGAAAAAGTAGATCGGGAAGTTAATTTGTCACCTGCATGTTACTTGTAGCGGGTTATTTCCTCAGCACTGTTGAAAGATTGGGCACACTGAGTTGTGGTTCTAGACCAGGCATGGGCAAACTAAGGACTTTGGGTGCTCATATCCAACCCCCATATTTTCCCGTCCTCTGGAAAGGTGAAGCGACAGGGGAGAAAGGCACGTGGCAGATGGGAGTTGTCCAGAGCCCTCTCCATCGCCACGTGGTCCTCCTCCCAGCCTAAGAACGTCTGAGGAAGGGAGGCCTCAACAGGAGTGGTGGCAAAGCTCCCTCGCTTCCTTTCCTTTCTCTTGGCCAGAGCACGGGCAAGGCTCTGTCCTTTGGCCAAGAGAACAGCCCGAGGAAGTGAGAGAGCAGCAGGAACAGCGGTAAAGTCATTCCAGCTGGTGCTCCCCATTCTCCCGGCCTCTTCCTTTCGGCCCCCATCTGCCTCGGTCCGCACTTCAGCATCCAGATATAGCGGCTGAGCGGAGGGCCGAGGCAGAGACACACCATCGCCGAGTGCTCTCAACGTTTCACCCCCGGATCTCTGAGTCTGGGGAAGGCAGGCTGCCTACCCAAGGCTCAGAGAAGGAGAAACACGCTGGCGAGTGCTCTAGCCAGCGGTGTGTATCTCCATTTCCTCTGAGCCTTGGAAGGCAGCACCCCTTTCCCAGAGTCAGAGAACCAGGGAGAGATACACACCGCTGGCGAGATCACACTTACGAGTGATGTGTTTCTCCTACTCCTCTGAGTCTTGGAAGGCAGCACGCCTTTCCCAGACTCAGAGAACCAGGGGGGATATACACACCGCTGGCGAGAGCACTCCCACCAGCAGCATGTTTCTCCTTCTCCTTTGAGCCTTGGAAGGCAGCACCTCTTTCCCAGACTCTGAGAACCAGGGAGAGATACACACCACTGGCGAGAGCACTCTCACCAGCAGCGTGTTTCTCCTTCTCCTCTGAGCCTTGGATAGGTGACCAGCCTTCGACTCAGAGGAGACCGAGGGGAGAAATGTGGTGAGAATGTTTTCATCAGTGATGTGTGTCTCCTCCTCCTCCTCCCACCCCACACCCTTCCACCACAACCCTGCCCCTTCCTGCCCAGCCTCACCCTCTCTCCCTCCTCTTGTGGCCCTGCCCGCACTCCCTCCTGGCCCGGCCCTTGTGGCCCTGCTCACAAGGTGGCCCCAGGTTAAAAAAAATTGCCCATGCCTGTTCTAAGCTTATAAGGTAAAGGTTTCCCTTTGATATTCAGTCTAGTCGTCTCCGACTCTGGGGGTTGCTGCTCATCTCCATTTCTAAGCTGACGAGCTGGCCTTGTCTATAGACGCCTCCTACCTATTGATCTCACATTTGCATATTTTGGAACTGCTATGATGGCAGAAGCTGGGGCTAATAGAAGGAGCTCACCCCACTCCCTGAATTTGAACCGACAACCTTTCAGTCAGCAAGTTTAGCAGCTCAGCAGTTTAACCCACTGCACCACCAGGGAGTGCTTTATTAGACTAGACTTATATATGTAATAAAAAGCTGCCCTCAGCATATCTGTATTCACTTGTGAGGTTTGCCCACCTTTTTCAGCAGATCTCTGGCTTCTTGTGTGAGGTAGGGAGGCAAGTTGAGTTTACACTTGAGAATCTTGTCAATCGTTTTCTTTCGGTTCTCCCCAGTGAACGGGGGCTGGAGAAAAAGACAGCAATGGAGCAAGACAGGGGGGAAGGATGGGAACGTGAGCCGCGAGGAAATAAAATATAAGAGTCACAAAAATTGATATTGCTTTCACCTCTCTTCCCTCTCTCCCACCCCACAAAGCACTCCTAAAACAATGTTTACAGCAAAAGGCCTAAAGCAGTTTGGATACCATGTAGATGCTTCAATGGAACTGAAAAACACACTTTTCAATGTCAAGGAGGATTTGGAGATCTTTGTCAAATGTCTTGGGACAACAAGTCCTATCATCCTTGTGGTGGCGCAATGGGGTAAACCCTTGTGCTGGCAGTACTGCTGATAGGTCAGCAGTTTGAATCCGGGGAGAGCGGGTTGAGCTCCCTCTGTCAGCACTTGGCCACAGCGTCCCATATGGTCAACAAGACAAGTGCTAAAGGCAAGGAACTGAACAGCCGTTGCCCCCAAAGGCATGCAGTTTATAAGGGTGCACCTACTGCTCCAGTCAGCATGTCATACATTAACGCCCCCAAACTCCACCAGTCCACGGCCCGGTTGTGTCCGCTCCTCATCAGGATCTCAGGGGCCCTGGAAGTGGCAAAAAAATAAACCAAACACACAAAAAATGGTAGCATCTTCTGTAACAGGTGAACAGTCAAGATTAAGACATCTAACAATAATGCAAAGAAAACAATAAAGCTGAAATGATAGCATATTTTTTCTCACAATAGCAGACTTGCAAATATACACTTGCTCATTAAATCCCGTGGTGGCACAATGGATTAAACCCTTGTGCCAACAGGACTAAAGACTGAGAGGTCCAAGGTTTGAATCTGGGGAGAACACGGATGAGCTCCCACTGTCAGCTCCAGCTTCCCATGCGGGGACGTGAGAGAAGCCTCCCACAAGAATGGTAGAACATCAAAACATCCGGGCAATATCCCCTGAGCAACGTCCTTGCAGACAGCCAATTCTCTCACACCAGAAGCGACTTGCAGTTTCTCAAGTCACTCCTGACACGAAAAAATTATTATTTTTCATGTATAATCATATGAGAATGGATCAAAAAGTTTTGCCTCCTGGACCATGAATACGTGATGAATGAACCTAGAAGAGCAGAAGTTGCTCGGGATCCGAGCCTGAACTGCCCTTTATTCAAAACTACCGTTCAACATTGTCATCATCACTTTGGACAAAGTGGTGCCATCGTTGAACCCAGGCATCCAAACACTTTTGAAAAATTCAGGGTTTTGCTTTGCGACCCGTGATTTTCAAGCTGTTTAGACGTCATTCAAAATGTGAGACATGAGAGAAGTCTCCCACAAGGATGGTAGAACATCAAAACATCCGGGCAATGACCCCTAGGCAACGTCCTTGCAGACGGCCAATTCTCTCACACCAGAAGCGACTTGCAGTTTCTCAAGTCGCTCCTGACACACACACACACACACAGACCCTTACTTGTTACGGAGACATTAAGTAAAAGTTAAAGTAAAGTAAAAGTTATGGCACAAGTTGAAGGGATTATTTTCCTGACAGCACTATATGTTTCAAATCGAACTGTCCGAAACCACGAAGCTGCCATGCTCATAATATCTTGTCTCCTGCATATGTCATCATTTAGGGACTGATGTCATCAGAAGGGCGACATATAAATGTCGTAAATAAATAATATGACCAAAAATGACATTTTGAAATATCACACCATCAAACCAAGTTAAGACTGTTTAAGTTATGCCAAATTTTGTTTGGGAGGGGGCATTCAACTCAATCTGCAAGTCTCAATCTGCAAGTCTTGAGCTACACATCTGTTAGTTTATAGTATGATAGACTCCTAGAGTTGGAGGAGGCCATCCAGTTGAACCCCATTCTCCCAAGAAGCAGGAAAATTGACTTCAAAGCACTCCCAACAGATGGCCACCCAGCCTCTGCATCAAAGCCTCCAAAGAAGGAACCTCCACCACACTCTGGGGCAGAGAGTCCCACTGCTGAACAGCTCTCACAGTCAGGAAGTTCTTCCTAATGTTCAGTGATATTCCACCAGATTGCTGAAGCTGTTTACCATATATTGAGATTCTTATAGTCGGGATTCTGAGATCCTGACCAAGTAACTGGTTTTCACTGGTCATTAAACTATCAATATGGCACAAAATGGTTAATACAAGCACCTGCAAGCAAACATTAAAGGAAACATTAAGTAAAAGCAATGGCACAATGTTTTCCCCGGCTCTTTCTAAGATTCCAGATAAGGCTTGGGCAAACTTGGGCCCTCCGGGTGTTTTGGACTCCAACTCCCACAATTCCTAACAGCCTACCGGCTGTTAGGAATTGTGGGAGTTGGAATCCAAAACACCCGGAGGGCCCAAGTTTGCCCAAACCCAATTGTGGACTTTCTTAACCTTTCTTGCCCTTTGGATATGCTGGATTATAGTCTCTATCACATCCAGCCCAGATTGGGATGGTGCCATAGGACTGCGATAAATACATTCGAAATGCACGAATCTGAAGGAAACTTGCTC
This sequence comes from Anolis sagrei, assembly GCF_037176765.1. Taxonomy (NCBI): domain Eukaryota; kingdom Metazoa; phylum Chordata; class Lepidosauria; order Squamata; family Anolidae; genus Anolis; species Anolis sagrei. Next base: position 31,609,455 of record NC_090031.1, read on the forward strand.
TGAGACCTATGGAGAGGTTAGGCAACAACCCCACACCCAAATAAAGAGACAAGTTTTTTGTTTTGTTTTTTAAGAAAGGTAAAGTTTAGCCATTACCCCCAGACCAGAGTAATACTTTTCTGTTTCATCATGCGGGCTCACATGTATTCTATTGTTCCACAGAACGTGTGCGTGACGGTTCCGTCGTGAATGGATTCCTTACATAGTCCAAAATCTGTAAGCTTAACATGACCTAAAAGGGAACAAAAAAGGGTGGGAAAGAAAATACAGTTTGGTTTTCATGACAGAGAGAAGCATTTATTTATTTACGGCATTTATGTGCCGCCTTTCTCACCCCAAAGGGGACTCAGAGTGGCTGACAAGATATATACACATGCAATATATTATATTACTAGCCATCCCCTGCCACACGTTGCTGTGGCCAACATGGGGGTTCTGTGTGGGAGCTTTGGCCCAATTCTATCGTTAGTGGGATTCAGAATGATCTGTGATTGTAGCTGAACTATAAATCCCAGCAACTACAACTCCCAAAATGTCAAGATTCTATTTTCCCCAAACTCCACCAGTGTTCACATTTGGGCATACTGAGTATTCGTGTAGAGTTTGGTTCATATCCATCATTGTTTGAGTCCACAGCGATCTCTGGATGTAGGTGAACTACAACTCCAAAACCAAAGGACACTGCCCACCAAACCCTGCCAGTATTTTCTGTTGGTCATGGGAGAACTGTGTGCCAAGTTCGGTTCAATTCCATCTTTGGTGGGGTTCAGAATGCTCTGTGATTGTAGCTGAACTATAAATCCCAGCAACTACAACTCCCAAATGTCAAGATTCTATTTTCCCCAAACTCCACCAGTGTTCACATTTGGGCATATTGAGTATTCGTGTAGAGTTTGGTCCAGATCCATCATTGTTTGAGTCCACAACGATCTCTAGATGTAGGTGAACTACAACTCCCAAACTCAAGGTCAATGCCCACCAAACCCTTCCAGTATTTTCTCTTGGTCATGAGAGAACAAGTGCCAAGTTTGGTCCAATTCCATCGTTGGTGGGGTTCAGAATGCTCTTTGATTGTAGGTGAACTATAAATCCCAGCAACTACAACTCCCAAATGACAAAATCATTTATTTTTTTTTTAGTGAAGGACATACATTGGGTTGTTAGGTGTCTTGTGTCCAAATTTGGTGTCAATTCGTCCAGTGGTTTTTGAGTTCTGTTAATCCCACAAACGAACATCACATTTGTATTTATATAGATTAGCATAGTACAATATCAGTATCATACATTACAGCAGAATAATAACGTGTGTTTCTCACCTTGATGATTCAGCATGATGTTTTCTGGCTTGAGATCTCGATAAATGATCCCCTTCTGGTGTAGATGCCCCAAAGCCATTGAGATTTCAGCCAAGTAGAAGCTGCAAAGCAAAAAGTAGATTTTAGGGATAAGTGGGTGTGCAGACAATTCTAACTCTCTTGTAAAGTGCATTTGGGACAGATTGCTTGGGATACCTTAATCTGGGAAGGCACACTGAAACATCCATGTTTTCAAGCTCCTTCTAAAGACTGCCAGTGTTGGGGCATGCCTGATGTCCTTGGGGAGGGAGTTCCAGAGTCGTGGGGCCACCACTGAGAAGGCCCTGTCCCTCGTTCCTACCAATCGCGCTTGCGATGCAGGTGGGATCGTGAGCAGGGCCTCTCCAGATGAACAAAGAGATTGTGTGGGTTCGTATACGGAAATGCGGTCACGCAGGTAGGAGGGTCCCAAACCGTTTAGGGCTTTGTAGGTAAGCACCTGCACCTTCAATTGGGACCGGAAAATGAACGGCAGCCAATGGAGCTCCTTAAACAGGAGGGTTGACCTCTCCCTGTAAGGAGCACCAGTTAACAACCTGGCCGCCGCCCATTGAACCAACTGGAATTTCCGGGCCATTTTCAAGGGCAGCCCCACATGGAGTGCATTACAGTAGTCCAATCAAAATAAGGGACAAACACTCTCCTTTCTAAACCCACAAGCAAAACACAGATGCATGAATTTGGAAGCATAATGACAAAAGTATGTCCTTCCAGGGCAAGAAGACTCAGGCCAAAGAGGTCATGCAACAAACGCGAGGCCCATCTCAACCCACTCACTGAAAGTAGACCAATTTTCTCTTACCAAGCTGTGTCTTCCATAAATATCCCCTCTCTCTCCAACTGCATGAACAGTTCTCCTCCTATAGCGGGAGAAGAAAGAAATCAGAAATACGGCCAGTTTCTTTTTCTATGACAAAAAATCCAGTATGAACTGATGGGTGGGTGTGTATATGTGTATCCTTGCACCTCTGAATCACCTGCTGATTTACAGTAACCGTCTTTATTTCATTTATAAGGCTTACTTAGGAAGTCATTTTTAAAAGAAGTAGACAGGCCAAGTCCACATGACAAAAAGAATGAACATTTTCATTGGTCCTAACAAAGGTATTCCCAGCATTTATTTATTTATGGCATGCCAATGCCTTAAATCAAGAAATAGTTTTCTAAGATCTATAGAGATACTCGCAGGAACACCCCAGCAAGCGAGAGTCCAAAAGTGGCAGGCTTAAACCTGGAACCTCAATCCATGGCTGATACCAAATGAGAAACTCCCCCCTGGGAACACAGAAAACTGGGCGACTTGGAAGGTGGTGAACAGACTGCGCTCTGGTACCACGAGATGCAGAGCCAACCTTACGAAATGCGACCACAGAAGTGTGGAGAAGAGCAAACCACTGATCAACTACTGCAATGCAACCTGAGCCCTGCCACATGCACAATGGAGGACCTACTTACAGCAATACCAGAGGCGTCCAAGTGGCCAGATACTGGCCAAAGGACATTTAATAGAATGCCAAGTTTTAAAACTTTGTGTTTTTTAAATACATTACAACTGTACCCTTGGTTTGCTTCTGATACAATAAATAAGGGGGACTCAAGGCGGCAAGATTCAATGCCATTCAAAACATAACCATAAAACGTGTCCCATCAACTAAAACAATTAATACAAGCAAATAAACGCATAGAATAACAGAGTAAAAACATATAAAGTGCATGGTATCATTCATCCATAATCCTTATTCAGACTGGGTCGAAATCATAGTAGCTTACTCTTCGAACACTGGAGTCCAGAGCCAAGTCTTTAAAACTTTTTTTCTCAAAACCAGAAGAGATTAGACCTGCCAGATGTCGCTTGGGAGGAAATTCTACAGCCGAGGGGCCACCACAGAGAAGGCCCTGCCTCTCGTCAGCCTTGCATCGTGCTTGCAAAGGGGGCGGGACCAAGAGCAGGGCCTCCCTAGCCAATCTTAAAGCACCGGTTGCGTTCTGACAGGTAAGTTGGACCAAAACCGTTTAGGCCAACACCAGCACTTTGAATTGGGCACGATAGCAAACTGGCAGCCAGTGGAGCTGACGTATCAGAGGAGTAGTTCATTTTTTAAAATTAATTTTATTTTCATGTCTCTCCCAGTTGTCTAGTATCACCTCTATTGTGTTCATTATGTTGCCAATTAATGTTTGTAAACAACTCAGTTCTAGGCATAGTATATTTTCCAACAACAAAACAACAACAACAACAAGTATCCAACATTAAGGGCCTCCTTACCACTGAGATACTCAAGAATGAGGTAGAGTTTTCCACCCGTCTGAAAGGCATAAATCAAGTCAACAATGAACGGATGCTTGACTTCCTCCAAGATGTTCCGCTCGGCTTTCGTGTGTGCTGTATCTTTCGCATTTCTAACAATCATTGCCTACAAAACCATAAAATCAATAGTAAAGTTCTATTCCAAACACTGTACCATGATTGAAGTTGGCAAAAGAAACTCTAGTAACCCACAGAATTGAGCCATCAATGTTTACAAGTATCAGTGACAAACAAAACAAACTGGATTGTGAAACCCTGTCTATTCACCTCTTCTCTGTTTTTCCCCAAACACTAGAGAGGCCAGGGACTGAATCAGGGAACATCTACATCAGTGCTTCTCAAGCCAGGGGTTGGGACCCCTGGGGGGGTTACAAGGGGGCATCAGAGGGGTCGCCAAATACCATCAGAAAACACAGTATTTTCCCTTGGTCATCGGGGTTCTGTGTGGGAAGTCTTGCCTAATTTTATTGTTGGTGGGCTTCAGAATGGTTGTAAGTGAACTATAAATCCCAGCAACTACAACTCCCAAATTTCAAGGCCTATCTTCCCCAAACTTCACCACAGTTCACATTTGGAGAATTTGAGTATCCGTTCCAAGTGTGATCCCGATCCATCACTGTTTGAGTCTGCAGTGATCTCTGGGTGTAGGAGAACTACAACTCCCAAGCTCAAAGTCAATGCCCACCAAAACCCTTTCAGTATTTTCTGTTGGTCATGGGAGTTCTGTGTGCCAAGTTTGGTTCGATTCCATTGTTGGTGGAGTTTAGAATGCTCTTTGATTATAGGTGAACTATAAATCCCAGCAACTACAACTTCGAAATGTCAAGGTCTATTTTACCCAAAGTCCACCAGGGTTCATATTTGGGCATATTGAGTACCCATGCCAAATTTGGTCCGGATCAGTCATTGCTTGAGTCCACAGTGCTCCCTGGAGGTAGGTGAACTACAACTCCCAAACTCAAGGTCAATGCCCACCAAACCCTTCCACTATTTTCTGTTGGTCGTGGGAGTTCTGTGTGCCAAGTTCAGTTTAATTTCATTGCTGGTGGAGTTCAGAATGCTCTTTGATTGTAGGTGAACTATAAATCCCAGCAACTACAACTCCCAAATGACAAAATCAATCCCTACAAACCCCCATCAGTATTCAAATTTGAGCGTAGCGGGGACCTGTTCCAAATTTAGTCCAGTGAATGAAAATCCACCCTACATATCCAATATTTATATCGTGATTCATTACAATAATAAAACTACAGTTCTGTAGTAGCAACAAAAAGGTTATGGTTGGGGGTCACCACAACATGAGGAACTGTGTTAAGGGGTCGTGGCATTAGGAAGGTTGAGTAACACTGATCCACATGCAAGACAGGCTTCTTCTGCTGTGCTACCACCATTCCCTCAAAGACAACCCCACTTTTTGTAGCTGAATGCAAGAATCCACTTACCTTTTTAAGCACCTTCATGGCAAAAATCTTACTGGTGTTTGCCCCTGTCACTTTCCGAACTTGAAATACCTGCCAAAAACATGTGTTCAAATATATGAAAATTATTAAATATGTTTTTTTAAAAAAAGATTATCAGCCACTGTAGTGGTCTGTTTTTAAATTCCACTGTTGGGGCCTAACAAAAACAGTCTGTAGATATTGAGTTGATTAAGAACGAAAACAAACCAAAGTGTGGAGAGGAGGAAACCACAGACCACCTATTACAATGCAACCTGAACCTTGCCACGTGCACAATGGAGGACCTTCTATAGCAACCCCAGAGGCACTCCAAGGGGCCAGCTACTGGGCAAAGGACATTTAGTATAATGCCAAGTTTTTAAACTTTGTGCATGGATTGTTTCCAATACTGCCTGAAGATGCCAGGAACTAAATCGAAGGCTTTTTAAATGCAGCCACAAAGCATGAGGAATGAGATTATGTCAGGAATATACACAAAGCTGCCTCACCTTTCCATAGCCACCTTTCCCAAGAACACGCAGCAGTTCAAAGCATTCTGGGCGTATCTTTTCAGGACCTCTATTCACACTGGTTTCTGAAATCTCAAATTTCTCGCAATGCTCCATGCTTAAGAAAAGAAGAAGAAACACACAGTTACAATGGTCTTAAAAAAAAACAAACTAACAGTGTCAGGTAAATGGTAGAATTCAGACTCCTCAGGTAGAAAGAGCTCAGGGTTGTTGTAGGTTTTTTGGGCTATATGGCCATGTTCTAGAAGCATTCTCTCCTGACGTTTCACCTGCATCTATGACAAGCATCCTCAGGGGTTGCTTGCCATAGATGCAGGCAAAACATCAGGAGAGAATGCTTCTAGAAAATGGCCATATAACCTGAAAAACTACAACAACCCAGTGATTCCAGCCATGAAAGCCTTCGACAATACACAGAAATAGCTCACTTTGAGACCCTTTGACACAGCTCTGTATCCCAGAATAACAAGGTAGAAAATTCCACATTATTTATTTATTTACAACATTTATATGCCACCCTTTTCACCCCAAAGGGGACTCAGAGTGGCTTACAAGATATATATACATACAATATATTTTATTATTAGCATTGTACAATATCAGTATTAAATATTACTGTGTTGTACTATGCAATTATATTGTAATATTATCAGTAATATTACACGTAATATAAAATATATAATTATAATATCATATTATTAGTATTATATTGTATTACATTACAATATTAGAAATATTATATGTATATATAATATAATTGTTTTCGAACTGCTAGGTTGGCAGAAGCTGGAGATGACAGCGAAGCTCACACTGCTCCCCAAATTCAAACCTGTGACCTTTCGGTCCACAAGCTCAGCATCTCAGTGCTTTAACCCACTGCGCCACTGATCAATAGGTACCGCTCTGGCGGGAAGGTAACAGCGCTCCATGCAGTCACGCTGGCCACATAACCTAGGAGGAGTCTACGGACAACGCCGGCTCTTTGGCTTAGAAATGGAGATGAGCACCAACCCCCAGAGTCGGACATGACTGGACTTACTGTCAGGGGACAACCTTTACCTATATAATGTAATATATTGCATTATATTATGTGTGGACTCAGACAACCCAGCTCAAAGCAGATAATGTGGGTTTTCCTGCCTTGATATTCTGGGATATAGGGCTGTGTGAAAGATCCCTTGGTGATCGAGTTGCCAACTCAGATCCAGGCCCCCTCCACTCATTCTGCAAAGCGGCCCATTGACAGAAGATGCTCCTGAGATGGGATTGCACCCAATGGAATACATGCACGGAAAGTAAATTAAGACTACTCCAGACTGAAATCTGCTGAGCTCGATATCCCACAGCTAATGCTTGCCTCTAAGCAAGCAGTTTCTCCAACAGGGGTAGTTTGCTGGCATGAGGTTCAGCGAGTTGAAGGTGTCTGCGAGGTCATCCAACTGAATATTGGATCTGCACTTCAAGACCAGACGACACAACCTACAGCAAACCAGAGACCTCACTGTTTATTTATGGCATTTCTACCCCGCCTTCCTCACCCGGGAGGGGATTCAAGGTGGCTTTACACACAGGCAACAATTTGATGCCCTAAAACACAATGTACGCTTAAGTAAATATTAAAATAGAATTACAAAGTACATTAAGACAATTAAAACATTTAAAAACAATACATTCAGAGTTAAACACGTAATCCACAAGCGTAATCCGAGCCGTTCCAATGGTAATTGCACATTGTTCCAAGTCTATCTATTGCACAACTTCTCTAAAGGCTTAGACACAAAGCCACGTTTTCACTCTCTTGCGGAAAGTCAGAAGGAGGCTGATCTAACATTGCTAAGGAGTGAGCTCCACAGGTGGGGGGCCACCACTGAGAAGGCCCTGTCTCTCATCTCTGCCAATCACGCCTATGAGGGAGGTGGGACCGAGAGCAGGGCCCCCCCCAGATGACCTTAAATTCTGCGGTGGTTCATAGAGGGAGATACATGCGGACAGATAAGCTGTTTATGGCTTTATAGGCTAAAGCCAGCAGTCTGAATTGTGCTGGGTAGCAGATTGGCAGTCAGTAGAGTTGACGTAACATGGGGGTTGTATGCTCCCTGTATGCCGCTCCAGTGAGCAATCTGGCTGCTGCCCGTTGGACCATGTGTAGCTTCCAAACAGTCTTCAAAGGCAGCCCCACATAGAGTGCGTTGCAGTAGTCTATTTGGGATGTAACCACAGCCAAGCCTGTCTTCCCAAGTTGTTCAAGGCAGTAAAACAGCTCTTACTACAAATCATCGCTGCTACTTGGTTTCAAGAATCGACTCAGCCAAATTGCTATGCAATTCCCTGACACTCTTCCCATCCCGTGGATCTTTTTTTTTTTTTACTTTAAGAACTTACAGGTCATATGTGCCAACTCCACCGTGGTCCATGCTTTCGCTTAAGTGACCCTAAAAGATTAGGGGAAAAAAGAAATTAGCATCACTGTGTACAAGAGCGGTTTAGAAAGTAAAGCTTAAACATTAACCTAAGCTTTTGAGACTTCGCCGCACCAAAATGCTGCAAAGGGATCTTACATAAGCACTGTCAGCACTGGGATATGATAATTCCTATGCTGAGCTTCTGTGCAATATCCACAGCATTCGACGGGAGACATGCCAAAACCCTCAAACAGCAGCACAGGGACTCAGCACTCTTTCATCAGCTGTACTATGGCCCAATTTTGCACAAAGCCTAGCCAGAAATTGAGCTCTAGAAGCTGAACTTTTCCAGCCTATAGCCACTCGCAATCTCTCTCTCTATGTAATAAAAGATTCTGCTTCTCTGTAAGTTGTGAAATTCACATCATATTCACACAAAGGCTGGTACTGTGAGGACTTCACAATTTCTAAGGATGTCTGCCATAGATGCAAGCGAAACATCAGGAGATAATGCTTCTGGAACACAGCCAGACAGCCCAAAATACTTACAACAACCCAGTGACTGCATACATGTTCTCTACTATGTTCTTTTTTTAAAATATATAATCTTGATTAGAATTTATAATTAAAAACAAAACGACAAAAAAAAGTGAGTCGATAAAATAATATCTGGCTTCTAAGAAAGTAACGTGTATATGAAAAGAAAGAGACAAAGGGAAAAAAAGTCAGAAATGAAATTACTTAGAGCGGCCAAAGTAAATAAGTAGATAAAACTATGCTAGTGATGCAAAAATAAAACAATAGAGATTTTGTTTTATTTTTGATTTTGTTTTATTTTTGCTTCCTGAGGTCTTTTCCTTTTTTTTTTTTAGGAGGAAGTAGCAATACAATATATAGTAATATATAAAATATATATTACAAACACAGCATATAGGAAATAAGGCATTTCTATTTTGGGGATTAGCAGATACTAAACCTTTATGGAATAAATAAATTTTATAATATTGCATATACATATAATATTTATAATATTATAATGTAATCTATATAAATAAAAATGTAATGTTCGTTTGTGGGATTAACATATCTCAAAAACCACTGGGGGAATTGACACCAAATATGGACACAATATACCTAACAACCCAATGTATGTCCTTCACTCATAAAAACACAGCAAAACGCAGCAGAATGTACTTAAAAAGCCCCAAAAAGCTAAATGACGGAAAGCTAAATGACAATACAGAAAAAAGGGAAGAAAGAGGGAAGGAAGAGGAGAAAAGAACGAAAAGAAAGGGAGGGAAAGAAAGAAAGAAAGAAAGAAGGAAAAGGAAGCATGGAAGCAAAGAGAGAAGGAAGGAAGGAAGGAAGGAAGGAAGGAGGTAGAGAAGGAAGAAAGGAGAGGAAGAGGGAGGGAAAGAAAAAAGGAAAATAAGGAAAGAAAGAGGGAGCGAAGGAAGAGGGGAAGATGTAGAGAAAGAGGGAGCGAAGGAAAGAGAAGGAGGAAAAGAGATAGCAGAAGAGAAAGAAAAAGGGGGGAGGAAGGAAAGAGACAGAGAAGGAAGGAAGAAAAGGAAAGATTGGAAAGCAGGAAGGAAAGAGACAGAGAAGGAAGGAGGGAAAGAAGGAAGGTTGGCCACAGCAACGCGTGGCGGGTACAGCTAGTACAATATAATACTCATACTAATAATATGATATTATAATTATATATATTTATAATATATATTTATAATTATATTATAATAATACTAGTAATATTACTAATAATATTACAATATAATGATATAGTATATAGTACAATATAGTAATATATAATAGTGATATTGTACTATACTAATTATATAATGTATTGTATGTATATATATCTTGTAAGCTGCTCTGAGTCCCCTTTCGGGGTGAGAAGGACAGCATAGAAATGTCGTAAATAAATAAATGAATTTTCCACTATGTTCTATGGGACTAATGCAACCCAAGTTAGCTGCCTCCTCAGAATAAATTCCTCTGGCTTGCGTAAGTGCCTCCTCATGTGGACAACACACAAATACGGAACATGTTGACACCCCCCAGTATTAATATCAGTAAGATGCACAGGATATCAGAGGTCCACTTACTCTAATCATTAATAATACATTCTGAAGGAGGCTGTGTTGCAGCGAAAATCCTGTGGTCACATCCCAGGCTAAAGATCTGCTGCTTCAGCTTCCATGAACCATAGCCTAATTCATCATTGGAAGTTATCAAGCAGAAGATAAAACTCAAGGAAGTCGTTCAAGACCCACCCAAGCTGATAGTGCAGCTGTTTCAAAGGTGTTGCTGCATTTTATTAAGCAGTTTTTAAACAGAGGCAAGGTGTAAGTGACAGCTAATTTAGATGACTTTAAAAGGCACCAGGAAAGTCTATTTAAATTCAATATGTAGTTTGCAACTCTGCATGCCCTTGTATTCAATGCAGCAGGCAGACTAATGGACTGGATTGAACCCTGAATCAATCTAGGAGGGTTCTGTGATTCGGTAGAGCAGTATTTCTCAACTTGGAGGTCAAGTTGTGGATTATTATGGAATCTTGGGATTTGTAGTTTGGAAACAGATCTCCCCAATAGAAAGCTCTAGCAGCCATCTATAGAGTATTCTAAGGCAATGATTCTTAAACAAACTGATGTGGGAAACTGGCAGGGCTCCTTCTCAACGTGCCAGGAACATATACTATGTTTGCTCCTACTGATTACTACAGTTTTATTTCCCAGAAACTTGTTGCAGACTGGCAGCCAATAGCTCCTAGACCAGGGCAGGGTACACAGTCCATCACTTTCAGCAGCACTGTTCCAAAGAGTTCGCTGAACTATAAATCCCAAGTAGAACCATAGTAGTTAACATGACGTGAAGCTGATATAATTGTAGCCGCGCACACACATCTCCAGCAGTCTAGCAATCGCCAAATTTAAAATGTCAGAAGTACAAAACTATTCCTAATAGTGAAAATAAGGAACAAGGCTCTCAATGCTGCTGTTATAATAAGCACAGCAATAATCAACACCAATGCAACAAGCAAAATTATAAAATAAAGTAACAACAATAGCAAAAAATAATAGCCAGGGGCCTATGGGGGACTTCCAATGATATAGGCAACAGTAACAATAAACAATGCTATACACCATTGTAGTGTAGGGAAATAGGGTATTAAATCTATTATATAAGTATTATTATAATCCCAATATTATTAGTATAATCATATGGTATTATTATTAGTATTATATTAATTACATTATAATATTAATATATGTAGATACAATATGTTATATTATTAGCATAGCACAGTATTAGTATTACATATTACTATATTGTACTATACGCCTATACTGCAATATTATTAGTAATATGATGTGCAATACGTAATATACAATTACTATATTTTATTATTAGTATTACATTGTATTACATTATTATAAAATGGGGGTTCTGTGTGCCAAGTTAGGTCCAGGTCTATACTCAGTGGGGTGCGGAGTGTTCTTTGATTGTAGGTGAAGTATAAATACCATTACCTACAACTAACAGATGCCAAGGTCAATACCACCCCAAGCCCACCAGTATTCAAATTTTGACAAATTGGTTATGCGTGCCGAATTTGGTGCACATCCATCATTGTTTGCGCTCTTGTCTGTTGGAGCTAGGTGTGAATGTTTCAATTGGCCAACCTTGATTAGCACTGATGGCCTGGCAGTTGTCTGGTGTGGCTTATTAGTGCCTGCGGGAATCTTTTGTTAAAAGGTGATTAGCTGTCCCTGATTCAATCATAGAATCATAGAGTTGAAAGCGACCTCATGGGCCATCCAGTTTGACCTCCTGCCAAGAAGCAGGAAAATTGCATTCAAAGCATCCCCGACAGATGACCATCCAGCCTCTGTTTAAAAGCTTCCAAAGAAGAAGCCTCCACCACACTGGGGGCAGAGAGTTCCACTGCTGAACGGCTCTCAGAGTCAGGAAGTTCTTCTTAATGTTCAGATTAAACTTTATTTACTTTCACACTGCCATAAACTCCAAACTTCCTACAGAGAATAGGAGCAAAATTCAGAATGATTTTAACAGATTAGGGCAGTGTTTCTCAACCTGGGGGTCGGGACCCCTGAGGGGGTCGCGAAGGGGTGTCAGAGGGGTCGCCAAAGATCATCAGAAAACACAGTATTTTCTGATGGTCATGGGGATTCCATGTAGGAAGTTTGAGCCAATTTTATTGTTGGTAGAGTTCCGAATGTTCTTTGATTGTAGTGAACTATAAATCCCAGCTACTACAACTCCCAAAAGTCAAGGTCTATTTTCCCCAGGCTCCACCAGTGTTCACATTTGCGCATATTGAGTATTTGTGCCAAGTTTGGTCCAGATCCACCATTGCGTGAGTCCACAGTGCTCTCTGGATATAGGTGAACTACAACTCCCAAACTCAAACCCACCAAACCCTTCCAGTGTTTTCCGTTAGTCATGGGAGTTGTGTGGCTAATTAGGTTCAAATCCATCGCTGGTAGAGTTCGAAATGCTCTTTGATTATAGGCGAACTATAAATCCCAGCAACTACAACTCCCAAATTACAAAATCAACCCTCCCCTAACCCCAGTAGCATTTACATGTGGGTGCATTGGGTATTTGTGCCCAGTTTGGTCTAGTGAATGAAAATACATCTTGCATATCTGAGATTTACATTATGATTTATAACAGTAGTAAAATAACTGCTATGAAGTAGCAACAAAAACAATGTTATGGTAGGGGGTCACCACAACACGAGGGACTGTATTAAGGGGTCACGGCATTAGGAAGGTTGAGAACCACTGGATTAGGGAGATGGGCCAAAACTAACAAAATGAAGTTAGAAAACACATATACAAAGACTGGGCCACAGCAACGCGTGGCAGTGGACAGCTAGTTACTCATAAAAACACCGAAAAACACAGTAGAAGAGACTTAAAAAGCCAAAAAATAAAAATTATGTTACAACACATGTGCATAACCACATAAATATACATATACACAAATATATATACACAGAGAAAACACATATACACAGACTGGGCCACAGCAATGCGTGGTGGGGGAAGGCTAGTAATAATAATAACATAACCCGACTCAAGAAAATAATCTGGATTATATGGCTGTGTAGAAGGGGCCTCTACCAGTTCCAGACAGATGTTGGCTTTTCTTCTTAAGAGATAACTAGCTGTCCATTGCCACGCGTTGCTGTGGCCCACATGGGGGTTCTGTGTGGGAGGTTTGGCCCAATTCTATCATTGGTGGGGTTCAGAATTCTCTGTGACTGTAGGTGAACTATAAATCCCAGCAACTACAACTCTCAAATGTCAGGATTCTATTTTCTCCAAACTCCACCAGTGTTCACATTTGGGCATATTAAGTCAGTGTAGAGTTTGGTCCAGATCCATCATTGTTTGAGTCCACAGTGCTCTCTGGATGTAGGTGAACTACAACTCCAAAACCAAAGGACACTGCCCACCAAACCCTTCCAGTATTTTCTGTTGGTTTTGTGTGCCAAGTTTGGTTCAATCCCATCGTTGGTGGGGTTCAGAATGCTCTGTGATTGTAGGTGAACTATTAATCCCAGCAAGTATAACTCCCAAATGACAAAATCATTTTTTTTTAGTGAAGGACATACATTGGGTTGTTAGGTGTCTTGTATCCAAATGTGGTGCCAATTCGTCCAGTGGTTTTTGAGTTCTGTTAATCCCACAAACGAACATTACATTTTTCATACATATAGATTGGCTGCCCTTCTTAAGGAGCCTTGTTTGTTTCCTTCTCTAAGGAACCTTGTAAACACTTCCCTAACTTAAATTGTGTCCAAAGTGGCCACTTTCCTGAGTTCTGTTAATCCCACAAACGAGCATTACATTTTTATTGATATAGAAGATTGGCTGTCCTTCCTAAGGAGCCTTGTTTGCTTCCCTCTTAACGTAAGGAACCTTGTAAACACTTCCCTAACTTAAATAGTGTCCAAAGTGGCCACTTTCCTGAGTTCTGTTAATCCCACAATTCCCTCCTTCTTTCCCTCTTTCTATCCCTCCTTCCTCCCTTTCCCCTTTCTGTGTATATGTATTTTGTGTGTGTATATACGCATATATGTGTTTGTGTATATGTGGTTTTGCGCATGCGTTGTAATGGTTTTTCTTTTTGGCTTTTTAAGTCTCTTCTGCTGTGTTTTGCCGTGTTTTTATGAGTGATGGTCACTCGTTGGCCTGAGAGGTGTCTTGTGTCCAAATTTGGTGTCAATTCGTCCAGTGGTTTTTGAGTTATGTTAATCCCACAAAGGAGCATTAAATTTTTATTGATATACAAGATTGGCTTTCCTTCCTGAGGAGCCTTGTTTGCTTCCTTCTCAACGTAAGGAGCCTTGTAAACACTTCCTTAACTTAAATTATGTCCAAAGTGGCCACTTTCCTGAGTTCTGTTAATCCCACAAACGAGCATTACATTTTTATTGATATAGAAGATTGGCTGTCCTTCCTAAGGGACCTTGTTTGCTTCCTTCTCAACGTAAGGAGCCTTGTAAGCACTTTCCTAACTTAAATAAGTGTCCAAAGTGGCCACTTTCCTGAGTTCTGTTAATCCCACAAACGAGCATTACATTTTTATTTATATATAGATTGGCTTTCCTTCCTAAGGAGCCTTGTTTGCTTCCTTCTCAACGTAAGGAGCCTTGTAAACACTTCCCTAACTTAAATAGTGTCCAAAGTGGCCATTTTCTAGGCCGCAGCAATCGCCTGAGAGGATTCTGCTAGTGTAAATTTTTACCTCAGACTTCCTCAGTGTTATTCGTATGTAAATACACGTGTTGAGAGTTTCCCGACCCCAACATTGCCTGGAAAGGCTCTGTAGCGGCCTGTAGGTGCTTTGTGCCGGGCCCTCCAGGGCAGGCCCGGCTAGGCCTCTCTCCCTCACTCACCCCTTCCTCCAGTTCCTCGTCCGACGCGGCCTCCTCGGGCTGGTCCAGGTCGATGTCAAAGACGCCCGCCATGGCCTCGGGGGCGCCGAGAAGGGCCGCTGCTGACTCTCCGGGAGAAGGACGGGCTTCGTGAGGCCGGAGCGCCGCCTCATGGGCCCTCCGCGCCGAGCCCCAGCGCCGCCATGACAGCCGCCCTCGCCCGAGCTGACTGCGCCTGCGCAAAGCCTCGCGGCGCCCACTGCGCAGGCGCCGAAGGCCGCGAGGGTGGGAGGGGCTGAGTCGAGCGCGCAGGCGCAGTGGGCGCAACTCCACCCACTTTCCCCTCTCAAATAATCAAGACATACTTCGCGCCTTTCCTGCTTTGACTCCAGTGCGCATGCGCTCAAAGGGTTACCCATAACCAGCTCCCTCCAATTTCCCCGCGCGAGTCAGCGCTAGAGAAAGGCGCATGCGCAGTTGTGTTGTTTACATTGGGAGGCGGTCCTCGCGAAATTGGAGCGCATGCGCACTGGGCACAACCCAGATCTACTCTCAAGTATGGCAACTTCTGAGTTTCAGGGCTCTGCTTAAGGTGAATAAGTTTAGTACAGGGATGATAATGATGATGATAATCAGGGTGAGTTGTAGTATAGGGAAATATGGTATTACATTCATTATATGAGTATTATTATTATAATATAATATATATTATAATATATATATATATATATTATAATATATATATATATATTATAATATAATAATATACATAAGGGACATATGGTACTATAATTATATGAGTATTATTATATTATTATTATTATATTATATATAATATACATAAGGGACATATTGTATTATAATTATTATGTGAGTATTATAATATATATATTATTTATATTATATTACTATAATATACATATATTATAATACATTATACATAAGGGAAATAGGGTATGATATTATATTATTATTATTATATAATGTATATACATGTATACATAAGGGACATACGGTATTATAATTATTATATGAGTATATTATTTTATATATATATAATTTATATTATATTTATATAATATATATTATATTATACATAAGGAAAATAGGGTATGATATTTATTATATGATTATTCTTATTATTATATAATGTATATACATATATACATAAGGGACATATGGTATTATAATTATTATATGAGTATATTATTTTATATTTATATATATATATATATATTATTTATATTATATATTACTATAATATACATATATTATACTATATTATACCTAAGGGAAATAGGGTATTATATTTGTTATAAGAGTATTGTTATATTATTATTATTTATATTATACATAAGGGAAATATGGGAATATATTTATTATATGAATATAATTATATTATTATACTATATATTATATTATACATAAGAGAAATATGGTATTATAATTATTACATGAGTATTATATATATATTATTTATATTATATTACTATAATATACATATATTATAATATATTATACATAAGGGAAATATGGTAATATATTTATTATATGAGTATTATATTATTTTATATATATATATATATATATAATTTATATTATATTACTATAATATACATATAGTATATTATACATAAGGGAAATATGGTATTATATTTATTATATGAATAAAATTATATAATATATATAATAGTGTACATAATATTTATATACTATGCATATTATAGTATATCACAATATTATTAGTAGATATATTATGTATATAGTATATATTAAATAGTATATATTATCATATGGTATTATTATTAGTATTATATTGTATTACAGTATAATATTGATATATGTAGATATATAGATATAATATGTTATATTATTAGTGTAGCACAATATTAGCATCCAGTTTTATCATACTTTACTGCCTTATATAACTCTGATTTGGGTTTGCTGTGAGTTCTCCGGGCTGTCTGGCCATGTTCCAGAAGCATTCTCTCCTGATGTTTCACCCACATCTGTGGCAAGCATTCTCAGAGGTTGGGAGGTGTGTTGGAAACCAGGCAAGTGGTGTTTATATATCTGTGGGAGAAATAACTCTTGTGTTGGGGTTCAGCCTGCTCTGTGTGAACCTGATTCTCTGATTGTATTTCCAACTGAGCAAGCCACTGAACATGTATCTCTCCCTGATAGTGTTGAAGCTGTTGCTGAGGTCAGTGGCGAGGAAACTGAAACTGAACAGCCTGATGAAAATGTTTTGGAATCCAGCTGTGATAGCTCTCCAGAGGAAATCAAACCTGGGTTTTTAATGAGGACCGAAGGGAACAGATAACTAGAAACAGGAGTGATTCACAGTTTCTACGAAGGTCAAATAGATTACAGGAGAGACAGGCCCATGCTTCAAAGTCAAGGGGCATTTCAAGGAATAGTTTCTTTGGTTTAAGGGGCCTCCTTCCCGGTGTCTCGTTAGATCAAGCATCGTTTTGGACTGCGGCTGTACCTTGGCAGAATTCCTGTGTTCCATGGCCGGTAATCCCAGAGGCTTCTAGTTATCAAGTACATGGTTAGTGAGGTGCTAGCAGGTTCCTGGTTTTTGTATTATGGTTTTTGGAATTTTGCTCAAGCTCAGAGATTTTCCTGACTGCTGTGTTTCTATTGTGGCTTTTTGACTTTGCATTTGCCTTTCTTTTGTAACCAATTTTTCATCAATAAAAAAGGATTGTTTTTCCTACAGTCCAGAGTGGTGAATTTAATCTTATGGTCTCGTTTCATGATCTGGGATGCAACATCTTGCCTACTTGAGGCAAGTGTGAATGTTGCAATTGACCGGCTTGATTAGCATGTAATGGCAGCAATCAGCCAGGGTTTGGCGCTACAAGGCCATTCAATGGTAATCAAAGTGGCCAATTGTAACATTGAATGGCCTTGTAGCTTCAGAGCCTGGCTGATTGCTGCCATTCCATGCAAATCAATGACAACATTCACACTTGCCTCAAGCAGGCAAGAGTTCTATTGTATGTATGTGTAACTTGTAAGCTGCTCTGAGTCCCCTTTGGGGTGAGAAGGGCGGCATATCAATGTCTTAAATAAATCAATATTATCTCCCCCAAAGAGACTCGAGCCAAAAAGGGATGTCCATCATCACCATCCAGCTGGGTCAGTGTGGAAACCAAGTCGGCCGCGAAGTGTTTGACACCATCTGCACCGATTTGCACAGCAGCCACGGATTGTGCTCCAAAAAGGAAAATGAGTCCTACCTGGCCGCCGGCAGGGAACGGTTTTTCAGCGAAGACAAACCTGGAGGTACATTTATTTCTTTTGCCCACCACATGAGACTCGAGACCGCTTCTAAGAAGGAGGAACACGATACCACTGAAACGTTCCATTTTCTATTTTCTTTCCATTCAGCTCTTGCTGCTCGCGCTGTTTTGGTGGACATGGAACCCAAAGTAATTGGCCAGACTTTATCCGTGGCTTCCAAGTCCGGCGGCTGGACATACGACCATAAATCACATTTCTGTCAAAAGCAAGGATCGGGGAATAATTGGGCAAATGGGTATGTATTAGGCCTGTGCAATGTTTTCGTAAGTTGTATCAAATTCGTTAAATTTGTCCTTACGATGCAATATTCATTTTGTAAACCTTGGAAGTCTCCCAAAGTTTGGGTTGTTGTGTGTTTTCCGGGCTGTCTGGCCATGTTCCAGAAGCATTCTCTCCTGACGTTTCGCCTGCAGGCATCCTCAGAGGTTGTGAGGTCCCAAGTGTCTAGGACTGTGTGATGTATCGGCGAATAATGTGTGCAGATCTCTTTTGCAGCTGGCAGATGGTAATTTTGTCAGCGCCGATTGTGTTTAAGTGCAGGCCAAGGTCTTTAGGCACTGCACCCAGTGTGCCGATCACCACTGGGATTGTGCTGTCATGCGCTGGGCCTGTGAAAGAGTCTGTAGACAGGATGTGTTTTCTGAATGCCTAACGGGACGCCGGGGTGCCTCGGCTGAGAGGCCTTTCGGATTTCCCCACACAAAGTTCTTTTAAAGACTTAGAAAGTTTTTATTGTTGCTTAAATCTTCAATAAATCAAACAAGGGTTTGAATCAACTGGTGGCTTGCTTAAATCTTGTCCAAAAGGGACAGGCAACTTTCTTCATAAACTGTTTCTTTCTTCTACAAGGGAAATCCATGACTGGCTTAAGCTCTGCTGGCGTGGGCCCCTACACCCGGTCCAAATTGCATTATGGCTGCTGCAAGTGGCCCTTACCAAACAGAATCCTTTAGTAGATTTCCAAGAGGAAAGAAGGCTTTCAATTCCCAGCAAAGGCTGGCTGTAAAACCGTGGAGCTGTATTTCTCCAGCAAAGAGCTGGCTGTAGAGTTGTGGAACTAAATTCCCCAACAAAGGCTATGCTATAGTTCTCTGTAGAGCTGTGGGACTGGATCCCCCCAGCAAAGCTGTAAAAGACGAAGCTTTCTACAGGTGGAACTGATTCACGTCCTGTACGAAAGGCTTCTCTGTGCGAACTGAACTAGATGTCCCCTTTTCCCCTCCTTAACCCAGAAAAAGGGGCAGAACTAAAGAACATAATGATAATTGATGGGTCATTGGCCCTATGATTGCAAACCAAGGGAAGCCACCTTATTGCAAAATGCATGGAACTTTGGAATACATGCAAACACTCAATAGAAAGGAAAAGAAGTTGGTGCTCCTGGTACAGCCATACCAGTACAGGGACCATCTATACTGGCTTGTGTCAGAGTCTTTGCATTATTACTATTATTATTATTATTATTATTTCCATATTAATTTATAATAGTTTTCTTTAACACATATTGATACATTTTAATGTCTTTGTTCCCATAGTTGTGTCTATTCCATATTGCTTATTTTAATCCCCAAGTTGCTTCTGTTCAACATTTACACAAATGACCAGCCACTGCCAGAAGGGACAGAGAATTTCATCTATGCTGATGATCGTGCCATTACCACTCAAGCAGGGAGCTTTGAGATGGTAGAACAGAAGCTCTCCGGAGCTCTAGGTGCCCTTACTGCCTATTACAGGGAAAACCAGCTGATCCCTAATCCATCTAAAACACAGACATGCGCCTTTCATCTCAAGAACAGACAAGCATCCCAAGCTCTGAAGATCACCTGGGAAGGAATCCCACTGGAGCATTGCAGCGCACCCAAATACCTGGGAGTCACTCTGGATTGTGCTCTTACCTACACGAAGCACTGCCTGAACATCAAGCAAAAAGTGAGTGCTAGAAACAATATCATACTAAAGCTGACTGGCACAACCTGGGGATCACAACCAGACACAGTGAAGACATCTGCCCTTGCGCTATGCTACTCTGCTGCTGAGTATGCATGCCCAGTGTGGAACACATCTCACCACACTAAAACAGTGGATGTGGCTCTTAATGAGACATGCCGCATTATCACAGGGTGTCTGCACCCTACACCACTGGAGAAACTACAGTTTAGCCGGTATTGCACCACCTGACATCCGCCGGGGAGTAGCAGCCAATAGTGAAAGGACCAAGGCAGAGACATCTCCAGCTCATCCCCTGTTTGGGTATCAGCCAGCACATCAACAACTTAAATCTAGAAATAGTTTTCTAAGATCTACAGAGACACTCGCTGGAACACCTCAGCAAGCGAGAGTCCAAAAGTGGCAGGCTCAAACCCAGAACCTCAACCAATGGCTGATACCAAATGAGAGACTCCCCCCTGGGCACACAGAAGACTGGGCGACTTTGAAGGCGCTGAACAGACTGCGCTCTGGCACCACGAGATGCAGAGCCAACCTTCAGAAATGGGGCCACAAAGTGGAATCCACAACATGCGAGTGTGGAGAAGAGCAAACCACTGACCACCTGCTGCAATGCAACCTGAACCCTGCCACATGAACAATGGAGGACCTTTTTGCAGCAACACCAGAAGCACTCCAAGTGGCCAGCTACTGGTCAAAGGACATTTAACCAACTACCAAACTCACAAGTTTTGTATTTTGTCTGTTTGTTTGCTTTGTTCTGTTAGAAATGTAATATAATGGACTGGTTGCTCTGACACGACAAATAAATAAATATCTCCAAGTCTTCTTCCCACCTTCCCCTTTCTAACCCGTATCCGTTTGTGTTCTAGTTATTGTGTCCATGGGCCCAAACACAAAGAAGCCATCATGAACCTGGTGCAGAAAGAGGCCGAGAAATGCGACCGGCTGAGTGGATTTCTGACCGTCATGAGCATGGCCGGCGGGACAGGATCCGGCCTGGGCGCCTTTGTGACGGCAGGCTTGAAAGATGCGTACCCGACCTCATTCCTGCTCAACCATGTCGTCTGGCCCTATGGAACTGGGGAGGTGAATGTTGCCGCTAAGATCCCTCTACCACATGGGAGTTGGCATTTGGTTCTGAGCTAAATGCTAAATATTCCCAGTTGGGCATCTCTTCAATGTGTTGCTTCTAATGCAGGCAGTCACGCATAGCCTTCGTGATTGTAATATATCTGGTATATATGGTCTATATCATATATATATATATACACACACACAGAGAGAGTGCATATATATGTGCTATGCTAATAATATAATACAATGTAATGTGATATATTGTGCATACATAGAATATTTATATTATAATGTAATACATTATAATATATAATATATTGTATATGCATAAAATATTTATAATATAATGTAATACAATATAATACTACTACTAATAATACGATATTATAATTATATATTTTATATTACTAATAATGTTACAATATAATGGTATAGTACAATATAGTAACATATACTGATATTGTGGTATGCTAATAATATAATATATTGTATGTATATACCGTATATTTTGCAAGCCACTCTGAGTCCCCTTCGGGGTGAGAAGGGAGGCATATAAATGTCGTAAATAAATAAATAAATATACACAACAACAGAGAGGAAACAAACAAGGACATCTAATTACCTCTCAACAACAGTTTGCTCCAGGCACTGTCAGGCCATTATATGCTAATCAAAGTGGTCAGGTGAAACATTCCCACCTAGCTCCAGCAGACAAGAGTCCTTTGTCTCACCCTGGTCATTCCACAGATATATAAACCCATTTTCCTAGTTCCAATAGACCTCACTGCCTCTGAGGATGCTTGCCACAGATGCAGGCGAAACGTCAGGAGAGAATGCGTCTAGACCATAGCCATATAGCCCGAAAAAACCTACAACAACCCAGATAAAAATATATCTGGTATATATGGTCTATATAATAATATTATTTACTATATACCATATTATATACTTATAATGTAATGTAATATATTGTATATACATATAATGCTAATAACATAATATATTGTATATACATATGATATTTAAAATATTATAATGTAATGCAATATAATACTAATATTATAATTATAAATTTTATATTAGATGTAATATTAATAATAATATTACAATATAATGGTATAGTACAATATAGTATATATTATACTATAATACTAATATTGTACTATGCTAATAATATAATATATTGTGTGTATGTGTATGTAAATAAAAATGTAATGTTCATTTATGGGATTAACAGAACTCAAAAACCACTGGACGAATTGACACCAAATTTGGACACAAGACGCCTAACAACCCAATGTATGTCCTTCACTCAAAAAATTGATTTTGTCATTTGGGAGTGGCAGTTGCTGGGATTTATAGTTCACCCGCAATCAAACAGCATTCTGAACTCCACCAATGATGGGATTGAACCAAACTTGGCACACAGAACTCCCAAGACCAACAGAAAATACTAGAAGGGTTTGGTGGGCATTGACCTTGAGTTTGGGAGTTGTAGTTCACCTACATCCAGAGATCACTGTGGACTCAAACAATGATGGATCTGGACCAAACTCTACATGAAGACTCAATATGCCCAAATATGAACACTGGTGGAGTTTGGGGAAAATAGAATCTTGACATTTGGGAGTTGTAGTTGCTGGGATTTATAGTTCACCTATAATCACAGAGCATTCTGAACCCCACCAATGATAGAATTGGGCCAAACCTCCCACACAGAACCCCCATGTGGGCCACAGCAATGCGTGGCAGGGGGCGGCTAGTGTGTGTGTATGTGTGTGTATATATATATGTGTGTGTGTGTGTGTGTGTATGTATATGTGTGAGATATATATATATATATAGTAAGCCGCTCTGAGTCTCCTTCAAGGTGAGAAGGGCAGCATATAAATGTCGTAAATAAATAAATATATCAGTATATATGGTCTATACTGGAGATAGGGATTCGGTTCGTGCTAAGAGCATAAGTGACGTCGTCGTCGTCGTTTATCCCCTCTTGGGAAACTCTTTGGTGAACTCGTCGCCTTGCTATCTGAGCTGTTGCCATCTTCTTTCCCACTCCCTCCCCGTTCCAGGTGATTGTGCAAAACTACAATGCGGTGCTGACTCTCTCGCACCTTTACCAGTCCTCCGACGCCCTCCTGGTTCACGAAAACGACGCCGTCCACAAGATCTGCGCGCAGCTCATGAACATCAAGCAGATCTCTTTCCGGGACGTCAACCGAGTCATCGCGCATCAGTTGGGGAGCGTCTTCCAGCCGGCTCGCGCCTCCTCCGAAGGAGCTACGCAGTACAGCAGGAGCCCCTTAGGTACGTGGTTAAACCCTTCTGCTGCTGAATCTGCAGACCTAAATGTTGGCAGTTCGAAGCCACAGGTTGGGGTGAGCTCCTGCTGTTAGCCCTAGCTCCTGCCAACCTATCAGTTCGAAAACATGCAAATGTGAGTAAATGAATAGGTGGGAAGATAATAAAGGTAATAATGCTGACTCTGCTGATCGGTTTGAAGCCGCAGGTCAGGGTAAGCTCCCGCTGTTAGCCCTAGCTCCTGCCAACCTAGCAGTTCGAAAACATGCAAACGTGAGTAGATCAATAGGTGGGAAGATAATAAAGGTAATAATGCTGACTCTGCTGATCAATTTGAAGCCACGGGTTGGGGTGAGCGTCCGCTGTTAGCCCTAGCTCCTGCCAACCTAGCAGTTCGAAAACATGCAGATGTGACTAGATCAATAGGTACTGTTTCGGTGGGAAGGTAATAAAGGCACCCATGCTGGCAATGCGACCAGGAGGTGTCTACGGACAACAGGCTCCTCGACTTGGAAATGGAACAAGAGCACCTCCCCATGGTCAAAGTTGAGTACCACCTCCAGAAGCCGGAAATGAAAGAGGAAGCCTTTACCTTTGTTTGTGTATTGTATGGCATTGTTATTCCAATGTATTAAAGGCACTGAATGTTTGCCTATCGGTGTATGTTGTAATGCACTCTGAGTCCCCTCAGGGAGATAGAGCGGAATATAAATAAAGTGACCTCCCACTGTTAGCCCCAGCTCCTGCCAACCTAGCAGTTTGAAAACATGCAAATGTGAGTAGATTAATAGGTACCACTTCAGTGGAAAGGTAATAAAGGTGCCCATGCTGGCAATGCGACCAGGAGGTGTCTATGGACAATAGACTCCTTGTCTTGGAAATGGAACAAGAGCACCTCCCCATGGCCAAAGTTGAGTACCACCTCCAGAAGCCGGAAATGAAAGGGGAAGCATCTACCTTTGTTTGTGTATTGTATGTCATTGTTATCCCACTGTATTAAACGCATTGAATGTTTGCCTATCTGTGTATGTTGTAATCCATTCAGAGTCCCCTCAGGGAGATAGAGCAGAATATAAATAAAGTGACATCCCATAGTTAGCCCCAGCTCCTGCCAACCTAGCAGTTCGAAAACATGCAGATGTGAGTAGTTCAATAGGTACCACTTCAGTGGGAAGGTAATAAAGGTGCCCATGCTGGCAATGTGACCAGGAGGTGTCTATGGATAACAGGGTTGACTTGGAAATGGAACAAGAGCACCTCCCCATGGCCGAAGTTGAGTACCACCTCCAGAAGCCGGAAATGAAAGGGGAAGCCTTTACCTTTGTTTGTGTATTGTATGTTATTGTTATTCCACTGTATTAAATGCACTGTATGTTTGTCTGTGTATGTTGTACTCCGTTCTGAGTCCCCTCCTTGGGGAGATAGAGCGGAATATACATTATTATTATTATTATTATATTAGATGAAATTGTAATGCCCATCTCTCCTCCGCAGGGGATCTCATGGAAGCCCTTGTTCCCCACCCCGAGTTCAAGATGTTGGGTATCCGTAACATTCCTCAAATGTCTGAAAACTCCCTCCCTTACACCACGTTTGCGTGGCCCGGGCTCCTGAAACACTTGCGGCAGATGCTGATCGCAAACGCAAAGATGGAAGAAGGTATAAATAGTCTAGTAACTGGGGAAGAAAAAAAAGTTAGAGCGATGGAGGCATTACTTTTGGACCCACCCTTGCGTGTGTGTGTGTGTTGTGCCACCAGGGGCTCCTCTTTCAGGCTGCATAGGTCAACAGTAAGCTAGACTATTGATGGTCAGGAGCTCACATTGTTTGTGTACATAATGGTCTTTAAAAAAGTCTAGTAACTGGGAAAGAAAGGTTAGAGCGATGGAGGCATTACTTTTTGACCTACCCGTGTGTGTGTGTTGCGCCACCAGGGGCTCCTCTTCCAGGCTGCATAGGTCAACAGCAAGCTAGACTATTGATGGTCGGGAGCTCACATTAGGTGTGTACATAATGGTCTTAAAGAGTCCACAAGACAGAACCATCCCAGTGAAAGTGGGATTGAAGTGCTGTAATAATAACTAGAGCATGTACTTGACGCTTTGTGCCAATAGGAGGAGCCATTTCTACACGCTTCGGATTTTTCCGAATTGAGCAGTCTTAAAGATCTCCATCCTGGGTTGGGGAGATTCCTATGTGCCTTTCACAATAGCATTTTGATATGAGTGGTGCAGTGGGTTAAAGCGCTGAGCTGCTGATCTTGCAGACCGAAAGGTCGCAGGTTCGAATCCGGAGAGCGGGGTGAGCTCCTGCTGTCAGCCCCAGCTTGTGGCAACCTAGCAGTTCGCAAACATGCATAGATCAATAGGTACCGCTCTGGTGGGAAGGTAACAGCGCTCCAGGCAGTCATGCTGGCTACATGACCTTGGAGGTGTCTATGGACAACGCCGGCTCTTCGACTTAGAAATGGAGATTTGAAGTGACCGAATGAATAAACAACAACAATCCAAAGAATCGCTATGATGGAGCAAGGCTGATTAAAATCAAAGAGGACCCTACTATTGAAATGCTTATCTCCCGTTTCCCTTTCCAGGTATTGACTGGCAGGTGCGTCCACCTGTCCCTGGGCTCCCTGCCTCTCGGAAAGAGTCTCCAAAGCAGACGGGCCGTTTCAACACCTCCATCGCCAACCTGGTCACCTTGCGAGGAAAAGACATCCAGAGCGCAGACCTGGGTGAGAAACCTGTTGGAGTTTGCAATGTATGCATACAATCAACCAACCAACCGCGGCGGGTTAAACTGCTAGCTGCAGAAGATCTGCTGACCGGAAATTAACATTATCTCTTGTTTCATTTTATTATAAAATAATAATTATTTTATTATAGCACATTTGGACCGGGCTATAGTACAGCGGGTAAATCACCACTACCAGCCATAAGATCTACCAACTGAAAGGTTGCCAGTTCAAAGCCCGGGTTGGGGTGAGCGCCCGACTGTCAGTCCAGCTCACTGTTGACCTAAGCAGTTCGAAAACAGCTTAGAGAAATTGGGTACAAGCAGGGGCGGTATTTTAGGATGCCATAAAAGAAAAATAACAGAAAATGTGGCAGAGGTTCATGGGATGAGCCAAACTACGTCAGTCTGACACAAGCTCTCTTGATGTAGGTGAACTACAACTCCCAAACTCAAGGTCAATGCCCACCAAACCATTCTAGTCTTTTCTGTTGCTCATGGGAGTACTGTGTGCCAAGTTTGGTTCAAGTCTATCATTGGTGCAGTTCAGAATGTGCTCTGATTTTAGGTGGACTATCAATCCCAACAACTACAACTCCCAAATGTCAAGGTCTATTCCCCACCAAATGCACCAGTGTCCACATTTGGGCATATTGAGTATCCGTGCCAAGATCCATCATCGTTTGAGTCCATACTGCTCTCTGGATGTAGGTGAACTAGAGCTCCCAAAACTCAAGGTCAATGCCCACCAAACTCTTCTAGTGTTTTCTGTTGGTCATGGGAGTTGTGTGTGCCAAGTTTGGTTCAATTCCATTGTTGGTGGAGCTCAGAACGTTCTCTGATTATTGGTAAACTATAAATCCCAGCAACTACAACTCCCAAATGTCAAGGTCTATTTCCCCCAAACTTCACCAGTGTTCACATTTGGGCATATTGAGTATTCGTGTAGAGTTTGGTTCAGATCCATCATTGTTGGAGTCCACAGCGATCTCTGGATGTAGGTGAACTACAACTCCCAAACTCAAGGTCAATGCCCACCAAACCCTTCCAGTATTTTCTGTTGGTCATGGGAGTTGTGTGTGCCAAGTTTGGTTCAATTCCATCGTTGGTGGGATGTTGCTTCCTGCAGGAGGCTTCCGAGACCCTGCCCTCTACACCTCTTGGCTCAACGCTCCAGAGGACACCCTGGCGGTCTGGCAAACTCCGAGAGCCTTTAACAGATACGAGAAATCGGCATCCCTGGTGAGCAACAGCCAGTTCTTGCTCAAGCCCCTCGACAACATAGTGGGGAAGGCGTGGAAAATGTTCGCCTCCAAGTAAGTGGGAAAAAGTAATGGTTGGCATGCCACTGTCTCAGGTTCTTTGGCGGGACGAAATGAGAAGGAGCTACAACTCCCAAAGGCAAGGTCTATTTTCCCCAAAATCCACCAGTGTTTACATCTGGGCATACTGAGTATCCATGCCAAGTTTGGTCCAGATCCATCATTGTTTGAGGCCACAGTGCCCTCTTTATGTAGGTGAACTACAACTCCCAAAACTCAAGGTCAATGCCTACCAAACTCTTCTAGTATTATCTATCGGTCATAGGAGTTCTGTGCCCCTAGTTTGGTTCAATTCCATCGTTGGTGGGATTCAGATTGCTCTCTGGTTGTAGGTGAACTATAAATCCCAGCAACTGCAACTCCCAAATGTCAAGGTCTATTTCCCCCAAACTCCACCAGTGTTTACACTTGGGCATATTGAGTATTCATGCCAATTCTGGTCCAGATCCGTCACTGTTTTGAGTACACAGTGCTCTGTTGATGTAGGTGAACTACAACTCCAAAACTCAAGGTCAGTGCCCACCGAACCCTTCCAGTGTTTTCTGTTGGTCATGGGAGTTCTGTGTGCCAAGTTTGGTTCAATTTCATCATTGGTGGAGTTCAAATGTCTTTGACTATAGGTGAACTATAAATCTCAAGCTCTATTTTCTCCAAAGCCCACTAGTGTTCACATTTGGGCCTATTGAGTATTCGTGCCAAGTTTGGTCCAGATCCATTATTGTTTGAGTCCGCAGTGCTCTCTGGGAGTAGGTGAACTACAACTCCTAAACTCAAGGTCAATCAAAGACTGCTCTTTGATTGTAGGTGAACTATAAATCCCAGCAACCACCACTCCCAAATGTCAAGGTCTATTTCCCCCACACTCCACCAGTGTTTACATTTGGGCCTATTGAGTATTCGTGCCAAGTTTGGTCCAGATCCATCATAGTTTGAGGCCACAGTGCTCTTTGGATGTAGGTGAACTACAACTCCCAAATTCAAGGTCAATGCCCACAAAACACTTCCAGTACTTTTCTGTTGATCATGGGAGTTTGCCAAGTTTGGTTCAATTCCATTGTTGGTGGAACTCAGAATGCTCTTTGATTGTAGGTGAACTACAAATCCCACCAACTACAACTCCCAAATGTCAAGGTCTATTTCCCCCAAACTTCACCAGTGTTTACATTTGGGCCTATTGAGTATTCGTGCCAAGTTTGGTCCAGATCCATCATTGTTTGAGGCCACAGTGCTCCCTTGATGTAGGTGAACTACAACTCCCAAAACTCAAGGTCAATGCCCATCAAACTCTTCTAGTGTTTTCAGTTTGTCATGGGAGTTGTGTGTGCCAGGTTTGGTTCAATTCCATTGTTGATGGAACTCAGAATGCTCTTTGATTGTAGATGAACTACAAATCCCAGCAACTACAACTCCCAAATGTCAAGATTCTATTTTCCCCAAACTCCACCAGTGTTTACATTTGGGCCTATTGAGTATTCGTGCCAAGTTTGGTCCAGATCCATCATTGTTTGAGGCCACAGTGTTCTCTTGATGTAGGTGAACTACAACTCCCAAACCACAACATGAAGAACTGTATTAAGGGGTTGCAGCATTGGGAAGGTTGAGAACCACTGTTCTAATGTAAACGTTCTGGTTTTTCTGTCCACATAGGGCGTACATTCACCAGTATACCAAGTTTGGGTTGGATGAAGACGACTTCCTGGACTGCTTCACAACTCTGGAGCAAGTTATTGCCAGCTATGGCAGCCTCTGATTCCCAAACCATATATAACCAGACTCCGGCCCAAGGTTTTTCTATAAAGTGTGTATGTGTTTGTGTGTTTGTGAGTGTGTGCGAGTCTTGACTAAAGCTACCCTCAACAGAAGTATTGTATGTATTTTTGGATATAAAATCAATCTATTTTTCTGATGGTTGGGTCTGTGTTCCTGCTTCTCCTGCCTATTTGCTTGACCTCCACAGAATAAAGGACATCCTAAGTCAGTGGTAGGGTTCAGAATGCTCTTCGATTGTAGGTGAACTATCAATCCCAGCAACTACAACTCCCAAATGTCAACATCTATTTCCCCCAAACTCCACCAGTGCTCACATTTAGGCCAATTGAGTATTCGTGCCAACTTTGGTCCAGATCCATCATTGAGGCTACAGTGCTCTCTTGATGTAAGTGAACTACAACTCCCAAACTCAAGGTCAATGCCCACCAAACCATTCTAGTCTTTTCTGTTGCTCATGGGAGTACTGTGTGCCAAGTTTGGTTCAAGTCTATCATTGGTGCAGTTCAGAATGTGCTCTGATTTTAGGTGGACTATCAATCCCAACAACTACAACTCCCAAATGTCAAGGTCTATTCCCCACCAAATCCACCAGTGTCCACATTTGGGCATATTGAGTATCCGTGCCAAGATCCATCATCGTTTGAGTCCATACTGCTCTCTGGATGTAGGTGAACTACAGCTCCCAAAACTCAAGGTCAATGTCTACCAAACTCTCCCAGTATTTTCTATTGGTCATGGGAGTTCGGTGTGCCAAGTTCGGTTCAATTCCATTGTTGGTGGAGTTCAGAATGCGCTCTGATTGTAGGTGGACTATAAATCCCAGCAACTATAACTCCCAAATGTCGAGGTCTCCCCCCCCCCCTCCCGAATCCACCAGTATTCATATTTGGGCATATTGAGTTTGGTCCAGATCTATCATTGTTTGAGTCCACAGTGTTCTCTGGATGTAGGTGAACTGCAACTCCCAAAACTCAAGGTCAATGTCTTGACCAGCCATCAAATCCTTCCAGTATTTTCTATTTGTCATGGGAGTTCAGTGTGCCAAGTTCGGTTCAATTCCATCAACTATAAATCCCAAGGTCTATTTTCCCCAAATTCCACTAGTGTTCACATTTGGGCATATTGAGTATCCGTGCCAAGATCCATCGTTTGAGTCCATACTGCTCTCTGGATTTAGGTGAACTACAGCTCCCAAAACCCAAGGTCAATGCCTACGAAACTCTTCCAGTATTTCCTGTTGGTCATAGGACTTCCCTGTACCAAGTTTGGTTCAATTCCATCATTGGTGGGGTTCAGAATGCT
Organism: Anolis sagrei; assembly: GCF_037176765.1. NCBI lineage: Eukaryota > Metazoa > Chordata > Lepidosauria > Squamata > Anolidae > Anolis > Anolis sagrei. The sequence continues at coordinate 31,640,172 of NC_090031.1, forward strand.
CTTTGATTGTAGGTGAACTATAAATCCCAGGAACTACAATTCCCAAATGTCAATGTATATTTCCCCCAAACTCCACCAGTGTTTACATTTGGCCATATTGAGTATCCATGCCAAGTTTGGTCCAGATCTATCATTGCTTGAGTCCATACCACTCTCTGGATGTAGGTGAATTACAACTCCCAAAACTCAAGGTCAATGCCCACTAAACCCTTCCAGTATTTTCTGTTGGGAGTTCAGTATGCCAAGTTTGGTTCAATTCCATCCTTGGTGGAGTTCGGAATACTCTTGGATTGTGGGTGAACTATAAATCCCTGCAACTACAACTTCCAAGTGCTTGAAAGTCTCAAGCACTTTGCAGGAAAGAAAAGAGTTGACAAATGTAGTTGGGCCGGCTGCGTATTCACTTGCTTTTCCTGCAATGGGAGGAAACTTTGCACTGTTGTCGCTCTGCAAATCCCTCCAGTGACGTGGGCCAACTGACCCAAAGTTCACAACGTCCTGAGGACGTCACTGCTTCTGGCCCTGTTTAGATTCCCAAAGCTGTTCCCTTACGAAAGAACCGGAATTTTTCGGCAATTCTTTTGGGAGCACGGCATTCGATTGCTCAATGCCTCTTCCTCCTTCAGCATAGGATCCAATATCCACAAACTGATACTTTCATATTGTTGTGGTTGTGTTTATAGTGTTGGAAAGCATTTCAACAACTCACCAAGTTGAAACTATTGATTACGTAATTAAAAGATAGGATAGACGAGGGTGGGTCAATAAGTTTTGCCTCTTGGGTCATAAAAACATTATGGAGTGAGCTCCCGACTATTAGTAGTCTAGCTTGCTGTTGACCTATGCAGCCCAAAAGGCAGTTGCTTCTGTGAAGTAGGAAATTTAGGTACCGCTTTATGCAGAGAGGCTAATTTAACTTATTTATAACATCATAAAACCTCCCAACAGCATGCATAAGAATGAGGAAGTGCTCCATCAAGGACTTGGTGCCACAAGTGGATGGTGAAGCAGCGGTCTGAAAGGCAGTTGAATCTGTCAAGTAGGATATTTAGGTATCACATTTAATAGTTTTGCAGCTTCAAGGTCTGGCTGCTTACTGCCATCATCTTTGGAATAATGTCCAGGGTGGGAGAAAAAAACTCTTGTCTGTTGGAGGTAGCTGTGAATGGTTCAATTGGCCACCTTGATTAGCATTTAATAGCTTTGCAGCTTCAAGATCTGACTGCTTACTGCCATTATCATTGAAATAATGTCCAGGGCGGGAGAAAGAACTCTTGTCTGTTGTAGGTAGCTATGAATATTGCAATTGGCCACCTTGATTAGCATTTAATAGCTTTGCAGCTTCAAGCTCTGGCTGCTTACTGCCATCATCTTTGGAATAATGTCCAGGTGGGAGAAAGAACTCTTGTCTGTTGGAGGTAGCTGTGAATGTTTCAATTGGCCACCTTTATTAGCATTTAATAACTTTGCAGCTTCAAGCTCTGGCTGCTTACTGCCATCATCTTTGGAATAATGTCCAGGGTGGGAGAAAAAACTCTTGCCTGTTGGAGGTCGGTGTGAATGTTTCAATTGGCCACCTTGATTAGCATTTAATAGCTTTGCAGCTTCAAGGTCTGCCTGCTTGCTGCCATGATCTTTGGAATAATGTCCAGGGTGGAAGAAAGAACTCTTTTCTGTTGGAGGTAAGCATGAATGTTTCAGTTGGCCACCTTGATTAGAATTTAGTAGCTTTGCTGTGAATGTTTCAATTGGCCACCTTGATTAGAATTTAGTAGCTTTGCAGCTTCAAGCTCTGGCTGCTTACTGCCATCATCTTTGAAATAATGTCCAAGGTGGGAGAAAGAACTCTTGTCTGTTGGATGTTTCAATTGTCCACCTTAATGGCCTAGCAGTTTCAAGGTGTGGCTTCTTACTGCCTAGGGGAATCCTTTGTTGGGTAGGGGTGAGTTGGCCCTGATTTTTTTTTTGTCTAGATTTCCCCTGTTTTTTGAGGATTGTTCTTTATGTACGGTTATGATTTTAGACTTTAAAACCCTGGGTCACGAAGCAAAATCCTGATTTTTTCCCAAATGGTTTGGATGCCCGGGTTCAACGATGCCGCCGATGCGTCCAAATGGATGGTGACGATGTGGAACGGGAGTTTTGTGTCGAGGACAGTTCAGGCTAGGATCTGGAGCAACTTCAAGTGTCAACTGAACTGATCCAAATGTGTAGCAACACACCTGTGTGTCTCTCCCCTCTTCGTTTGTGTGTCTTTGTTGTCTCAAAGGCTCTCGGCCTGCATTCCTACCTGAGACCTCTCATCCACCCACTGGCTGCAACCTGGCTTCCCAACCTGTCCGTCACCGCCTCCGGTGACTTCTCTGACGGCATCAAATCTGTGATTCACGAGGATCCGTGACTCAGCAGAAGGCAGGTAAGCCCTTTCCCAGAAAAGGAAGGTGCAGCTCTTTGGGTGCGGCTTCATCCCGGTCAGCTTGGTTCTGCAAAGAGGACAATGGAAGGGGAAATAAAATACACATCGACTCAACTGGAAGCTCTCGGTTGCTACATTAAAAGATCCTTGTTTACGTTGGGGGAGTGTGACTCCTTCTCAATGCCTTCCTAATAGTCTTTTGGTGTGCCCAGGGTGGAGTCCCTCATTCGGTATCAGCCATTGATTAAGGTTCCGGGTTTGGGCCTGCCACTTTTGGACTCTTGCTTGCTGAGGTTTTCCTGCGAGAAATTCTGTATACTAACTAGCTGTAGCGCAGCTAGTTGGTAGCCAACTGCATTAAATCACTACTGACCGAGAGGTCATATGTTTGAAGCCAGGCCATGGCTTGAGGTTCTGGGTTTTAAGCCTGCCACTTTTGGACTCTTGCTTGCTGAGGCTTTCCTGAGAGAATCTCTGTATACTAACTAGCTGTGGCGCAGCTAGTTGGTAGCCAACTGCATTAAATCACTACTGACCGAGAGGTCATATGTTTGAAGCCAGGCCATGGCTTGAGGTTCTGGGTTTTAAGCCTGCCACTTTTGGACTCTCGCTTGCTGAGGTTTTCCTGCAAGTATCTCTGTATACTAACTAGCTGTGGCGCAGCTAGTTTGTAGCCAGCTGCATTAAATCACAACTGACCGAGAGGTCATACGTTTGAAGCCAGCCCAAGCTAGATGATTAATCTAGCTTGCTGTCGACCTTTGCAGCTTGAAAGACAGTTGCATCTGTCAAGTAGGGAATTTAGGTACCGCTTTATGTGGCGAGACTAATTTAATAAATTTACGATGCCATAAAATCTTCCAGAAGCGTGCAAAAGAATGAGGAAGTAGTCCATCAAAAGGATTCGGTGTCACAAAGCTCCCTGCTTGAGTGGTGATGGCACAATTGTCAGCATAGATCATTTCTTCGGAGCTCTGTTCTAGATGGATTAAGAATCCGCTGGTTTCCCCTGTAATAAACAGTAAGAGCTCTAAAGCTTTGGAGAGCTTCTGTTCAACCATTTCAAAGCTCTTTGCTTGGGCAGTGATGGCACGATCGTCAGCATGGATCATTTATATGCTTGTCTGTTCTTGAGATGGAAAGCACACATCTGCATTTTAGATGGATTAGGAATCAGCTGGATTTCCATGTAATAAACAGGAAGAGCTCCTAAAGCTTCAGAGAGCTTCTGTTCAACCATTTCAAAGCTCTCTGCTTGAGCAGTGATGGCATGATCGTCAGCATAGATAATTTCTATGCTTGTCTGTTCTTAAGGTGGAAAGCACATGCCTGTGTTTTAGATGGATTTGGAATCAGCTGGTTTTCCCTGTAATTGGCACCAAGAGCACCTAAAGTTTCAGAGAGCTTCTGTTCAACCATTTCAAAGCACCTTGCATGAGCAGTGATGGCATGATCGTTAGCATAGATAGTTTCTATGCTTGTCTGTTCTTAAGGTGGAAAGCACATGTCTGGGTTTTAGATGGATTAGGAATAAGCTGGTTTTCCATGTAATCAGCACCAAGAGCACCTAAAGCTTCGGAGGGCTTCTGTTCAACCATTTCAAAGCTCCTTGCTTGAGCGGTGATGGCATGATCATCAGCATAGATTGTTTCTATACTTGTCTGTTCTTAAGGTGGAAAGTACACGTCTGGGTTTAAGATGGACTAGGAATCAGCTGCTTTCCCCTGTAATCGGCACCAAGAGCACCTAAAGCTTTGGAGAGATTCTGTCCAACCATTTCAAAGCACCTTGCTTGAGCAGTGATGGCATGATCATCAGCATATATCGTTTCTATGCTTGTCTGTTCTTAAAGCACATGTCTGCGTTTCAAAGCTCCCTGGTTGATTACTTAAGTTAATGAATTAAATATATATATGTGAGACCAAGGGAGTCCATGCAGAGGGCCGACTGTATGCGAAAGGAGAGATAAATGAAGGGTGTTCATTTGAGATGCATTTGCCCCACGATTGTGATAAAGAATGTGGTTTGTCCGGCACACAACTGGACTCACTGCAACGGCTAAGGAAAGTGGGGGGAGAAATGTGGTGGTGGACAAATGTGGGGAAAGGCACGTAACACAAACGCGCACTATCTATTTCTTCCCCGGGTTTATGATGTCTTTCAACCCTGGTGTCCTCACCCATCGAAAGTTCCTGGAATGTTATCGGTCTTTAGATGTTGATGGACAGATTAGTCGCTCTCGTTTCAGAGAAGGAAAAAAAATCCCTTTTTATTTACACTCTGTGTCACCTTTAGCATTCAATAGCTTTGCAGCTTCAAGGTCTGGCTGCTTACTGCCATTATCTTTGGAATAATGTCCATGGTGGGAGAAAGAACTCTTGTCTGTTGAAGGTAGCTGTGAATGTTGCAATTGGCCACCTTGATTAGAATTTAGTAGCTTTGCAGCTTCAAGCTCTGGCTGCTTACTGCTATTATCTTTGGAATAATGTCCAGGGTGGGAGAAAGAACTCTTGTCTGTTAGAGGTAGCTGGGAATGTTTTAATAGGTCACCTTGATTAGCATTTAATAGCTTTGCAGCTTCAAGGTCTGGCTGCTTACTGCCATCATCTTTGGAATAATGTCCAGGGTGGGAGAAAGAACTCTTGTCTGTTAGAGGTAGCTGGGAATGTTTTAATTGGTCACCTTGATTAGCATTTAATAGCTTTGCAGCTTCAAGGTCTGGCTGCTTACTGCCATCATCTTTGGAATAATGTCCAGGGTGGGAGAAAGAACTCTTTGTCTGTTGGAGGTAGGCATGAATGTTGCAATTGGCCACCTTGATTAGCATTTAATAGCTTTGCAGCTTCAAGGTCTGGCTGCTTACTGCCATTATCTTTGGAATAATGTCCAGGGTGGAAAAAAGAACTCTTGTCTGTTGGAGGTAGCTGTGAATGTTTCAACTGGTCACCCTGATTAGCATTTAATGGCTTTGCAGCTTCAAGGTCTGGCTGCTTACTGCCATCATCTTTGGAATAATGTCCAGGGTGGGAGAAAGAACTCTTGTCTGTTGGAGGTCGGTGAGAATGTTTAATTTGGCCACCTTGATCAGCACTTAATAGCTTTGCAGCTTCAAGGTCTCGCTGCTTACTGCCATTATCTTTGGAATAATGTTCAGGGTGGGAGAAAGAAGTCTGTTGGAGGTAGCTGTGAATGTTTCAATTGGCCACCTTGATTAGCATGTAATAGCTTTGCAGCTTCAAGGTCTGGCTGCTTACTGTCATTATCTTTGGTATAGTGTCCAGGGCGGGAGAAAGAACTCTTGTCTGTTGGGGGGTATGTATGACTATTTCAATTGGCCACCTTGATTAGCATTTAATGGCCTTGCAGTTTCAAGGTGTGGTTTCTTACTGCCCAGGGGAATCCTTTGTTGGGAGGGGATGAGTTAGCCCTGATTGTTTTTTGTCTGGAATTCCCCTGTGTTTGAGTGTTGGTTCTTTACATACTGTTATGATTTGAGACTTTCAAACAGCTTTAAAATCATGGGTCACGAAGCAAAACCCTGGATTTTTCCAAAATGGTTTGGATGCTTGGGTTCAACGACAGGCCAAATGTGTTGATGGTGATTATGTGGAACAGTAGTTTTGAGTAGAGGACATTTCAGGCAAGGATTTGGAACAACTTCTGGTGTTCTAGGCTCATTCAGAACATTTTTATGACCCAGGAGGCAAAACTTTTTGACCCAGGAGGCAAAACTTTTTGACCCAGGAGGCAAAACTTTTTGACCCACTCTCGTATGTCCTTCCAAGAAAATCCATATTGCTGATGACAAATTTTAAATGACTAAACGATACCTTCGACCTCAATGATCCAGGCTGCTCAGGGATTTTCCCAACGATGTTCAAAATCCTGAATAATTCATAGAAAGCATTTTTTTTCCACTGACCACTATCTAAATTTAGAACGATTTTTTGGCCAAAGCCTGAGTTTATCCATCTTCAAAAAGCGAAGCAGAATGTTTTAATTTACTGACATTTGTTGTTTCGTTTTGTACAGGATTTGTGTATCACTGTTTGCCTCAAAAAGGGGGGGAAAGAGCCACAATTCCAGTAAATAAAACATTTTGTGAGAATCCAAACCAGCAAGAGACCGATGGAGAAGAATTTGCAACCAGTGTGCAATGGATAATTCTTTATTATTTGACCAACCACATTTGGAAACATGTTCAAGGAGGGTTATGTGGTGCATAAGTGTGCAAAATAGTGTATAACTACTAAAATCATCTATAAATATGAAAATAAATATAGTGTCCCTACTTTGCGGATTTTTACTTTTCGCGGGCGGTCCTGGAACGTCGTACTGTACTTCTGAATTTCCCAAAGTATCCTCGAGGGCCAGCAGATGCATCCTGAGAAAGTCGAGTATTTTGGCTTCTGCTTTGAGGCTGCAAAGAGATGGAAGGAGGAAAGTCCCCTTCCATTCGCGGGATGGAAAACGGAGATGATCTCAACCAGTGGAAGCTTTGTGGTCGATTGAGTCAAACGGGAACGTCTCCCATGACTCTGAGTCGTAGGATTATTTTCCCTTCTCTCCAAAAGCGATCATCTCCACCATTTTTGGACCCACCAGGGTTTGGTTTGGAAACCTACCTGGAGAAAGGACCTTGCCCCAAAAGACACGATCCTGGCAAGACGCAAAACCCATCCTCACAAGACAGTGGCCGGAGTTCGGATGGTGGAGAGACAAGAACAGCCAAGATGAAAGACACCAAAATGTCAGACAGCCTACCGACTGTTGTTGCCATGACATCCAACAGTCAACATCAGTCTGATAAGCTATCCGACAGAAAGGTACAAGCCATGGAGGTGTCACAACGGTAGGTAGGTAGGTAGGCGGGCGGGCAACACAAGCGGGTGAGAACACAATACACGCAACGCACGTACAGTAGGACAAAACCGTTGAATGCATTCAAGACATTGTATTCCAAGACAACACAGGATGCCCAAAATTCGAATTACAACACGACTTACCACAAGTTAGCGCTCCTCCAACACCTCCCATCTTCCCCACTAACATATTGAGTAGCAGAGCATGGGCTTTGTAGTCCAAGGCATCTGGAAAGTGTATTGTCAAAGGCTTTCATGGCCAGAATCACTACGTTGTTGTAGGTTCTTCAGGTTGTATGGCCATGTTCTAGAAGCATTCTCTCCTGACGGTTTGCCAGAGGTAGTGAGATTGCCACAGATGCAGGCTTTCACAACCTCTGGTGAAACATCAGGAGAGAATGCTTCTATAACAGTGGTTCTCAACCTGGGGTCCCCGGTTTTTTCTGGCCTACAACTCCCAGAAATCCCTGCCAGTTTACCACTTGTTAGGATTTCTGGGAGTTGAAAGCAAAAAACGTCTGGAGACCCCAGGTTGAGAACCACTGTTCTAGAACATAGCCATACAACCTGAAAAACCTACAACAACCCATATGGAAAGTGCCTGGTCAGCTAGCTCCAAAAGGAGAACAGTAGGAGAGAAAAGACATCAAGGGTGTTGGCTCTCCAAAACACGTAGGTGGGTCAAAAAGTTTTGCCTCCTGGGTAATACAAACGTTTTGACTGGCGCAAATGTGTCCAAGTTGATGGTGACTATGTTGAATGATGGTTTTGCGTAGAGGACAGTTCAGGCTAGGATCTGGAGCAACTTCTGCTGTTCTAGGTTCATCTGTCACGTTTTTATGATCCAGGAGGCAATACTTTTTGACTCACTCTCATAGTACCTGTGAAAGGTAACCCTATTGTATATGGTGGAAAAGCAGCATTGCCTCCGTCTTTCTACTGAAAACTGCCTTAAATCATAGAATCACAGAGTTGGAAGGGGCCTTGTGGGCCATCCAGTCCAACCCCATTCTGCCAAGAAGCAGGAAAATTGCATTCAAAACACCCCCGACAGATGGCCATCCAGATTCCAAAGAATGAGCCTGTACCAGACAGAATCCACCTTCTAATGCCAATCTAGTTCAGTTCTTTTGAAAGGGTTAACCATTATTATAATAGAGGAAACATCTGTAGACTCAGAGAAACATTAGGTAATGGTGAGTCTAAACATTAGGCTCCATGCAGTCATGCCGGCCACATCACCTTGGAGGTGTCTATGGACAATGCCGGCTCGTCGGCTTAGAAATGGAGATGAGCACCACCCCCCAGAGTTGGACGCAACTGGACTTAACGTCAGGGGAAAACCTTTCCCTTTACCTAAACATTAGCAAGTCATATTTACCCTGCTTCGAAACCTCTCCAAGGTTTTGGACAGGTAGGTGTCCTTACCTGGCAATGACCGCTATGGCTGTTTTCATGCCAAGTGTGCACTCTACCAATGAACGCTGGCTGTGCTCTAGGAGTGAAAGCAGAACCCGAGAGAGACGTTTCACAAAAAGGCATCTTAACCATCTATTTGAACGTTGTTTATTCCAGTTACCTTTCCTGCGGCTTACAAAACATCTCCTTGTGCATTTCCCAACGATGCGCTCCGACATCGCAAGAGTTAAGGGTTAAAAAACACGAGAGCCCCTCCCTCCCTCCCTCGACCCCTCCCTCCCTCCCTCCCGCAAAAAACGGCGTCCCACAGATCAGAGTGACTTGTCAGTTAAATAAATAACACTAACCCAAACGATTTCCAGGCCCCAGTTTTCCGTCTCCTTCGGGAAGGGGGGGGGGCACATGTCGTTTCCGGCAAAAATCCAAGGAGAAAACCCTCCCGAAGGATGACAGCAAAGCATTCAATCACAACAGAGGGGGGAAAACATGGCAAAGGGGGGGAAACAGTAAGAAGAAATGGAAATAAGGAGAAGACGGAAGGGTGGAGATGAGGAGAGGAGTGGGAACTGCTTGAAAAGACCCGAGCGAGAAGATGTGGAATGATCCAAGGTGATATATATTATATATATATGAATGATATATACAGTAGAGTCTCACTTATCCGACGTAAATGGGTCGACGGAAAATCGGACCAACAAATATGTCCTACTCCAACGGTTACCTGTCCGACACCTAGAATCAAAGAGTTAAAGAGTTAAGGCAAGGCGATGCCCCGGGACCTGATGGGCCCAGCAGGAAGTGCCCGGATGCGGAAGACGAGCGTGGAAATCACAGAGGGAAGGAAGGAGGATGCTTCCGCTTCCGGTCCTGCCTCTTTTCCTCCTTTCTTTCCTCCTCCTTGTCTTTCCCTTTTCACTTATTGGGATTCTTGCTGTATTGCTCTTTTTCACTTATTGGGATTGGAGAGAAAGTTGGGGAGCGTTCCTTCAATTGAAGGGGAAATGCTGGAGGAAAAGGGGAGCGTCGGATAAGACAAAATGTCGGATAAGCGAAGGTCGGATAAGCGAGACTCTACTCTATATAGATGTGTTTATCAGCTTACCGTCGTTGTAAATATACACATCGAAAACGAGATGGATGAGCAGTTGAGAGAAAACCTTGTCTCTCTGCTCTCAACCATTATGAAAATATCTATATCTATGTACCTTTCCACCTTCGGGTGAAATTGAGGATTTTCAAGTATTCAGATGTCAACATGGGAGCCATGCGTCTCTCTCCTGGCTGGACTTAAGATGGAGAGAAAGCGGCCCACGCCACTCTTGAATATTAAACCAGTGGCAACCGGGCTCGTATGTTTACGAAGTAAACTTGGAAGCTGTTCTAACTGGAAATACACACACACACATGCATACGAGGATTGAATGAAAAGTAATGCCTCCACCTTCGTAACTCCTCAACAGATGGCAGTACTGGTAGGCAGCAGGTACTGGCTTGTTCAGTAGATTCTCCTCTACAGTTCAATTTTGGCGGGAAGCCTTAGCATTGAATGGTTGTGTTGTTAAAGTGAAAAGTAATGCCTCCACCTTCGTAACTCCTCAACAGATGGCAGTACTGGTAGGCGGCAGGTACTGGCTTGTTCAGTAGATTCTCCTCTACAGTTCAATTTTGGCGGGAAGCCTTAGCATTGAATGGTTGTGTTGTTAAAGTGAAAAGTAATGCCTCCACCTTCGTAACTCCTCAACAGATGGCAGTACTGGTATGCGGCAGGTACTGGCTTGTTCAGTAGACTCTTCCCTACAGTTCCATTTTGGTGGGAAGCCTTAGCATTGAAGGGTTGTGTTGTTAAAGTGTGAAGTATGGAACCCTGTGCAGACGGTCGGTCAATGCGACTTAAGAAACGTGCAATCATTGAATTCTTGACAGCAGAAGGTGTCACCTAAACATCTTTAAACTTACCCAACGACGCACAGTACTCACATCAACACAAACACCACAAACAGCTTGCATTCTCTGATTAATCACCTTCTGCTGTCAAGAATTCAATGACTAGACGTTGACTGACTATCTGTGCAGGGTTCCATAATTTGCACTTTAACAACACAACCATTCAATGCTAAGGCCTTTTTGCCAAAATGGAACTGTAGAGGAGAGTCTACTGAACAAGCCAGTACCTGCCGCATAGAATTAAATGACTGCATGTTGCTTAAGTCGCATTGAACGACCATCTGCGCAAGGTTCCATACTTCACCCTTTAACAACACAACCGTTTGATGCTAAGGCTTTTTTCCAAAATGGAACTACAGAGGAAAGGCTACTGAACAAGCCAGTACCTGCTGCATAGAATTCAATGACTGCACGTTGCTTAAGTCGCATTGACGGACTGTCTGTGCAGGGTTCCATACTTCACCCTTTAACAACACAACCGTTTGATGCTAAGGCTTCCCACCAAAATAGAACGGTAGAGGAGAGTCTACTGAACAAGCCAGTACCTGCCACATACCAGTACTGCCCTCTGTTGAGGTGTTACGAAGGTGGAGGCATTACTTTTCACTTTAACAACACACCGTTCAATGCTAAAGCTTCCCTCCAAAATGGAACTGTAGAGGAGAGTCTACTGAACAAACCAATCCCTGCTTCCTACCAGTACTGCCATCTGTTGAGGAGTTACAAAGATGGAGGCATTACTTTTCACTTTAACAACATAACCATTCAATGCTAAGGCTGCCGGCCAAAATGGAACTGTAGAGGAGAGTCTACTGAACAAGCCAGTACCTGCCGCATAACAGTACTGCCATCTGTTGAGGAGTTACGAAGGTGGAGGCAGTACTTTTCACTTTAACAACACAACTGTTCAATGCTAAGGCTTCCGGCCAAAATGGAACGGTAGAGGAGAGTCTACTGAACAAGCCAGGACCAGCTTCCTACCAGTACTGCCATCTGTTGAGTAGTTAAGAAGGTGGAGGGATTACTTTTCACTTTAACAACACAACCGTTCAATGCTAAGGCTTCCCACCAAAATGGAACGGTAGAGGAGAGTCTACTGAACAAGCCAGTACCTGCCGCATACCAGTACTGCCATCTGTTGAGGAGTTACGAAGGCATTCAATCCTCGTATATGTGTGTGTGTGTATTATCTATACATGGAAGGACCTTGAATGGAAAGCACCGATGTTAAACCAGAAGCCTGACACCCCTGTTGTGTTCACCCTGGATGGAGTTGAGACCAAGAGCATGGACATTACCTTGGAACGTACAAACGGCAGTCAATGAGAATCGTTTACGAACAATGGCTATTTCAAAAAATTAACCGTAGTAATCCAACGGGAAAGACCACACCGCCCTCCCTCCCTTCCTTCCCCTCCCCGCTATTTTTTCCCCCAAATAATGCCGTGTTGTGTTTTGTTTTGAATGCAAACGGGACGTCCCGACTCCGCTCCCCCTTCCGCTCCCCTCCGCGGGGGTCTCATTTGGTTTTCTCCTCCCAAGACGAGGTCTGTTGGAGGCGCTTGGCGTAACTCTGAGCCATGGAGTTGATGATGGACAGGATGAAATAACACACCATGACAATCACCAACTTTTCAAAAGTCCAGGACAGCCAGTTTTCACCCTAGAATACCAAAGAGAGAGAAACCAAAAGGGAACGGTTAGCACTCCTTCCTCAACTCTTCCATTCCCAGGACTTCTCAATGGGTTTCGGAGATAAACAATTCTGCATTTTTGGGGGTGTCAGAGGGGTCACCAAAGACCACCAGAAAACACAGTATTTTCTGTTTGTCATAGGGATTCTGTGTGAGAAGTTTGGCCCAATTCTATCGTTGGTGGGGTTCAAAATGCTCTTTGATTGGGGTAAATTAGAAATCCCAGCAACTACAACTCCCAAATGTCGAGGTCTATTTTCCCCAAACTTCGCCATTGTTTACATTTGGCCATATTGAGTATTTGTGCCAGGTTTGGTCCAGATCCATCACCGTTTGAGTCCATACTGCTCTCTGGATGTAGGTGAACTACAACTCCCAAAAATCAAGGTCAATGCCTACAAAACCCTTCCAGTATTTTCTACTAGTTATAGGAGTGCTGTGTATCAAGTTTGGTTCAATTCCATCGTTGGTGGGGTTCAGAATGCTCTTTGATTGGAAGTGAACTAGAAATCCCAGCAACTACAACTCCCAAATGTCGAGGTCTATTTTCCCCAAACTTCGCCAGTGTTCACATTTGGCCATATTGAGTATTCGTGCCAGGTTTGGTCCAGATCCATCACCGTTTGAGTCCATACTGCTCTCTGGATGTAGGTGAACTACAACTCCCAAAACTCAAGGTCAATGTCTACCAAACCCTTCTAGTATTTTCTACTGGTCATAGGAGTGCTGTGTATCAAGTTTGGTTCAATTCCATCGTTGGTGGGGTTCAGAATGCTCTTTGATTGGAGGTGAACTAGAAATCCCAGCAACTACAACTCCCAAATGTCGAGGTCTATTTTCCCCAAACTTCGCCAGTGTTCACATTTGGCCATATTGAGTATTTGTGCCAGGTTTGGTCCAGATCCATCATTGTTTGAGTCCATACTGCCCTCTGGATGTAGGTGAACTACAACTCCCAAAAATCAAGGTCAATGCCTACAAAACCCTTCCAGTATTTTCTACTAGTTATAGGAGTGCTGTGTATCAAGTTTGGTTCAATTCCATCGTTGGTGGGGTTCAGAATGCTCTTTGATTGGAGGTGAACTATCAATCCCAGCAACTACAACTCCCAAATTTCGAGGTCTATTTTCCCCAAACTCTGCCAGTGTTCACATCTGGCCATATTGAGTATTCGTGCCAGGTTTGGTCCAGATCCATCATTGTTTGAGTCCATTTGGGCATATTGAGTATTGGCACGGATACTCAGTATGCCCAAATGTGAACACTGGTGTAGTTTGGGGAAATAGACCTTGACATTTGGGAGTTGTAGTTGCTGGGATTTATAGTTCAACTACAACCAAAGAGCATTCTGAACTCCAATGAAGGAATTGAACCAATCTTGGCATGCAGAACTCCCATGACTAATAGAAAATACTGAAAGTGTTTGGTGGGCATTGACCTTGAGTTTGGGAGTTGTAGTTCACCTATATACAGGGAACACTGTGGACTCAAACAAGGATGGATCTCGACCAAAAAGGCATGAATACTCAATATGCCCAAATGTGAACACTGGTGGAGTTTGAGGAAAATAGACCTTGACATTTGGGAGTTGGAGTTTCTGGGATTTATAGTTCACCTTTAATCAAAGAGCATTCTGAACCCCACCAATGATGGAATTGAGCCAATCTTGGCATGCAGAACTCCCATGACCAATAGAAAATACTTGAAGGGTTTGGTGGGAATTGACCTTGAGTTTTGGAGTTGTAGTTTACCTATATAAAGATAGCACTGTGGACTCAAACAAGGATGGATCTGGATCAAACTTGGGACAAGTACTCAATATGGCCAAATGTGAACACTGGTGTAGTTTGGGGAAAATATACCTTGACATTTGGGAGTTGGAGTTGCAGGGATTTATAGTTCACCTACAATCAAAGAGCATTCTGAACCCACCAACAATGGAATTGAACCAATCTTGGCACACAGGATTCCTGTGACCAATAGAAAATATTGGATGATTTATCCTATGATCGGAGAGTCTCGTGGTAATGTGTTGTCGAAGGCTTTCACGGCCCGAATCACTGGGTGGTTGTGAGTGTTCCGAGCTGTCTGGCCCTGTTTCAGTAGCATTCTCTCCTGACGTTTCGCCTGCATCTATGGCAGGCATCCTCAGAAGTTGTGAGCCCTCACAATAGCCAAACGAGAGCGAATCAACAGCCAAATGAAGGCGGTTTTTGGCGGGCGGAGGAGCGGTTGCGAAAGGGGATCTCTCTTTGGGACTCTTCCGGCTGGCATGGAGTTGTGCAACCCGCAAATGACGCAGTGGGAAATGGCAAGGAGTAGCGTTGGCTGGGAAAGGAATGTGGAGAGCGGCGCATGGCTGGAATGCCGGCCACCCGCTTCCCTTTGGCTCAATGCTCACGGAGCATTTCCCCTTTCCTCCTGCCTACGAGCCGCCCAAATGAATTAAGGCGGGAGAGATAAGGGTGGGAAGGATTTTAATTAGAATTGATTTAGGGTTGCTCTTTTTTTCCTGACAATGGGCAAACTTCGTCCCTCCAGGCATTCTGGACTCCAACTCCCACAATTCCTAACAACAGGGAACAGTTTGGCCATTCTCCTTCAGGTGATGAAAAGAGATAAGTGTCCAAAATTTAAGTATGTGTTGTCAAAGACATTACATGGCCGTAATCACCGAGTAGCTGTCTGGCCATGTTCCAGAAGCATTCTCTCCTGACGTTTCGCCCACATCTATGGCAGGCATCCTCAGAGGTTGTGAGGTCTGTTGGAAACTAGGAAAATGGGGTTTACGTATCTGTGGAATGATTTCCAGGGTGGGAGAAAGAACTCTTGTCTGTTGGAGGCAAGTGTGAGTGTTGCAACTGGCCACCTTGATTCCCATTGAATAGCCTTGCAGCTTCAAATCCTGGTTGCTTCCTGCCTGGGGGAATCCTTTGTTCGGAGTTGATTAGCTGGCCCTGATTGTTTCCTGTCTGGAATTCCCCTGTTTTTGAGTGTTGTTCTTTATTTACTGTTATGCTTTTAGGGATTTTGTTTTAGTGGTCGCCAGATATTTCCATGGCTTCCTCTTTTCTGTTGAAATTGTTCACAGAGCTTGTAGACATGCAGTAAATAAAGAGCAACACTAAAAAAAAAAAAACCAAAACCAGGGGAATTCCAGACAGGAATCAATCAGGGCCAGCTTATACCTCCCAACAAAGGATTCCTCCCAGGCAGGAAGTAGCCAGGCTTGAAGCTACAAGGCAATTAAATGCTAATCAACGTGGCCATTTTCAGTATTCACACTTGCCTCCCACCCTGGACATCATTCCACAGAGGTTGCCTCCAGGCCACAAAGGCCAGGCTCCCTCCCTAATGGACTTTGCAGCTGCAAGGTTATTTAGTGCTAATGAAGCTGGTCAATGGCAACATTCATGCTTGCCTCCAACTGACAAGAGTTCTTCCTCCCACCCTGGACATCACTCAACAGAGATATAGATAGATAGATAGATAGATAGATAGATAGATAGATAGATAGATAGATAGGAAGATAGATAGATAGATAGATAGATAGATAGATAGATAGATAGATAGATAGGTAGGTAGGTAGGTAGGTAGATAGATAGATAGATAGATAGATAGATAGATAGATAGATAGATAGGAAGATAGATATATAGGTAGGTAGGTAGGTAGATAGGAAGATAGGTAGATAGATAGATAGGAAGATAGATATATAGGAAGGTAGGTAGGTAGGTAGGTAGGTAGGTAGATAGATAGGAAGATAGGTAGATATATAGGAAGATAGATATATAGGAAGCTAGGTAGGTAAGTAGATAGATAGATAGATAGATAGATAGATAGATAGATAGATAGATAGATAGATAGATAGATAGATAGATAGATAGATAGGAAGATAGGAAGATAGATATATAGGAAGCTAGGTAGGTAGGTAGGTAGATAGGAAGATAGATATATAGGAAGGAAGGAAGGTAGTTAGGTAGGTAGATAGACCCCACTTGCCTAGTTTTCAACAGACCTCACAA
The DNA here is from genome assembly GCF_037176765.1 of Anolis sagrei. Classification (NCBI taxonomy): domain Eukaryota; kingdom Metazoa; phylum Chordata; class Lepidosauria; order Squamata; family Anolidae; genus Anolis; species Anolis sagrei. The sequence continues at coordinate 31,656,530 of NC_090031.1, forward strand.
CCTCTGAGAATGCCTGCTATAGATGCAGGCATAACGTCAGGAGAGAATGCTTCTGGAACATGGCCAAACAGCCCAGAAAACACAGCTACTCAATTATGGCCATCAAAGCCTTCGACAACACATACTTAAATTTGTTTTCCTGAAACAAGACAAATGTCCCTTTGAGCGCTTATCTCTTTTCGAATTCCCAAACTGTTCCCTGTTGTTAGGAATTGTGGGAGTTGGAGTCCAAAACGCCTGGAGGGACAAAGTTTGCCCATGCTGGATGCAAATTGTCAGGGGGGAAAAAAGCAACCACAAATCAGTTCCAATTCAAATCCTTCCCAACCTTATCTCTCCCGCCTTAATTCATTTGGGCGGCTCGTAGGCAGGAGGAAACAGGAAATGCTCCGTGAGCACTGAGCCAAAGGGAAGCGCATGGCCGGCATTCCAGCCATGCGCCGCCCGCCACATTCCTCGCCCAGCACACAATAAACCCGTTTAACATCAAAGATATCTCGACAGGTATTGTCGAAGTCTTCCATAGCTGGAATCACTGGGTTGTTGTAGGTTTTTCGGGCTATATGGCCATGTTCTAGAAGCATTCTCTCCTGACGTTTTGCCTACATCTATGGTAGGAATCCTCAGAGGTTGTGAGGCCTGTTGGAAACCAGGCAAGTGGGGTTTACCTATCTGTGGAATGCCTAGAGTGGGAGAAATAACTCTTTGTCTCTTGGAGGCAAATGTGAATTTTGCAATTGGCCACCTTGATTAGCACTGAATAGTCTTGCAGCTTCAAAGCCTGGCTGCTTGCTGCCTGGAGAAAATCTATGGCAGGCATTCTCAGAGGTTGTGAGGTCTGTTGGAAACTAGGCAAGTGGAATAGCCAGGGTGGGAGAAACAACTTTTGTCTGTAGGAGGCAAATATGAATTTTGCAATTGGCCACCTTGATTAGCATTGAATAGCCTTACAGCTTCAAAGCCTGGCTGCTTGCTGCCTGGAGAAAATCTATGGCAGGTATTCTCAGAGGTTCTGAGTCCTTGACAGGGTTGTTGTGAGTGTTCCAGGCTGTCTGGCATGTCCCAGTAGCATTCTCTCCTGACATTTCTCCCATATCTACGGCAGGCATCAACAACCCAGTGATCCCAGACATGAAAAAATTCAACAATGACAGTTTTGGAAGACCTGATTTTTGTTCTGTAGACAAATACAAGGGTTGTTGTGAGTGTTCCAGGCTGTCTGGCATGTCCCAGAAGCATTCTCTCCTGACATTTCTCCCACATCTACGGCAGGCATCAACAACCCAGTGATCCCGGACATGAAAGAGTTCGAAAATATCCTTGACAGGTTTGGAAGACATGATTTCTATTCTGAAGATGAATACAAGAGTGACACTAAGGACATGCGGAAAAATGCGGAAACGTCTTACCTGGGGCGCGCCTTCCGTCCGATGGTGGAGTTTCATCCGTTGGGCTTCCAGGTATTCTTGGAAGGGCTTCTGGAGGGAGGGTCCGACCGTCGGGATGGCGCTGGGAGCGACCCAAAAGCGTGGGACGGGGTGCGGGAAAGGGAGGAGGAAACAACATAGTTCGAGGAAAGAGACAGACAGAGAGAGAGAGAGAGAGAAGGAAGAAAAAGACAACACCTTACCACCAAAATTCCAACTCTGTGCTCAGAAATGTGATGCAAAAAAAGGGAGGCGAAAAATGGGAAAACGGAGGGGGGAAAATGAAAAACGGAAAAAATGCTAAAACGGGGAAAAAATGCAAAAACGGGGGGAAAAAATGCAAAAATGCAAAAAAATACAAAAATGCAAAAAAATGCAAAAATGGAAAAAAAATGCAAAAATGGAAAAAAATAATAAAAAGGAAAAGCTGAAGAAGGAAAAGATGAAATGCTTTTGCTTGATCAATCGCAAGAGGATGGAGAGACAATATATACTGGCTGTGCTGCTGCTTTTCCTGCCAGCTTTAAGGCTTAAGTGAGTGAGCTCAAGACTTCTGAGAAGTCCCAGTCATTTCTCACCCCAGGGTTCCTGGAAGGACTGGTTGGAAACCAGCATTGAGGAAATGACTTAAGCTGGTGTCATTCGGCCCAGTTTTTAAACACCATCTCCCCGCCCCGGGCCCGGCCCCTCCTGTGACTTCCCCCAATGCGATTCCAGAAAAGGGGCCGGCCCTCCATCCCCAAGCAAGTCCTTATTAGGGCATTTCCCGCGTCATCCTTCCTTCCTTCCTTTCCCCCTTCCCTCCATCCCCACCTTGCCCAGCTCCAGGAAGGCACCTCCCAGCCCAAGCGAAGCCATTGGGGAAAGGAGCAAGCAAGGAAAGAAGGGGGAGAAAAGCACAAGGATGCTTCTCAAACACTGATTCTGAATGCCGAGACCCCTTAATGCAGTTCCTGATGTTGTGGTGACCCCCAACCATAAATATTAAACAATCAGGCACATCTAATCACCTCTCAACAAAAGATTGCCCCAGGCACTGCCATGCTAATCAACATGGTCAGTTGAAACATTCACACCTAGCTCCAACAGACAGAGTTCTTTGCCCCACCGATATATAAACCCAATTTTCCTAGTTCCAACAGACCTCACTACCTCTGAGGATGCTTGCCAAAGATGCAGGCGAAACGTCAGGAGAGAATGCCTCTAGAACATGGCCATATAGCCCGAAAAACAACCTACAACAACCCAATATTATTTCCGTTGCTACTTTGTAACTGTTCCGAATTGTCATGTAAATATTTGATATGCAGGGTGTATTTTCATTCATTTCGCACCCAAAGATACATAAACCCAGTTTTCCTGGTTCCAACAGACCTCACTACCTCTGAGGATGCTTGCCAAAGATGCAGGCGAAACGTCAGGAGAGAATGCCTCTAGAACATGGCCATATAGCCCGAAAAAACCCACAAGAACCTAATGATTCCAGCCATGAAAGCCTTCGACAATACATTAGACAAAGAGTTCTTTGCCCCACAGATATATAAACCCAATTTTCCTAGTTCCAACAGACCTCACTACCTCTGAGGATGCTTGCCAAAGATGCAGGCGAAACGTCAGGAGAGAATGCCTCTAGAACATGGCCATATAGCCCGAAAAAACCCACAAGAACCTAATGATTCCAGCCATGAAAGCCTTCGACAATACATTAGACAAAGAGTTCTTTGCCCCACAGATATATAAACCCAATTTTCCTAGTTCCAACAGACCTCACTACCTCTGAGGATGCTTGCCAAAGATGCAGGCGAAACGTCAGGAGAGAATGCCTCTAGAACATGGCCATATAGCCCGAAAAACAACCTACAACAACCCAATATTATTTCCGTTGCTACTTTGTAACTGTTCCGAATTGTCATGTAAATATTTGATATGCAGGGTGTATTTTCATTCATTTCGCACCCAAAGATACATAAACCCAGTTTTCCTGGTTCCAACAGACCTCACTACCTCTGAGGATGCTTGCCAAAGATGCAGGCGAAACGTCAGGAGAGAATGCCTCTAGAACATGGCCATATAGCCCGAAAAAACCCACAAGAACCTAATGATTCCAGCCATGAAAGCCTTCGACAATACATTAGACAAAGAGTTCTTTGCCCCACAGATATATAAACCCAATTTTCCTAGTTCCAACAGACCTCACTACCTCTGAGGATGCTTGCCAAAGATGCAGGCGAAACGTCAGGAGAGAATGCCTCTAGAACATGGCCATATAGCCCAAAAAAACCCACAAGAACCTAGTGATTCCAGCCATGAAAGCCTTCGACAATACATTAGACAAAGAGTTCTTTGCCCCACAGATATATAAACCCTTTTTTCCTAGTTCCAACAGACCTCACTACTCTGAGGATGCTTGCCAAAGATGCAGGTGAAACGTCAGGAGAGAATGCCTCTAGAACATGGCCATATAGCCCGAAAAAACCCACAAGAACCTAGTGATTCCAGCCATGAAAGCCTTCGACAATACATTAGACAAAGAGTTCTTTGCCCCACAGATATATAAACCCAGTTTTCCTAGTTCCAACAGACCTCACTACTCTGAGGATGCTTGCCAAAGATGCAGGCGAAACGTCAGGAGAGAATGCCTCTAGAACATGGCCATATAGCCCGAAAAAACCCCTACAACAACCCAATATTATTTTCGTTGCTACTTTGTAACTGTTCTGAATCGTCATGTAAATATCTGATATGCAGGGTGTATTTTCATTCATTTGGCACAAATACCCGATATGCCCAAATCTGAATACTGGTGGGGTTTGGGGTTAGGGTTAGGGATTCATTTTGCCATTTGGGAGTTGTAGTTCCTGGGATTTATAGTTCATCAATGTGCAGTCTGAATTCCACCAATGATGGAATTGAACCAAACTTGGCACAGATACTCAATATAGCCAAATATGAATACTGCTGGAGTCTGCGGAAAATAGACCTTGACATTTGGGAGTTGTAGTTGCTGGGATTTATAGTTCACTTACAATCAAAGAGCATTCTGAATGCTACCAATGGTGGAATTGAACCAAACTTGGCACAGATACTCAATATGGCCAAATATGAACACTGGTGGAGTCTGGGAAAAATAGACCTTGATATTTGGGAGTTGTAGTTGCTGGGATTTATAGTTCACCCACAATGAAAGAGCATTCTGAACTCCACCAATGATGGAATTTAGCCAAACTTGGTACACAGAACTCCCACGACTAATAAAAAAATACTGGAAGGGTTTGGTTGGGATTGACTTTGGGTTTTTGGAGTTGTAGTTCATCTACATCCGGAGAGCACTGTGGACTCAAACAATAATAAATCTGGACCAAACTTGGGCACAAATGCTCAATATGGCTAAATATGAACACTGGTGGAGTTTAGGGTAAATAGACCTTGACATTTGAGAGTTGTAGTTGCTGGGATTTATAGTTCACCTACAACCAAAGCGCATTCGGAACTCCACCAATGATGAAATTGAACCAAACTTGGCACACAGAATTCCCATGACCAACAGAAAATACTGGAAGGGTTTCATGGGGATTGATCTTGAGTCTGGGATTTGTAGTTCACCTACATCCAGAGAATATTGTGGACTCAAACAATAACGGATCTGGCCCAAACTTGGCACAAATGCTCAATATGGCCATATGTGAACACTGGTGGAGTTTGGGGAAAACAGACCTTGTCATTTGGGAGTTGTAGTTGGTGGGATTTATAGTTCACCTACAATCAAAGAGCATTCCGATCTCCACCAATGATGGAATTGAACCAAACTTGGCACACAGAATTCCCATGACCAACAGAAAATACTGGAAGGGTTTCATGGGGATTGATCTTGAGTCTGGGATTTGTAGTTCACCTACATCCAGAGAATATTGTGGACTCAAACAATAACGGATCTGGACCAAACTTGGCACAAATACTCGATATGGCCAAATGAGAACACTGGTGGAGTTTGGGGAAAATAGGCCTTGACATTTGGGAGTTGTAGTTGGTGGGATTTATAGTTCACCTGCAATCAAAGAGCATTCTGAACCTCACCAATGACAGCATTGGGCCAAACTTCCCACACAGATGCCTCATGACCAACAGAAAATACTGTGTTTGCGGATGGTCTTTGGCGACCCCTCTGACACCCCCTCGCAACCCACCCCCAAGTTGAGAAACATTGTTCTAAAAGGTTTTGGGCTTTAAGACCAGTAACTTGGCAGGAAGTAAGGGGGAGAGGCTGTCGTTGCACACCTTGAACTCTGGAGCAATAAGGAAATAAATAAATTTTCCACGGGGAAAGAGAAAGGTGCCGTTGTAGAGGCACAATGCACTCAATCCATGGGACCACCAAGACCTAATACACACAAATTATTCCACAGAGGGTGCCTCCAGGCAACAAAGGCCAGGCTACCTCTATGCAGAGACCTTCCCAGATCGACTTTGAAGCTGCAAAGCCATTCTATGCTAATCAAGCTGGTCAATGGCATCATTCACACTTGCCTCCAACAGACAAGAGCTCTATGTTGGAAGGTGATTAGTTGGCCTTGATTGTTTCTTGTCTGGAATTCCCCTTGTTCTTTATTTATTGTTATGATTTTAGAGTTTTTTTAATAGTGCTAGCCAGATTGGGTTCATTTTCATGCTTTCTTCCTTTCTGTCGAAATTGTTCACATGCTTGTGGAAAATGAACAAAATCTGGCTAGCACTATTAAAAAAAACTCTAAAATCATAACAATAAATAAAGAACAAGGGGAATTCCAGACAAGAAACAATCAAGGCCAACTAATCACCTTCCAACATAGAATTTCCCCAGGAAGTAAGAAGCCACACTTTGAAACTCCTAGGCCATTAAACGCTAATCAAGGTGGTCATTTGCAATAGTCACACTTGTCTCCAACAGACAAGAGTTCTTTTGCCACCCTCCACAGATATATAAACCCCATTTTCCTAGTTTCCAACAGACTTCACAACCTTTGAGGATGCCTGCCACAGATGCATGCAAAACGTCAGGAGAGAATGCTTCTGGAACCTTGTCAGACAACTTGGAAAATGCATAACAACCCCGTTTAATGAATGATTAAAAATATGGCCTAAATAATATAATAATCACGGCATGGAGTGCTGTCCTGAGACACAATATGGCTGACAGGCTGTTTTCCAAAGTTGGGGAATGTTGTTTTCCTTGGGAGGTTAAAATAAAGGACCTAAAAATGTAAATATCTGATAGCATTCGCATTGCAAGCGCTCCCTATCTCCCTCATAAATCCAGAATGGAGCCACGGATCCATTTAGAGCACCTCTTTATACACAAATAGAAATACTTCTCGAAACTCAAAAGAATGAGCACGAAACCGAAATGACCAGCCACAAACCGGACCCTAAATCCTCCATGAAAATATCTATATAAATAAACATGTAATGTTCGTTTGTGGGATTAATTTAACTCAAAAACTACTGGACGAATTGACACCAAATTTGGATACAAGACACCTCTCAGGCCAACGAGTGTCCATCACTCATAAAAACATTGAAAAACACAGCAGAAGAGATTTAAAAAGCCAAAAAACAACAAAAATACATTGCAACACATGCACAAAACCACATATATACACATATACACAAATATATACACACAAAACACATATACACAGACTGGGCCACAGCAATGCGTGGCAGGGGATGGCTAGTATATTATATTATTAGCATAGCACATTATTATTATTATTATTATTATTATTATTATATTGTACTATACCACTATACTGCAGTATTATTGCTAATACACATATATACACACACAAAACACATATACACAAACTGGACACAGCAAAGCATGGCAGGAGATGGCTAGTATATTATATTATTAGCATAGCACATTACTACTACTACTACTACTACTATATTGTACTATATCACTATACTGCAGCATTGTTGCTAATACACATATATACACACACAAAACACATATACACAGACTGGGCCACAGCAACGCATGATATTATTAGCATAGCACATTATTATTATTATTATTACTACTACTACTACTACTATAATATTGTACTATACCACTATACTGCAGTATTATTGCTAAAACACAAAAATACACACACAAAACACATATACACAGACTGGGCCACAGCAACACATTGGCAGGAGATGGCTAGTATATTACTATTATAATACTATTATAATATAACCTACTATTATATTAGTATATTAGCATAGCACATTATTATTATTATTATTATTATTACTATTACTATTACTATATTGTACTATACCACTATACTGCAGTATTATTGCTAATACACATATATACACACACAAAACACATATACACAGACTGGGCCATAGCAATGCATGGCAGGGGATGGCTAGTATATTATATTATTAGCATAGCACATTATTATTATTATTATTATTATTATTATTATTATTATTATATTGTACTATACCACTATACTGCAGCATTATTGCTAAAACACACACACATATTCACAAAACACATATACACAGACTGGGCCCAGCAACGCGTGGCAGGAGATGGCTAGTATATTATATCAGTAGCATAGCACATTACTACTACTACTACTACTACTACTATATTGTACTATACCACTATACTGCAGTATTATTGCTAAAACACACACATATATATACACACAAGACACATATACACAGACTGGGCCACAGCAACGCATGGCAGGGGATGGCTAGTATATTATATTATTAGCATAGCACATTATTATTATTATTATTATTATTACTATTACTATATTGTACTATACCACTATACTGCAGTATTATTGCTAAAACACATATATACATACACAAAACACATATACACAGACGGCCACAGCAATGTGTGGCAGGAGATGGCTAGTATATTATATTATTAGCATAGCACATTACTATTATTATTATTATTATTATTATTATTACTATTATTACTAGTACTACTACTATTATATTGTACTATACTACTATACTGCAGTATTATTGCTAGTACACACATATATACACACACAAAACATATATACACACACTGGGCCACAGCAAAGTGTGGCAGGTGACGGCTAGTAATATATATAATATAGTTGTAAAATATAGTGTAAATATAAAATTAAAGACCCAGAGGAGAGCATAATTTAAACTTTTGCAATTGGGAAATTTGACCTGCTAAGAAAGAATTTTTTTTGAGGTTGTTGTAGTTTTTTTGGGCTATATGGCCATGTTCTAGAAGCATTCTCTCCTGACCTTTCGCCTGCATCTATGGCCAGCATCTTCATAACCTCTGAGGATGCTTGCCATAGATGCAGGCGAAACGTCAGGAGAGAATGCTACTAGAATATGGCCATATAGTCCGAAAAACCTGCAACAACCCAGTGATTCCAGCCATGAAAGCCTTCCACAATACATAGATTGGGAATGGGACTCGGATGAGAGTTATGACCATTTAGGAAAGTCCGTCGCCTTTCGAGAGGAATATGCATCACTTCAGAGCAATTCTCCAAAATGACTCGCCCGGCAAAGCGAGTCACCGGTTTCAGAAAAACTGTGGACTCGCTTTCGGGTGATTTCAAATGACACAGAAGGCCGACGGGGAAGAGAGCTCTCCAAAGGTAAACTCCTGGTGATGAATCAAGCCGTTGATTCGAAATACGGAGACGGTGATGACTGGCAATATGATTCATGATGATCTGAATCTTGTTTGCCACCAGAACAAAGTTCACCACGTTCAAGGTTGGGAAGGGCTCGTTGTCGGGGGCCACCAACGGCTCGTTTTCTCCCTTCCTTTATGGGATTCTTCCCGTAAGCGAAAACGGTGCCGAATCACAACCTATTCCAGGTTGTACATTTTTATATTTTACTAGCCACCCCTCGCCACGCATTGCTGTGGCCCACTAGTCTGTGTATATGTGTTTTGTGTGTGTATATATTTGTGTATATGTGTATATACACATATGGAAATGAGCACCAACCCCTGGAGTTAAAGTCAGGGGAAAACCTTTACCTTTACCTATGTTTATATATATGTGTGTTTGCGTATATATGTATATATGTGGTTTTGCACATGCGTTGTAATATAATTTTCGTTTTTTGGCTTTTTTTGCGCTGTAATGTAATTTTTGTTTTGATGGTCACTCATTGGCCTGAGAGGTGTCTTGTGTCCAAATTTGGTGTCAATTCATCCAGTGGTTTTTGAGTTCTGTTAATCCCACAAACAAACAGTACATTTATTTATTTACTATATATACTAGTTTTCAGCCCTTTTTTTAGGCTGAAAAAGTCCCCCTCGGCTTATACTTGAGTCAAGGTTATTATTATTATTTTTATTTCATTTATTATTTTAGTCTATTTATTATTATTACATTTATCATTTTACTCTATTATTATACATGTGTTATTTTACTGCATAATTGTTATTTCTACATTCATTCTTTTACTCTTTTTATTATTGTTGTTATTACCTTTATTATTTTACTCTCTTTCTTATTATTATTGGAAGGATACGTAAGCACATTTACATTGAAGAAGGTAAATAATCATTTAATCAGAGTTGGACAGTCTTATCTTAAATTACCATTTTTGCAAATATTCAAAACTATATAACCTACTGATTCCTCAATTAATGTAATTTAATTGGTATCTATTGTTATTTTGCAATTTAACCATAGCGGCTGCATTTCCCACCCTCGGCTTATACTCGAGTCAATCCGTTTTCTCAGTTTTTTGTGGTAAAATTAGGTGCCTCGGCTTATATTCGGGTCAGTTTATACTCGAGTATATACAGTATATACTAGCTGTACCCACTACGTGTTGCTGTGGCCAACCTTTCCTCCCCCTTTCTCCCCTTCTTTTCCTCCTTCCCTTTTCTTCTTTCCTTCTCTCCTTCCTTCCTTCCTTTCCTTCCTCCTTTTCTTTTCCTCCCCTTTCTCTTTCTTCTTCTTTGCCTCTTTCCTTCCTTCCTTTGCTTTTTGCTTCCCATCCTTCCTTTTGTCTTTCCTTCTCTCCCTCTTTTTTTCCCTCTTCCTCCTTCGCTCCCTCTTTCCTTCCTTTCCTTCCTTTCCTTTTTTTCTTTCCTTCTCTCCGTCCATCTTTCTCTACCCATTTCTTTCCATCCCTCTCCTTTTCCTCTTTCTCTCCTTTCTTCCTTCTCTACCACTTTCCTTCCTTCCTTTTCTTTTCCTTCCCTTTCTCTTTCTTCATGCCTCTTTCCTTCCTTCCTTAGCTTTTTGCTTCTATCCTTCCTTTTGTCTTCCCTTCCCTTCTTCTTTCTCTTTCTTTCTCTTCTTCCTTCATTCCTTCTTTCCTTCCTTTCCTTTTTTCTTTCCTTCTCTCCTTCCATCTTTCTCTACCCATTTCTTTCCATCCCTCTCCTTTTCCTCTTTCTTCCTTCTCTACCTCTTTCCTTCCTTCCTTCCTTCCTTTTCTTTTCCTTCCCTTTCTCTTTCTTCATTCTCTGCCTCTTTCCTTCCTTCCTTAGCTTTTTTGCTTCCATCCTTCCTTTTGTCTTTCCTTCCCTCCCTCTTTCTTTCTCTTCTTCCTTCGCTCCCTCTTTCCTTCCTTTCCTTTTTTCCTTTCCTTCCATCTTTCTCTACCCATTTCTTTCCATCCCTCTCCTTTTCCTCTTTCTTCCTTCTCTACCTCTTTCCTTCCTTCCTTCCTTCCTTCCTTTTCTTTTCCTTCCCCTTCCCTTTCTTTATGCTCTGCCTCTTTCCTTCCTTCCTTAGCTTTTTGCTTCCATCCTTCCTTTTGCCTTTCCTTCCCTCCCTCTTTCTCTTTCTTTCTCTTCTTCCTTTGCTCCCTCTTTCCTTCCTTTCCTTTTTTCCTTTCCTTCTCTCCTTCCATCTTTCTCTACCCATTTCTTTCCATCCCTCTCCTTTTCCTCTTTCTCTTTCTTCCTTCTCTACCTCTTTCCTTCCTTCCTTCCTTCCTTTTCTTTTCCTTCCCCTTCCCTTTCTTTATGCTCTGCCTCTTTCCTTCCTTCCTTAGCTTTTTGCTTCCATCCTTCCTTTTGCCTTTCCTTCCCTCCCTCTTTCTCTTTCTTTCTCTTCTTCCTTTGCTCCCTCTTTCCTTCCTTTTCTTTTTTTCTTTTCTTCTCTCCTTCCTTCTTTCTCTACCCATTTCTTTCCATCCCTATTCCTTTCCTCTTTCTCTCCTTTCTTCTCTACCTCTTTCCTTCATTTGCTCTTGCAGATGTTTTTAATACAAAGTGCAAACAGCCCGCATTTTAATATTTGGGTGGGTCAAAAAGTAATGCCTCCATCGCTCTAACTTTTCTTTCTTTCCCAGCCACTTGACTATCTATCTATCTATCTATCTATCTATCTATCTATCTATCTATCTATCTATGACATTTATATGCCACCCTTCTCATCCCGAAGAGGACTCAGAGCGGCTTACAAGATATATATACATACAATATACTATTTTATTAGCATCAGTATTAAATATTACTGTATTGTACTATACAATTATATTGTAATATTATTGGTAATATTACATGTAATATAATATATATAATTATAACAGTGTATTATTATTATTAGTATTATATTGCATTACATTATAATATTATATCTATTTATTTATCGTGTCAGGAGCAACCAGACATTTGTATTACATTTTTAACAAAACAAAACAACAAACAGACAAAAGACAAAGTTTGCAAGCTTGGTAGTTGATTAAATGTCCTTTGACCAATATCTATTAATATAATATAATAATATCATATTATATTGCATTATATTGTAATATATAATAGATATATTATAATACTAGCAGCACGCGCCACGCGTTGCTGTGGCCAACCTTCCCTCCCTCTTTGTCTCCCTCTTTCTTTCTCTCCTTCCTTCCCTCTTTTTCTTTCCCTTCTTCTTTCTTCCTTCTCTATCTGTTTCTTTTCTCACTTCCTTTGCTCTTTGGTTCCATCCTTCCTTCCTTGTCTCTTTCCTTCCCTTTCTCTTTAGTTCTTTCTCTCCTTCTTTCCCTCTTTCACTTTTTTATTTCCTTCTCTCCTTCCTTCCTTCTCTGCCTTTCTTTCTTTTCTTCTCTCCTTCTTTCTCTCCCTCTTTTCCCCTTTCCCTTCTTTTTTCTTTCTTTTCTATCTGTTTCTTTTCTTCCTTTGCTCTTTGGTTCCATCCTTCCTTGTCGCTTCCCTTCCTTCCCTCCCCTTTCTCTTTCGTTCCTTCTCTCCTTCCTTCCCTCTTTCACTTTTTATTTCCTTCTCTCCTTCTTTCTTTCTCTCCCTCCTTCCCTCTTTTTCTTTCCCTTCTTTTTCATTCCTTCCTTCTCTATCTGTTTCTTTTCTTCCTTTGCTCTTTGGTTCCATCCTTCCTTGTCTCTTTCCTTCCTGCCCTCCTTCCCTTTCTCTTTCGTTCCTTCTCTCCTTCCTCCCCTCTTTTTCTTTCCCTTCTTCTTTCTTCCTTCTCTATCTGTTTCTTTTCTCGCTTCCTTTGCTCTTTGGTTCCATCCTTCCTTGTCTCTTTCCTTCCTTCCCTCCTTCCCTTTCTCTTTCGTTCGTTCTCTCCTTCCTTCCCTCTTTCACTTTTTTATTTCGTTCTCTCCTTCCTTCCCTCTTTCACTTTTTTATTTCGTTCTCTCCTCCCTTCCTTCTCTACCTTACTTTCTTACCTTCTCTCCTTCTTTCTCTCCCTCCTTTCCCCTTTCTGTGTATGTGTTTTGTGTCGGCATATATGTGTATATATATTTCTCAATGTATTTGTGTATATATGTGGTTTTGCCCAAGAAGTTTGAAAGTTTCAGATTCAATGACTTGAATCAAACAGCAAAATCAAAAGCCAGAATTTTTCCCAAATGGTTTGGATGCCTGGGTTCAACAATGGCACAAATGTGTCCAAAAGGATGGTGACTACGTTGAATTGTAGTTTTGCGCCGAGGACAGTTCAGGGTATGATCTGGAGCAACTTCTGCTGTTCTAGGTTCCTCCAGAACATTTTTATGACACAGGAGGCAAAACTTTTTGACTCACCCTCGTGCTTTTGTTTCCTTGGCTCGGTTAGTTTAATAAGCACCCATCCCTGGCATTAATATTTGTATTTGTGGTCTGTGTCTTAGACAATTATTTCTCATTCATGTCATTCAAAATGGCACCAAAAAACTAACAAGCTGAAGTGCCATCCCTTCATCAACACAGAATTTGGGGAAAAGAAGGCATCAGGATTTGAAAATGTGTATTTTGAGAAAACAGTCAGTGGGGAGACTTCAAATCTGGATCCTTTAAAATGCATATTTAATAGAAATGTCATCTAAAACTGATGGTGATGAGGATAATGATGACAATAATAATATTTTCGTCATTATTATTATTGCAGTAATAACGTAAGTACAAATGAATTAATAATGTTGTAATAATATATATATATATATATATATATATAGTACAGTATATTATATAATACCAATAATGTAATATATTGGTAGTGTATTATATATATTGTGGTGTTGTAATAATATAGTACAATATAATAATATACAATATAATAATTGTATATTATACATTACATGTAATATTACTAATAATATTGCAGTATAATGGTATAGTATAATGTAGTAATATAAAATACTAATATTGCGCTGTGCTAAGGAGAAAGGCGAAAATTGAGATTTTGGCAATAAATCAGGGGCTGGTATATTATTATACCATAATATATATAATACACTACCAGTATATTATACTATTGGTATTATATAATATACTATATATATATATAATATATTATATTACAACATGATTAATAATAATGTTATAATATTAATAACCATATAATATACAATTATATTATTATATAGTATACTGTACTCTATTATCATACCACAATATATATAATACGCTACCAGTATATTATACTATTGGAATTATATAATATACTGTACTATATATATATATTATTAATAATAATGTTATAATATTAATAAGTTGTGTGTTTTCCAGGCTGTATGGCCACGTTCCAGAAGCATTCTCTCCTGACGTTTTGCCTGCATCTATGGTTGTGAGGTCAGGGGCTCTTGCAGTGCTTTCAAGTTGTTTTAGGAATGGTGGGAGTCGAAGTCCAAAACACTCGAAGGCCCAAAGGTTGGGAACCTCAATGGCATCAGACAAAGGATTCAAGGAGTGGTCTTCTCTTGCTTCTGGGACTCTTCACGCGTGTCCTGCTGAGCATACCTGGGCACCACAGGCGCATAACAGGGAGACCGTGGCATAGTTGTGGGCACCTCCCTCACATCTGCCATGACATCTGCTTCCAGATGTTCCATGGCTTACCAGCCTCACAGGAAACCAATCCGAATGCGGCCCAAAGTTTCCAGGGTGTTAAAAGGCTGCAATGCTATTCCGGCGACTGCCCAGGGGTGTTTTTATGACTCCGGATCAGACTCTGTAAAACGCATCCAGACGAAAAACAGCCCCGTGGAGCCAAACCCTCCAACAATGTCTCTTTGAGGATCCTTTGGACACAAGACACCAATCACGTCAATGAGTGTCCATCACCCCTAAAACACACACACAAAAAACAGCAGAACGGACTTTAAAACCCCCCAAAATAAACCATATATACATATACACAAGCACACATACATACAGACACACATATATATATTCAAGCACACACAAATATACACATATACATACACATACATATACACCTACATTCAAACTGCAGCAGGTCATGGGGGCTCTATGTGCCAAGTTTGGTCTTTATCGGTCATTGGATGAGGGTCGCAGTGGTTTCAGTAAGTGAGTGAAGGTACTGCAAGTCCCATCATCCATGGTACATCCTCCTTCAAACTGCAGCAGGATGTAGAGTGGGCCATGGGGGCTCTGTGTGCCAAGTTTGGTCTTTATTGGTCATTGGATGAGGATCGCAATGGTTTCAGCAAGTGAGTGAAGGTACTGCAAGTCCCATCATCTATTGTCCATCCCCCTTAGAACTGTATCAGGATGTAGAGTGGGTCATGGGGGCTCTATGTGCCAAGTTTGGTCTTTATTGGTCATTGGATGAGGGTTGCAGTGGTTTCAGCAAGTGAGTGAAGGTACTGCAAATCCCATCATCCATGGTCCATCCCCCTTAGAACTGCAGCAGAATGTAGAGTGGGTCATGGGGGCTCTATGTGCCAAGTTTGGTCTTTATTGGTCATTGGATGAGGGTTACAGTGGGTTCAGCAAGTGAGTGAAGGTATTGCAAATCCCATCATTTGTGGCCCATCCTGCCCTGAACTGCACCAGGTTGTAAAGTGGGCCATTGGGCCTCAGTGTGCCAAGTTTGTATGTACGTATAACATTGAGCATAATATTGTAAAACAATATAATACTCATAATAATACAATATAATAACATAATGATCATATATACTATATTGCATGTAACTTGGGCTTTCGGAGCTCCGAAAGCAATGGAAATAATTTGGATTTTACAAAAAGTCATGTGCAAATGCACACCTAGGCACACACCAAGCCCACTCCTGCTTTCTGAGCTCCGAAAGTGTTTCCTTCCCCCTCCAGACGGTGATTCAAACAGCTTTAACGGTCAGTATATATATTTTAATGAGCTGCCATTTCCTGTAGTGATAAAAAGATTCTCAAAGCATTTAAAAGAACGAGGGGGAAACCAACACCCAACCAACGCCAGGGCAAGACATAAAGCATATGCTGATTCAGAATGGATCCAGAATCTCCCAGACGGACTCTGAGAAGATTACGGCTGCAGTCGACAACGCTGGACGCAATCCAGAAGACGCATGGCTTCGTCTCACCATCCAAAACCAGAAGTTATCCCCCCAAGTTTGCCACTTTTGGAGCACGAGGAGCCGAGAAAATTAGTTAAACAATACCAGAGTGGGTCGAAAAGTAATGCCTCCATCGCTCTTGATATGGGAAGTCAGACTAGTCCACGCTCTCGTTACATCTAGGATAGACTACTGCAACGCACTCTACGTGGGGCTGCCCTTGAAGACTGTTCGGAAGCACCACCAGGGACCCAAGCTAATAAATAAATAAATACTAGACATTTGTCAAGCTGCAACTCACCAATAACTCATCTATTATCCCCATTTTTTCCTTTTTTCTACCCTTGTCCCCCCACTTTTCTAGTAAATCTATATACCGTATATTCTTGAGTATAAGCCAACCCGAATATAAGCTGAGGCACCGAATTTTTCCACAAAGATATGGGAAAACGGATTGACTCGACTATAAGCCAAGGGTGGGAAATGCAGCAGCTACTGGTAAATTTCAAAATACAAATAAATACCAATACAAATAAATACCAAATTTCAAAATACAAATAAATACCAATATAGTTACATCACTTGAAGCATTAGTAGGTTAAATGTTTTTGAATATTTACATAAAACTGTAATTTACGATAAGATTGCCCAATTCTGATTAAACCATTATTCAGACCTTCTTCATTGTGAATGTGCTTATACATACATATACACCTACATGCATATACATATACACATACATACATATACACACATATATGTATACATACATATACACCCAAGGACACACACATATATGCATATGCCCAAGGACACACATATACATATACACATATAAACACAGAAATATACATATACACATGCACACATACATACAGACACACACACATATATATACGCAAGCACACACAAATATACACATATACATACACATACATATACACCTACATGCATATACATATACACATACATACACACACACACATATATGCATATGCCCAAGGACACACATATGCACAATATACATATACACATATAAACACAGAAATATACATATACACATGCACACATACATACAGACACACACACATATATATACGCAAGCACACACAAATATACACATATACATACACATACATATACACCTACATGCATATATATACACACACACATATATGCTTACGTATCCTTCCAATAATAAGAGTAAAATAATAAATGTAATAATAATAATAATAATAATAATAATAATAATAATAATAAATGGAAATGTAATAATAGCGGTAATAATCGTGTAAAATAATAAATGTAACAACAACAACAACAACAACAACAACAACAGCGTAAAATAATAAATAACCTTGACTCGAGTATAAGCCGAGGGAGACTTTTTCAGCCTAAAAAAAGGGCTGAAAAATTAGGCTTATACTTGAGTATATGCAGTAAATAAAAATGTAATGTCCATTTGTGGGATTCACATAACTCAAAAACCACTGGACTAATTGACACGAAATTTGGACACAGGACACCTATCAAGCCAACGAGTGACCATCACTCAGAAAAACACGGAAAAACTCGGCAGAAGAGACTTATAAAGCCAAAAACCAAAAATTACAACAGATGCGCAAAACTACATATTGTATATATACGCAAATATATGTATACACATATACACAAATATATATACACATATATACACACACAAAACACATATACACAGACTGGGCCACAACAACGTGTGGCAGGGGACGGCTAGTCTATATAAATAAGAATAATATATAATATATTATCTATCTATCTATCTATCTATCTATAATAATAAATAGTTTTCGTGACATAACACTAAAACCACTGGACGCATTGACACCAAATTTGGACACAATACACCTATCAGGCCAATGAGTGACCATCACTCAGAAAAACACTGAAAAACACAGCAGAAGAGACTTGAAAAGCCAAAAAACAAAAATTACATTACAACGCATGTGCAAAACCACACACACACATACACATATACCCAAAAACAAATATACACACATACACACACACACACACATATATATATGCACATACACAAAACACATATACACAGACTGGGCCACAGCAATGTGTGGAAGGGGACGGCTAGTCTATATAAATAAGAATGTAATGTTTGTTGGATTAACACAACTCAAAAACCACTGGGCGAATTGACACCAAATTTGGACACAAGACACCTCTCAGGCCAATGAGTGACTGTCACTCATAAAAACACCAAAAAACACAGTAGAGGAGACTTAAAAAGCCAAAAAAAATCAAAGAATATATTACAACTCATGTGCAAAACCACACACACACACACAAACACATATACACACATACACAAATATATATATACACACATACACACACAAAACACCTATACACAGACTGGGCCGCAGCAATGTGTGGCAGGGGACGGCTTGTCTATATAAATAAGAATGTAATGTTCGTTTGTGGGATTAACACAACTCAAAAACCACTGGGCCAAAATATATATACACACATACACACACAAAACAGCAATGTGTGGCAGGGGACGGCTTGTCTATATAAGTAAGAATGTAATGTTCGTTTGTGGGATTAACATAACTCAAAAACCACTGCATGAATTGACATCAAATTTGGACACAAGACACCTCTCAGGCCAACGAGTGACCATCACTCAGAAAAACACTGAAAAACACAGCAGAAGGGATGTAAAAAGCCAAAAAATACATTACAATGCGTGTGCAAAACCACCGATATATACACATACACTAATATATACACACAGAAAACACATATACACAGACTGGGCCACGGCAATGTGTGGCAGGGGACGGCTAGTGTTTAATAAAAGATACCAAGGTTTGAATTTTCCTATGCAAAGGATGTGTTCGACCGCAGAGTGTGGCCCTTGATGTGCCGGATTTGGCCTGTTATCTCTACGGCTCAACCCTAATTCTTCCAGGGTTCAAAGAGGCCTGCTTGCAAAACCACAAGGCTTTCAAACACTCGTCGGCTAATTCCCGGGTACTCCTCGAATGCCTTTTTCCTCTTTTCCCAACCCCACAATTAACCGCGTTTTGAAAGGATCGAAAGACCTACAATTCTAGGATTTCCTTGACATCTTCGCCTTCTTTTCAATCCCTCCTTCCAATTCGGTCTAGTTTTAAGGCTCTCGGTGCCTTTTGTCAGAGTCACTTTATTGTGTGTGTTAAGGTGATTTGTGTCTTATGTTCACTATATTTCCATTTGTGTATCTTCATATAGGTATTTTGTAGAAAAGCATTTTAATATGTGTATTTTAGGATGATGGTGTGTTTTTAGCCATGAGGAGAGGCGGGTAAGGAATAATAATAATAATAATAATAATAATAATAATAATAATAGTAATAATAATAATAAATTGCAAAGACTCTGGCACAAGCCAGTCAAGGTGGTCCCAGTGGTGATCGACACATTGGGTGCAGTGCCTAAAGACCTTGGCCTGCACTTAATGACAAAATCACCATCTGCCAGGTGCAAAAGGCCACCTTACTGGGATATGCACGCATTATTCACAGATACATCACGTAGTCCTAGACACTAGGGAAGTGTCCGACGTGTGATCCAAAACAACACCAAGCAGAGTGTCTGTTGTGGACTCATCTTGTTGTGGTTCAAATAATAATAATAATGAACCAAACGTGGCACCCTTCCCAAGTGTCTAGGACTGTGGGATGTATCAGCAAATAATGTGTGCAGATCCCAGTAGGGTGGCCTTCTGCAACTGGCAGATGGTAATCTTGTCATTGCCAATTGTGTTTAAGTGCAGGCCAAGGTCTTTAGGCACTGCACCCAGTGTGCCGATCACCACTGGGACCACCTTGACTGGTTTGTGCCAGAGTTCTTGCAGTTCAATCTTTAAATCCTCATATCGTGTCAGCTTTTCCAGTTGTTTCTCTGTAATCCTGCCGTCACCTGGGATTGCGACATCGACAATCCATATTTTGTTATTTACCACCATTGTGAGGTTGGGAGTGTTGTGCTCCAAAACTCTGTCTGTCTGAATTCGGAAGTCCCAGAGAAGTTCATTTTCCGTAACTTTTTCGGGCTTGTGATTCCACCAGTTCTTTGTCGCAGGCACAAGTTCCAATGAATCATCTGAGCAAGGGTGTTGAGCCTCTGCTTGTAGTCTGTTCGCAATCTTCTTGCAGCAGCTGAGGATGGGATCGATTGTTTCATCTGCTTCCTTGCAGAGTCTACATTTGGGATCTGTCGTCGACCTTTCAATTCTGGCTTTGATGGCATCATCATCATCATTATTATTGTTACTCTTATTATTATCATTACTACTACTACTAGCTGTACCCACCACGCGTTGCTGTGGCAAACCTTCCTCTTTCTCCTCCTTCTTTTTTTCACTCCTTCCTTCCCTCCCTTCCGCTTTCCTTCCTTCCCTCTTTTTCTTTCTCTTCTTCTTTCTTCCTTCTCTACCTGTTTCTTTTCTCGCTTCCTTTGCTCTTTGATTCCATCCTTCCTTGTCTCCTTCCTTCCTTCCCTCTTTTGTTCCTTCTCTCCTTCTTTCCCTCTTTCACTTTTTTATTTGCTTCTCTCCTTCCTTCCTTCGCTACCTTTCTTTCTTTCCTTCTCTCCTTCCCTCCTTCTTTCTCTCCTTCCTTCCTTCTCTTTCTTTCTTTCCTTCTTTCTCTCCTTCTTTCCCCCTTTCTCTCCCTCTTCTCCCACCTTCTCTTCTTTCTTCCTTCTCTACCCTTCTTTCCTTCTTCCTCTCCTTCCCTCCTTCTTTCCCTCTATCTCTCCCACCTTCTCTCCTTCCTTCCTTTTCTACCCTTTCTTTCCTTCCTTCCTTCCTTCTCCCTTTCTGTGTATGTACCCACCACGCGTTGCTGTGGCAAACCTTCCTCTTTCTCCTCCTTTTTTTCACTCCTTCCTTCCCTCCCTTCCTCTTTCCTTCCTTCCCTCTTTTTCTTTCTCTTCTTCTTCCTTCCTTCTCTACCTGTTTCTTTTCTCGCTTCCTTTGCTCTTTGATTCCATCCTTCCTTGTCTCCTTCCTTCCTTCCCTCTTTTGTTCCTTCTCTCCTTCTTTCCCTCTTTCACTTTTTTATTTGCTTCTCTCCTTCCTTCCTTCGCTACCTTTCTTTCTTTCCTTCCCTCCTTCTTTCTCTCCTTCCTTCCTTCTCTTTCTTTCTTTCCTTCTTTCCCCCTTTCTCTCCCTCTTCTCCCACCTTCTCTTCTTCCTTCCTTCTCTACCCTTCCTTCTTCCCTTCTTCCTCTCCTTCCCTCCTTCTTTCCCTCTATCTCTCCCATCTTCTCTCCTTCCTTCGTTTTCTACCCTTTCTTTCCTTCCTTCTCTCCTTCTTTCCTTCCTTCCTTCCTTCCTTCCTTCCTTCCTTCCTTCCTTCCTTCTCCCTTTCTGTGTATGTGTTTTGTGTGTGTATATTCATATATGTGTGTATATATGTGTGTTTGTGTATATATATATGTGGTTTTGCACATGAGTTGTAATTTTTGGGGTTTTTTTTGGCTTTTAAAGTCCCTTCTGCTATGTTTTCCAGTGTTTTTATGAGTGATGGTCACTCGTTGGCCTGATAGGTGTCTTGTGTCCAAATTTGGTGTCAATTCATCCAGTGGTTTTTGAGTTATGCTAATCCCACAAACGAACATTACATTATTATTTATATAGATTATTATTATTATTATTATTTAAAAAGACACTGAATTTAAGATTAGGGAGTGAACAGCTAAGAGTTAAACCTGAGATAAAGTCAAACAGGGAGCTGACTTCAGTTAAAATTAACTATTTGCATTGGTTAGTGACTAATATACAGGGTTAGTCAAAATGAATAGGCCAATAAGAAAATTAATTGTACCCGAATTGGCCTATTCATTTTGACTAACCCTGTATTTTGAGCGCACATGGTTTCATATACGACTCTGGAGAGAGATGGATGAAGTAATGTCAGAGACCGCATTTGGAGAGGAAAAGCGGGGGAAACGCACAAGTTAGACGGTATCAGGACATTCCGAAAGTCTTCCCATCGTCGGAGAACATACTTCAGGACTGACATCAACTATTTAATAAAGGTTTTGCAAAGATAAGAGGGTGGGCACTTTTCGCCTCTAAAGCCAATGACTAATGACAAGCTGAAAATGCGACTAGCCTCAAAAACAGGCATTAATTAGTGTGCATTAATTGACATTTTTCAAAAAATGCAATAACAAAGGTTTGTTTTGAGGCTCCGGAAGTTATAAAAAACCCCGAGGCATTCCAGAAGGTTACTCCAGACGCTTCCCGACTCCGTTGTATAGCGCTGCCCATGTCGAGTTTACATACTTGGAGAGCAATTATTTCCAGACATTCCGATCCCCAAAAGTGTCCTCAAGGCAAATTTTTCCCCCTCGTCGGAAAAATACCAAAAGTATAAATCATGGGTATTAATCCCATCGAGCTATACAATGAAAGACAACCCTCCGACCATCTGTCTGTGATTTGTGCTAGGTTCATACGAGTGCGTCTTACAAGAGGCTTGCAGGGATGCAACTACACGCTGTCTAATACATGCAGTTCGATGCCACTTTAGTTGCTCAAGTTGTAGTTTTACACTTTTTTGCCTTCTCTGACATATTAGAGCTGCCCTGAGTCCCCACACCCACCTCGGGAGTTGAGAAGGGTGGGATACAAATATCTGAAATAAATAATAAATAAATATAAATAAACTACAACTCCCAAAATCCCACAACATTGAGCCGTTGAGCGAAACTGCATCAATTCAACAGTGTAGATGGCAGAAACAGAACGGCCTGCCTCAGGGGAGCGTGCTTGCTGCTTCATAGGAAATCTGCTACCAAACAGGAGCTTTTTTGTTGAGTTCCAGAGCCAAAGAAGAAGATGGCGGAAAGAGAAGAACGGCCTGCCTCAGGGGAGCGTGCTTGCTCCATCAATGTTTAACATTTACACAAATGACCAGCCACTGCCGGAATGGACAGTTTCATCTATGCTGATGATCATGCCATCACCGCTCAAGCAGGGAGCTTGGAAATAGTTGAATAGAAGCTCTCTGAAGCTTTAGGTGCTCTTACTGCCTATTACAGGGAACACCAGCTGATTCCTAATCCATCTAAAACACAGACTTTTCATCTCAAGAGTATAAAAGCATCTCAAGCTCTGAGGATGACCTGGGAAGGCATCCCACTGGAGCATTGCAGCACACCCAAATACCTGGGAGTCACTCTGGACCGTGCTCTGACTTACAAGAAGCACTGCTTGAATATCAAGCAAAAAGTGGGTGCTAGAAGTAACATCTGACTGGCACAACCTGGGGATCACAACCAGACACAGTGAAGACATCTGCCATTTTGCTTTGCTACTCTGCTGCCGAGTACGCATGCCCAGTGTGGAATGCATTTCACCACATTAAGATAGTGGACGTGGCTCTTAATGAGACAGGCCACATTATCACAGGATGTCTATGCCCCACACTATTGGAGAAATTATATTGTTTGGCCGGTATCACACCACCTGACATCAGCAATGAAAGGACTAAGGTAGTGACATCTCCGGCCCATCCTCTCTTCAGATATCAGCCAGCATGTCACCGCCCTAAATCAAGAAATAGCTTCCTAATATCTACAGAGACCTCAGCAAGCAAGAGTCCAAAAGTGGCAGGCTAAAACCCAGAACCTCAATCAGTGGCTGAGACTAGATAAGAAACTAAATTCTGGGCACACAGAGAAGTGGGTGACCTGGAAGACACTGAACAGGTTGCACTCTGGCACCATGAGATGCAGAGCCAACCTAAGGAAATGGGGCCACAAAGTGGAGTCCACGAAATGCAAGTGTGGAAAAGAGCAAACCACAAGCTACTTACTACAAGGGAACCTCAGCCCTGGCACATGCACAATGGAAGACCTTCTCACAGCAACATCAGAGGCACTCCAAGTAGTCAAAGGAAATTGAATATAATGCCAAGTTTTTAACTTTGTGGTTTTTCTATACATTATAAATGTATTCTCAATTCGCTTCTGACACAATAAATAATAATAATAATAATAATAATAATAATAATAATAATTGTATAATGTTGATTGACAGCTGTCACTCCATCATGTGATGGTGAGTTCCACAGTTCCATCTCCACTCAGTTTTAGTTGATGGTCCTTAACCTGGTTATATTGCCCTTGCCCCCAGATAAACCAAATTCAAGCCACATTCAGACAAAATACTGAAACCTAACTACGATGTCAAGTCTCTAAAAATACTCAGTGGTATACCATATTGTTTAAAGTCCATCATTAAAATAGTTTCTCGAGAGGGTCGTTTCAGCTGCTTCCCATTCTACACATTTACAAGTAAACATTCAGTCACCCAAAATATACAGTAATGTATGTGTATGCGATGCTATTGTCTCCCTTGAAAGAGGGACAGCACATCCAGAACCCCGAGACATTTGAAAGGAACAATAATTCCATGCTTGTTATCTGCAGCCTTGCTCGATTTCCTGCTCGTACGAGTCAATAAATTCTGAGTTTTAAAACAAGTCTGAATCACTTCCTAACTCATTTGTGGGGAGGGGAACGTCGCTCTCTTTCGCTCTCCGTTTGGGAAAAATACTTTTTGGCACCACGATCCTTGATATCTCGGTAACCCTTTCGTGCTGGGGATTTTCGAACACATTCAAAACCATGCAATGAATGGCCTCCATAGGAGGAGGATGTATTAGAGCTGTCATTTGGACTGGAGTCTAAAATAGAGCTCAGAGGCTACTCTTTGGATGACAATTCCCAGAAATTCCCAGATTTGGGAGCTGTAGTCCTCCAAGGTATTTTTTGCAAGCTCTGGTCCAAACATTTAACTAAGATTGAGAAAAGCAGCAGCCAACTGTTGAACAGCTAAAGGGTTACTAATAAATTGTTGTTGTTGTTATTATTATTATTTAAAAATATTTCCAATGTCATTATGAATAACAATAACAGTGGGCAACCTTGCAGTTTTCCTTTCTGTATATTTAATTTTCTGTTGTTTGTCCGTTAATACATATTGCGGCTTCTTGTGTACTGTAAATTGCTCTTATCGAATTAATAAAGTGGTATCCCATGTCCATTTCCTGCATTAAGGCTAAGAAGAACTCCCAATTTACTTTGTCAAATGCCTTTTCGGCGTCTAGTGATAACAGGGCGCACTCTTTGTCGTTGTTCTTTTCGTAATATTAAATGATATTTACAATAGTTCTGACATTATCTTTGATTTGGCGTTGTGGGAGGAATCCCGCTTGTTCTTCTTTAATCCATATTTTTAAAAACATTTTTAGTCTTTCTGCTAGGATACTTGCATATATTTTGTAATCAACAGTTAATATTATTATTATGTTTATTTGCATTCCGCTTTATCTCTCCCAGAGGGGACTCAAAGCAGCTATGTGTCTATTATTATTATTATTATTATTATTATTATTATTATTATTACCATATATACTCGAGTATAAGCTGACCCGAATATAAGCCGAGGCATCTAATTTTACCCACAAAAAAACTGGAAAAATGGATTGACTCGAGTATAAGCTGAGGGTGGGAAATGTAGTAGCTCAAAATAAAAAGATAACAATACATAAATTGAGGCATCACTAGGTTAAATGTTTTTGAATGGTACATAAAACTGTAATTTAAGATAAGACTACCCAACTCTGATTAAACCATTATTCTAATCTTCTTCAAGGTCAATTTGCTTACTTATCCTTCCAATAAAAATAAAGAGAGTAAAATAATAAATGTAATAATAATAATAATAATAATTCATCACACAGTCCTATCTAGAAAGGGTTGGATTGGTTTCAAGAGTTGGTTGTTAGGCTAACATAAAGTTCAGTGGATATAGTATTTAGAGTCGTCTTTGGGGTATAAAATGGAGTATAAATAATAATAATAATAATGATGATGATGATGATGATGATGATGATGATGCAAAGACTCTGCCAGTAAAGTTGGTCCCAGTGGAGATCGGCACACTGGGTGCAGCGCCTAAAGACCTTGGCCTGCACTTAAACACAATTGGCGCTGACAAAACTACCACCAGTCAGCTACAAAAGGCCACCCTACTCAGATCTGCACACATTATTTGCCGATACATCACATAGTCCTAGACACTTGGGAAGTGTCTGACGTGTGATCCAATACAACAGCCAGCAGAGTAACAACAATAATAATAATAATAATTCAAAAATACATCACACAGTCCTAGACGCTTGGGAAGTGTTTGTGATTTTGTGATACAAAATCCAGCATACAGATCTCATTTGCTGTGACATATTGTGTTTTTGTGTCATTAAAATAGTAATAATAATAATAATAATTCAAAAATACATCACACAGTCCTAGACACTTAGGAAGTGTTTCACTTGTGATTTTGTGATACGAAATCCAGCATATAGATCTCATTTGCTGTGACATACTGTGTTTTTGTGTCATTAAAATAATAATAATAATAATAATAATAATTTAAAAATACATCACACAGTCCTAGACGCTTAGGAAGTGTTTCACTTGTGATTTTGTGATACGAAATCCAGCATATAGATCTCGTTTGCTGTGACATATTGTGTTGTTGTGTCATTAAAATAATAATAATAATAATAATAATAATAATTCAAAAATACATCACACAGTCCTAGACGCTTGGGAAGTGTTTGACTTGTGATTTTGTGATACGAAATCCAGCATATAGATCTTGTTTGCTGTGGCATACTGTGTTTTTGTGTCATTAAAATAATAATAATAATAATAATAATAATAATAATAATTCAAAAATACATCACACAGTCCTGGACACTTGGGAAGTGTTTGACTTGTGATTCTGTGATACGAAATCCAGCATACAGATCTCATTTGCTGTGATATATTGTGTTTTTGTGTCATTAAAATAATAACAACAACAACAACAATATTAGAGTCAGCACACCAACACCTTAAATCGAGAAATAGCTTCCTAAGATCTACAGAGACGCTCGCAGGAACACCTCAGCAAGCAAGAGTCCAAAAGTGGCAGGCTCAAACTCAGAACCTCAATCAGCAGCTGAGACCGAATGAGAGATTCTGGCCATATAGAAAACTTGGAAGGCGCTCAACAGGCTCACGCACAAGAAATGGGGCCACGACATGCGAGTGCGGAGAACAGCAAACCACAGACCACCTATGACAATGCAACCTGAGCCCTGTTGTCACATGCACAAGGGAGGACCTTCTTACAGCCACACCAGAGAAGTCCAAGAAGTCAAAGGAAATTGAATATAAGACTAAGTTTTTAACTTTGTTTCTGGTTTTAAATACATGATAAATGTACCTTCAATTCACTTCTGACACAATAAATACAATCATATGTATGATTAAAAAGGTGTGAAATGCCTTGGAAATGAACTAAAAGCAGTTTTGTATTGAAAAAGGAGCAAAAGGCCAAGCATGCCCGTAAAAATCCAGTTGAGCCTCAGCTTTCTTTCCTTTTTTTAGTGGCAAAGCTCTCTGGACATGGGCAGAGGAGCCTCAGCCAGATCAGAAGCAACATTAGAACTTCAGGGCCAAACCAAAGGCGAAGCTATCCAGTTACTCACCCAATTAAGGAGACCATCTGTTCCACTATGTGTTTGCTGAATGTAATAATCACAAAAAGTTTCTGGAAGGACAACAAGAAAAACAAGAAAGCATTAGTCGATTGAAGGGGAAGCCAAAACAATGCAGGATTTCAGCTTCCGATCCAAGGCAATAAATCACACCCCTTCTGTTCTTGGGTTGGCTTTGAGAGTTCTTCCAGGCATTGTCCTAAAAAGGGACCACTGCTGGAAATGACAACGTTCAGCTAACACCATATCCCTACTCATCAGAATAGCTCTTCCTCCTTCCTTCCTTCCTTCCTTCCATCTCTCTTTCCTTCCTCCTTCCCTTTCTTCCTTCCATCCTTCCCTTCCTTCTCTTCTTCCTTCCTCCTTCCCTTCCTACTTTCCACCCTTCCACTCTTTGGTCCTTCCTTCCCTTTTGTCTTTCCTTCCTTCTCTCTTACCTTCCTCTTTACCTGCCCCCTTCCTTACCTCCCTCTTTCTCCTTCCTTCCTTCCTTCCTTCCTTCCTTTCCTTCCCTTTCCACCCTTTCGCCCTACCTTCTTCCCTTTCTGACTTCCATCCTTCCCTTCCTTCTTTCCATCCTTCCCTTCCACTCTTTTGTCCTTCCTTCCCTTTTGTTTTTCCTTCCTTCTTCACTCTTCCCTTGCACCCTTTTGTTCTTCCTTCCCTTTTGTATTTTCTTCTCTCTTGCCTTCCTCTTTACCTCCCTCCCTCCCTTCCTCCCT
This sequence comes from Anolis sagrei, assembly GCF_037176765.1. Lineage (NCBI taxonomy): Eukaryota > Metazoa > Chordata > Lepidosauria > Squamata > Anolidae > Anolis > Anolis sagrei. The sequence goes on from NC_090031.1 coordinate 31,685,056, forward strand.
CTTTCTCCTTCCATCCTTACCTTCCACCCTTTCATCTTTCCTTCCTTTCGTCTTTCCTCCCTCCTTCCCTCTCACCCCTTCCTTCCTTGCCATCCTTCCTTGCCTTCCTTCCTTCCTTCCTTCCTTCCTTCCTTCCTTCCTTCCTTCCTTCCTTCCTTCCTTCCTTCCTTCTCTCTTTCCTCTCTCCATTCCTTTCCACCCTTTTGTCCTTCCTTCCTTCTCTCTTTCTTTCCTCCTTCCTTTTCTTCCTTCCATCCTTCTCTTCTTCCCTCCTTCCCTTCCTTCCCTTCCCTTCTTTCCTCCTTCCCTTCCTTCTTTCCACCCTTCCCTTCCATTCTTTGGTCCTTCCTTCCCTTTTGTCTTTCCTTCCTTCTCTCTTACCTTCCTCTTTACCTCCTCCCTTCCTTACCTCCCTCTTTCTCCTTCCTTCCTTGATTCCTTCTTTCCTTTCTTTCCACCCTTTCGGCCTTCCTTCCCTCTTTCCTCCCTTTGTTCCTTTCCACCCTTTTGTCCTTCCTTCCTTCTCTCTTTCCTTCTTCCTTCCTTTTCTTCCTTCCATCCTTCTCTTCCTCCCTCCCTCCTTCCCTTCATTTTCTTCTTCCTCCCTCCCTCCTTCCTTCTTTTCCACCCTTTTGCCCTTCCCTCCTTCCTTCCTTCCTTCCTTCCTTCCTTCTTTTCTCCCTCCATTCCTTTCCACCCTTTTGTCCTTCCTTCCTTCTCTCTTTCCTTCCTCCTTCCCTTCCTTCCTTCCCTCCTTCCTTCCTTCCTTCCTCCTTCCTTCCTTCTTTCCATCCTTCCCTTCCACCTTTTTGTCTTTCCTTCCTTCTCTATAATCTTCCTCTTTACCTCCCTCCCTTCCTTACCTTGCTTTTTCTCCTTCCATCCTTACCTTCCACCCTTTCGTCCGTCCTTCCGTCCTTCCTTCCTTCCTTCCTTCCTTCCTTCCTTCCTTCCTCCCTCCCTCCATTCCTTTCCACCCCTTTGTCCTTCCTTCCTTCTCTCTTTACCACCCTCCCTTCCTTACCTCCCTTTTGTCCTTCCTTTATTCTCTCTTTTCTTCCTCCTTCCCTTCCTTCCTTCCATCCTTCTCTTCTTCCTTCTTTCCACCCTTCCCTTCTACTCTTTTGTCCTTCCTTTCCTTTTTCTTTCCTTCCTTCTCTCCTACCTTCCTCTTTACCCCTCTCCTTTCCTTACCTCCCTCTTTCTCCTTCCTTCATTCTCTCTTTTCTTCCTCCTTCCCTTTCTTCCTTCCATCCATCACCAGGCAGCCATTCTCTTACCAAGAAGTGCTAGCACGTGACCCTCAAGTTAGACAATTTGCCCATGCCTGAGTTAAACCTTTGTGCTGCTGAAGATTGGCAGTTTGAAGCCATGGGTCGGGATGAGGTCCTGCTGTTACCCCTAGCTCCTGCCAACCTAGCAGTTCAAAACATGTAATGTGAGTAGTTCCGGTATGGCTGCATGGGCACCTTTATTACCTTCCCGCCGAAGCGGTACCTATGCAACCATGCCAGAACAGGAGGTGTCTATGGACGACAGGCTCCTCGGTTTGGAAATGGAACAAAAGCACTTCCTCATGGCCGGAGTTGAAAGGAGAAGCCTTTACCTTTGTTCGGTGTCTTTGTGTGTCTTTGTTATTTCACTGTATTAAAAGGCATTGAATGTTTGCCTAATTGTGTGTGTTGTAATCTGCTCTGAGTCCTCTTGGGGAGACAGAGAGGAATGTAAACTAAGTGTATTATTATTATTATTATTATTATTATTATTCACTCTGAAAATAAAAGAAGTAGCAGGGCTTCAGTCTTACAAGCTCTGGGTCAATCAAGCCATTGCCCAAAGTACTTCCTTTACAAATATTCCAGCCATGAATATGGTGGCAAAGAAAGGGTAACCCTCGTGACCCTTCGGTGACTTCATCGTAATGTCAATATTGAAGTCAGGAATTTCCTGCTCTGTGTATGTTGTGTTTGTGAGCCATTACACTACCCCCAGGAGGTAAGGGAAGTGGAGAATGACAGGTCAGGGGGTGACGTCACGGATACGTTCCAATCAGTGCCAAACATTAACCTGACTAATGCCACCCGACAGGTAGCTTTGATGCAAAGGTCATGCCCGGCGGGTTAGAATGGCTATCCAACTTCCTGTGCTGAATATGTCCCAAATCCATGGAGGAGAAAAGCATTGTTGAAGTGAATCTGTGGTGCGACCGCAAAACGTGTGGGAAGGCAAGCACGAGAGAGCCAAGGACAAATTACCTGGATATGCATCTTGATTATTGCTTTCCCGATCAAAGTGGCACCAAAGAAGGTCCAAAACGGGACGAGGAAGTGTCCGCATGTGATCCCGGCCAAGTCGAAGAGAGGGTTGGGAATCTGGGGAGGAAAACGGAAAAGAAGAGGAGGAGGAGGAGGAGGATGAGACGCCGGTTTGTTTTGAGGCAGTGGATGATAAAACAAGAAAAATCATAATGATCAGTTTGGTAGGCAGAAGTGGAAGAGGGAGGGATGTTGCTCCTGTGACCTGCTTTTTCCAGAGGCAACATCTACACTGCCGTAGAAAATCCAGACGATGTGTTTTGAACTGGATTATATGACAGTGTAGACCAGGCATAGGTGTCTTAGACTTCAACTCTCATAATTCCTAACAGCCTACCATAATGACCCCAAAAGCTATTTATTTATTTATGCTTATTTATTTGTGGCCTTTATATGCCGCCCTTCTCACCCCAAAGAGGACTCTGAGCGGCTTACAAGTAATATGTAAATACAATATATTATTACCATAGCACAATCGATATAAATAAAAATGTAATGTTCGTTTGTGGGATTAACATAACTCAAAAGCTACTGGACGAATTGACACGAAATTTGGACACAATACACCTAACAGTCCAACGAGTGTCCATCACCCATAAACACATGCACACACACAAACACACACACACACAAAACCCCAGCGGAACAGACTTTAAAACCCCCAAAATACACCATATATACATATACACATACACATACATATGCACATGCACACATTCATACACATACACACGTATATATATGCACAAACACACACAAATATACAAATATACACATATACATATACACACATAATACACAAATATACAAATATACACATATACATATACACACATAATACACCTAACAGTCCAACGAGTGTCCATCACCCATAAACACATGCACACATGCGCACACACACATGCGCACACACACACAAAACCCCAGCAGAACAGACTTAAAACCCCCCAAAAATACACCATATATACATATACGCATACACTCATATACATATGCACATGCACACATTCATACACATACACACATATATATATGCACAAACACACACAAATATACACATATACACACATAATACACCTAACAGTCCAACGAGTGTCCATCACCCATAAACACATGCACACATGCGCACACACACATGCGCACACACACACAAAACCCCAGCAGAACAGACTTAAAACCCCCCAAAAATACACCATATATACATATACGCATACACTCATATACATATGCACATGCACACATTCATACACATACACACATATATATATGCACAAACACACACAAATATACACATATACACACATACATATACATACACATATATACTTATACATATGCACATATACATATACACATACATATATACACACAAATATGCATATAGGCAAGCACACATATACACAATATGCATTTACACATATACACAAATATATACATACATATACACACAAACATATATATATATATAAGCAAACATACACATATACACAAATATATACACACACATATACACAAATATACACACACAAAACACATATTTTATATATATATTATCTTATTATATTGTATTACATTATAATATTAACAATACTATATGTATATACATTATATTATATTATATTATATTATATTATATTATATTATATTATATTATATTATATTATTAGCACAATGTAGGAGACAAGGTGGAACTGTCTATAGAGCAATCGCCTTGTTGTGCCATCTTTACAGAGTTCTGGAGAGACTTATTTTGCATAGAATTAGGGAAAAAATAGACCCATGTCTGATCCCACTGCTAGCTGGCTTCAGGAAAGGCAAAAGCTGCACATCGCAAGGGCTGAACCTGACTCAGCACATAGAAGATGGCTTTGAAAGGCTGCAGATTGCATGAGATGTCTTCACAGACCTGTCAGCAACTTATGACACTGTTATACAGGGTTAGTCAAAATGAATAGGCCAATAAGAAAATTAATTGTACCCGAATTGGCCTATTCATTTTGACTAACCCTATATTAGCCTGGGTCTGATCTTCATGTTGATATTTATGATGGGAATGGGGATGATGTTTGTGTTGATGTTCATGATGGGAATGGGGATGTTGATCCAGTTCCTGGGCCAGGGTCTGGTGGAGCACTTCCCTATGGCCAGAGTTGAGCACCGCCTCCAGAAGCCGGAAATGAAAGGGGAAGCCTTTACCTATTTTCTGCGTATTTGTGCGTCATTGATATTGCACTGTATTAAAGGCATTAAATGTTTGCCTATTTGTGTATGTTGTAATCCACTCAGAGTCCCTTCGGGAATATAAATAAAGTGTACCTCCTCCCCGATGGGTTTTTATTAAATTATTATTATTTTATTAATTATTATTTTATTAATTATTATTTTATTAATTATTATTTTATTAATTATTATTTTATTATTATTTTATTATTATTATTATTAATAATAATAATTACAAAAGAAGCCCACTCAACCAATGCTTTCTGTCAGGTTTTACAATGTATTGTAATGTAATATAGCTGAGTCATGCACTGCTAATGGGCTTCTATTGGAAATGCTGAGTCATGCATTAACTGTATGTATATTGGGAATCATTTGGGGAATGTGTTCTGGCCTAGTCCAGGTGATTGGGAATGATGTAATCCTGGGTCTGAGTTAAGTTAATGAGTTGGGAACCAATCAGAGATTGCTATGTGTAATTGTATAGAATTGTATATAAGGAAGTCATGTACAGTGTATTCTCTCTCCTTGTGCTGTGATGCTGTTCGTCGAAGGCTCTATGTAATTGAGACAAGATATAACCATGTGCTGTGGTAAGTTTGTAGTGTCATCCAGATTGGAGGGGAAAACAATAGTAAAACTGACAATGGCCAGGCATGTGCTCAAGTGTCTGTAAAAGAGTTCCAGAGTGACTGCAGGCTGTGGGAGCAGTTGACTGAAAATACTGTGCAGGAAGAAGCTACTGGAAAGCGCTGAAGTTGTGCAACGGATCTGCTCCTGAATTGTGAAATTAATCTCAACACTTTCTCAATGGGACAACCTCCAAATAGGTTGGGTTTCCATCCTTGGCCACTCTCAACCCAAATAATGGAAGTTCACTGCGACCCCCACGGATGACGGACCTGGACCAAACTTAGCACACAGAGTCCGCATGACCAACAGCAACTCCCATCGCTCTGTCCAAAACACCAACGTGTCAATTATGAAGGCCCGCAGGGAGAAAGCACATCAAAACGTTGATCCTCCTCTAGAACGTCTCAGTGTTGTTAGAGGAGAGCGGAGTTGTCAGCCATAAATAAAATGCAACCTGCCAAATGGGTACATGGAGATTTCCACAGCATTAGACGGCCTGCTGAAAATGTAACTCTTTATCCCTAGTCTAGACAAGGTATGGAAGGGAAAACACAAGGGCCCGAATTTGATCCAGATTAATGCCTATACGCAGCAAATAAATAAATCCATCCAGAGGTACATACCTCTATGGTTGAAACGTGGCCGGGGGTAAAGGAAAGGTTATGTACAAATAGCGGACTTGAGACTGATTTATTTGCATGCATCTCTTTCCATTAGCGCTGCACTCAAAGCAGGATCAGAACATCAACCACAGCACTGCGAAAGATTGCATGAAATATTGGGATCTGAAAAAAAAGGATTTTGTTTTTCTTGGGCGATAGAAACAGGGGAAGGATTCCTGATCCGAAATGGTTTGGGCCAGAAGGATTTGGGAACGACTGTATTTGCATATATTGGAGGTGGGAGATGAGGCATGAAACTATCTTGAAGCAAAAAGTATTTATTTATTTATTTAATACCCTGATGGGATTTGCAGTACCTTCACCCGATTCAACTCCAACTTTCATAGACTATTGTGGCCCCTACAAATGACGAATTTGGACCAAACTTGGCACACAGACCCCCCCCCCCCACCTCATGACCCACTTTATGAGGTGGTGGTGGGGGTCTGCGTATCTCCTGGTGTGGTTTGGTGGAGATTGGACCATGGATGATGAGATTTGCAGTAGCTTCATCTGATTGGGCTCCTACAGACTACTGCAACCTGCACGAATGATGGACTTGAACCAAACTTGGCACACAGACCCCCCCCCCCATGACCCACTTTACCTCCTGGTATGGTTTGGGGGAGATTGGACCATGGACGATGGGATCTGCAATCACCCAATTGGGCTTCACCCGATTGGGCTACTACAGACCACTGCAATCCCCAAAAATGATGGATCTACCACGGACCACTGCAACCTCCACAAATGACAGACCTGGACCAAACTTAGCAAAGAGCTGTCCCCCCCCCCCCCAATGACCCACTTTACCACCTGGTGTGGTTTGAGGGAGATCGGACCATGAATGATGGGATTTGTAGTACCTTCACCCAACTGGGTTACCATGGGAGGCTTCTCTCATGTCCCTGCATGGGGAGCTGGAGCTGACAGAGGGAGCTCATACATGAGGAGCTGGAGCTGATAGAGGGAGCTCATCCAAGCTCTCCCCGGATTCGAATCTGCGACCTGTTGGTCTTCAGTCCTGCCGGCACTGGGGTTTAACCCACTGCACCACTGGGGTCTCCTCATAATAGTAATTTTTTTTTGTCATGTCAGGAGTAACTTGAGAAACTGCAAGTTGCTTCTGGTGTGAGAGAATTGGCCATCTGCAAGGACGTTACATAATAGTAATAGTAATTTTTTTTGTCATGTCAGGAGCGACTTGAGAAACTGCAAGTTGCTTCTGGTGTGAGAGAATTGGCCGTCTGCAAGGACGTTGCATAATAGTAATAGTAATTTCTTTTGTCATGTCAGGAGCGACTTGAGAAACTGCAAGTTGCTTCTGGTGTGAGAGAATTGGCCGTCTGCAAGGACGTTGCATAATAGTAATAGTAATTTCTTTTGTCATGTCAGGAGCGACTTGAGAAACTGCAAGTTGCTTCTGGTGTGAGAGAATTGGCCGTCTGCAAGGACGTTGCATAATAGTAATAGTAATTTCTTTTGTCATGTCAGGAGCGACTTGAGAAACTGCAAGTTGCTTCTGGTGTGAGAGAATTGGCCGTCTGCAAGGATGTTGCCCAGGGGACATTGCCTGGATGTTTTTGATGTTTTACCATCCTTGTGGGAGGCTTCTCTCATGTCCCTGCATGGGGAGCTGGAGCTGACAGAGGGAGCTCATCTAAGCTCTCCCCGGATTCGAACCTGCGACCTATTGGTCTTCCGTCCTGCCGGCACAGGGGTTTAACCCACTGCACCACTGGGGTCTCCTCATAATAGTAATTTTTTTTGTCATGTCAGGAGTAACTTGAGAAACTGCAAGTTGCTTCTGGTGTGAGAGAATTGGCCATCTGCAAGGACGTTACATAATAGTAATAGTAATTTTTTTTGTCATGTCAGGAGCGACTTGAGAAACTGCAAGTTGCTTCTGGTGTGAGAGAATTGGCCGTCTGCAAGGACGTTGCATAATAGTAATAGTAATTTCTTTTGTCATGTCAGGAGCGACTTGAGAAACTGCAAGTTGCTTCTGGTGTGAGAGAATTGGCCGTCTGCAAGGACGTTGCATAATAGTAATAGTAATTTCTTTTGTCATGTCAGGAGCGACTTGAGAAACTGCAAGTTGCTTCTGGTGTGAGAGAATTGGCCGTCTGCAAGGACGTTGCATAATAGTAATAGTAATTTCTTTTGTCATGTCAGGAGCGACTTGAGAAACTGCAAGTTGCTTCTGGTGTGAGAGAATTGGCCGTCTGCAAGGATGTTGCCCAGGGGACATTGCCTGGATGTTTTTGATGTTTTACCATCCTTGTGGGAGGCTTCTCTCATGTCCCTGCATGGGGAGCTGGAGCTGACAGAGGGAGCTCATCTAAGCTCTCCCCGGATTCGAACCTGCGACCTATTGGTCTTCCGTCCTGCCGGCACAGGGGTTTAACCCACTGCACCACTGGGGTCTCCTCATAATAGTAATTTTTTTTGTCATGTCAGGAGTAACTTGAGAAACTGCAAGTTGCTTCTGGTGTGAGAGAATTGGCCGTCTGCAAAGACGTTGCCCAGGGGAAATTGCCTGGATGGTTTTGATGTTTTACCATCCTTGTGGGAGGCTTCTCCCATGTCCCTGCATGGGGAGCTGGAACTGACAGAGGGAGCTCATGCATGAGGAGCTGGAGCTGACAGAGGGAGCTCATCCAAGCTCTCCCCAGATTCGAACCTGTGACCTATTGGTCTTCAGTCCTGCCGGTACAGGGGTTTAACTGACTGCGCCACCAGGGGCTCCTAATAATAATAATAGTAATAGTAATAATAATAATAATAATAATAATAATAATAATAATAAATTCTAGTCCTCAAATACCAAATCTATCTTAAAGGAGGTTTTTTTTGGAGGGTTTTAATATATATATATTGGGATAGCTCTATAAACTTGTTAACAAACCCAAAGTCAGTGAGCCTGTTGGATAAAGTTACAAAATAAACCAATTAAACCCTTCCAGATGCAATTGAAGCCTTGAAATACAGTCGTATTTATTTATTTTACGGGATTCAACACAACGAGCCAGAAGAAGGTGGTGGTGGGACCGGGTCCCGAGGCTCCTGCTGCGAGGAAAACCCCAGAGAGAGAGAAAAAAAGGATGTGTTTATGTGCCTATCGGGCAGAAGGAGCACAAAATGTTCTGGAGATTAAGCCTGGGATGTCGTAAGTGGGCAAAGGGAGGGAAGCGGGGCTCCTCACCCGAGCCACTATTTCAAATTAACAAGCACAAACATACACACACAGTATCGGCATTGCACAACCCTAAAGGTTTCAAACATTCCTGTGTGCTCCCTTCAAGAGAGAGGAATGCCATCATATCCGGTCCATTGTGGCCCTATGCCTTTCTCCGGGTTAGGATTGGATGCTACTACAACTCCCATGAGCCTCGGCCAGAAGAGCCCATGCCAAGGAGCTGCAGTCTTGTTGTGGAAACAACGACTGGTGGTACATCTTCAGTGGAGACCCCTTTCTCTCATGATAATAACTCTTCCAAGAGTGGATTTCCCTTCCGAGGGGAAGATTTATCTCACTTCCTGTTGTCTCAATTTGTAAGCCAGAGAAGGGCGATGCAAATGATCAAGGGTCTGGAGAACAAACCCTATGAGGAGCGGCTTAAAGAGCTAGGAATGTTTAGCCTTCAGAAGAGAATGCTGAGAAGAGACATGATAGCCATGTATAAATATGTGAAAGGAAGTCATAGGGAGGAGGGAGCAAACTTGTTTTCTGCTGCCCTGGAGACTAGGACGCAATGGAGCAATGGCTTCAAACTACAAGAAAGGAGATTCCACCTGAACATGACGAAGAACTTCCTGATTGTGAGAGCTGTTCACCAGTGGAACTCTCTGCCCCAGAATGTGGTGAAGGCTCCTTCTTTGGAGGCTTTGAAACAGAGGCTGGATGACCTCATAACCTCTGAGGATGATTGCCAAAGATGCAGGTGAAATGTCAGGAGAGAATGCTTCTAGAACATGGCCATACAGTCTAAAAAACCTACAACCACCCAGTGATTCCGGCCATGAAAGGCTTCGACAATATATTATGAACAACTTCCTGACTGCGAGTGCTGTTCAGCAGTGGAACTCTCTGCCCCGGAGTGTGGTAGAGGCTACTTCTTTGGAGGCTTTGAAACAGAAGCTGGATGGCCATCTGTTAGGGGTGCTTTGAATGGGATTGTCCTGCTTCTTTATGTATTCTGGGTTGTAGGTTTTTCAGGTTGTATGGCCATGTTCTAGGAGCATTCTCTCCTGACGTTTCGCCTGCATCAATGGCAGGCATCCTCAGAGGTTGTGATGACCTCATAACCTCTGAGGATGCTCGCCACAGATGCAGGCGAAACGTCAGGAGAGAATGCTCCTAGAACATGGCCATAGTCCGAAAAACCTTAACAACCCAGTGATTCCGGCCATGAAAGCCTTCGACAATATATTAGGAACAACTTCCTGACTGTGAGAGATGTTCAGCAGTGGAACTCTCTGCCCTGGAGTCTGGTGGAGTAACGTCAGGAGAGAATGCTTCTAGAACACAGCCATACAGTCCGAAAAACCTACAACAACCCAGTGATTCCGGCCATGAAAGCCTTCAACAATATATTAGGAAGAACTTCCTGACTGTGAGAGCTGTTCAGCAATGGAACTCTCTGCCCCTTTGGAGGCTTTGAAACAGAGGCTGGATGGCCATCTGTCAGGGTTGCTTTGAATGGGATTGTCCCGCTTCTTTATGTATTCTGGGTTGTTGTAGGGTTTTCAGCTTGTATGGCCATATTCTAGAAGCATTCTCTCCTGACGTTTCATCTGCATCTATGGGAGGCATCCTCAGCGGTTAAGATGACCTCATAACCTCTGAGGATGCTTGCCACAGATACAGGCAAAACGGCAGGAGAGAATGCTTCTAGAACATGGTCATACAGTCCGAAAAACCTACAACAACCCAGTGATTCTGGCCATGAAAGCTTTCGAAAATATATTAGGAACAACTCCCTGACTGTGAGAGCTGTTCAGCAGTGGAACTCTCTGCCCCGGAGTGTGGTGGAGTAACGTCAGGAGAGAATGCTTCTAGAACATGTCCACACAGTCCGAAAAACCTTAACAACCCAGTGATTCTGGCCATGAAAACCTTTGGTAATATATTAGGAACAACTTCCTGACTGTGAGAGCTGTTCAGCAGTAGAACTCTCTGCCCTGGAGTGTGGTGGAGTAACGTCAGGAGAGAATGCTTCTAGAACATGGCCATACAGTCAGAAAAACCTACAACAACCCAGTGATTCCGGCCATGAAAGCCTTCGACAATATATTAGGAACAGCTTCCTGACTGTGAGAGCTGTTCAGCAGTGGAGTGTGGGGAGTAACGTCATGAGAGAATGCTTCTAGAACATGGCCACACAGTCCGAAAAACCTACAACAACACAGTGATTCCGGCCAGGAAAGCCTTCGGCAATATATTAGGAACAGCTTCCTGACTGTGAGAGCTGTTCAGCAGTGGAGTGTGGTGGAGTAACGTCAGGAGAGAATGCTTCTAGAACATGGCCACACAGTCTGAAAAACCGACAACAACCCAGTGACTCCAGCCATGAAAGCCTTCGACAATTATATTAGGAACAACTTCCTGACTGTGAGAGCTGTTCAGCAGTGGAGTGTGGTGGAGTAACGTCAGGAGAGAATGTTTCTAGAACATGGCCACACAGTCCGAAAAACCTACAACAACCCAGTGATTCCGGCCATGAAAGCCTTCGACAATATATTAGGAACAGCTTCCTGACTGTGAGAGCTGTTCAGCAGTGGAGTGTGGGGAGTAACGTCAGGAGAGAATGCTTCTAGAACATGGCCACACAGTCCGAAAAACCTACAACAACCCAGTGATTCCGGCCAGGAAAGCCTTCGGCAATATATTAGGAACAACTTCCTGACTGTGAGAGCTGTTCAGCAGTGGAGTGTGGTGGAGTAACGTCAGGAGAGAATGCTTCTAGAACATGGCCACACAGTCTGAAAAACCGACAACAACCCAGTGACTCCAGCCATGAAAGCCTTCGACAATTATATTAGGAACAACTTCCTGACTGTGAGAGCTGTTCAGCAGTGGAGTGTGGTGGAGTAACGTCAGGAGAGAATGTTTCTAGAACATGGCCACACAGTCCGAAAAACCTACAACAACCCAGTGATTCCGGCCATGAAAGCCTTCAACAATATATTAGGAAGAACTTCCTGACTGTGAGAGCTGTTCAGCAGTGGAGTGTGGTGGAGTAACGTCAGGAAAGAATGCTTCTAGAACATGGCCATAGAGTCCAAAAAACCTACAACAACCCAGTGATTCCGGCCATGAAAGCCTTCTGCAATATATTAGGAAGAACTTCCTGACTGTGAGAGCTGTTCAGCAGTGGAACTCTCTGCTGCAGTGCTTTGAATGGGATTTTCCTGCTTCTTGGCAGGATGGGGTTGGACTGGATGGCCTTCTAGGATTCTCTGATTGTATGTTTGTAACTGGGGGACAGCGAGTATAAGGACTATCACTGAATGAAGGGGTTTCTCAAGATGCAACTTACGGAAGCGCAGGCCAGGATGCCGAAAAACCCGACTTTCTGCACAAGGTTCTGGACGGCCAGTTTGGCGCGAGAGGCAAAATCCTGCAAAGGGAAGAAAAACCAAAAATGAAATCATTATTAGGGTTAGAGACCGGGAGTTATTTGCCAACTTGAGTCTTGCGTTCACACCTCGCTGGCCCCACCCGGCATTGTGCAAGCAAGTTTAATCAGAGAGCCTTTGTATTAAGATGGAGGGGAATAAATAAATAAAACCACACGCACATAACACTGACACATTTGAGGAACCAGATATCCTGAAACCTGACATACCCACCCTCCATGACCCACTCTACATCCTGGTGCAGTTTGGAGGAGAAAGGACCATGGACGATGGGACTTGCAGTACCTACACTCACTTCCTGAGACCACTGCGACCCTCACAAATGACTGATGAAGACCAAACGTCGTACACAGAGTTCCCACGACCCACTCTACATCCTGGTGCAGTTTGGAGGAGGATGGACCATGAATGATGGGACTTCCAGTACCTTCACTCACTTCCAGATATCAGCAACCCTCACAAATGACTGATGAAGATCAAACGTGGTACGCAGAGCTCCAACGACCCACTTGCAGTACCTTCACTCACTTCCTGAGACCACTGCAACCCTCACAAATGACTGATCAAGACCAAACATGGTACACAGAGCTCCCACAACCCACTATACATCATGGTACGGTTTGGAGGAGGATGGACCATGAATTATGGGACTGGCAGTACCTTCACTCACTTCCAGAGATCAGCCACCCTCACAAATGACTGATCAAGACCAAACATGGTACACAGAGCTCCCATGACCCACTTGCAGTACCTTCACTCACTTCCTGAGACCACTGCGACCCTCACCAATGACTGATGAAGACCAAACATGGTACACAGAGCTCCCACGACCCACTATAGATCCTGGTACAGTTTGGAGGAGGATGGACGATGGGACTTGCAGTACCTTCACTCACTTCCAGAGATCAGCAGCCCTCACAAATGACTAATGAAGACCAAACGTGGTACACAGAGCTCCCATGACCCACTTCACATCCTGGTGAGGTTTGAAGGAGGATAGACCATGAATGATGGGACTTGCAGTACCTTCATTCACTTCCATAGATCAGCAACCCTCACAAATGACTGATGAAGACCAAACATGGTACGCAGAGATCCCACGACCCTCTCTACATCCTGGTGCGGTTTGGAGGAGGGTGGACCATGAATGATGGGACTGGTAGTACCTTCACTCACTTCCTGAGACCACTGCGACCCTCACAAATGACTGATGAAGACCAAACATGGTACGCAGAGATCCCACGACCCTCTCTACATCCTGGTGCAGTTTGGAGGAGGGTGGACCATAAATGATGGGACTCGTAGTACCTTCACTCACTTCCTGAGACCACTGCGACCCTCACAAATGACTGATGAAGACCAAACACGGTATAAGAGCTCCCACGACCCACTTGCAGTACCATCACTCACTCCCTGACACCACTGCAACGCACATCAATGGCTGATCAAGACTAAACTTGGCACCCAGAGCCCCCATGACCCATTCTACATCTTTGTGTGATTTGGAAGAGGAAGGAGCATGCAGGATTGGACTCGCATATGGGAGCTATAGTTCACCCATTTGGACATATTTGCACCATTGTTTAACCCAGGCATCCAAATCACTCATGAGCTCCTTCTGTCAGCTCCAGCTCCCCATGCGGGGACATGAGAGAAGCCTCCCACAAAGATGGTCAAACATCAAAACATCCATGCAACGTCCTTGCAGACAGCCAATTCTCTCACAACAGAAACGTCTTGCAGTTTCTCAAGTCACTCCTGACATGAAAAAAAAATCTCTTCCTACAAAGACCAGGCAAGTGTTGTTGCTTTAAAGTCCCGTGTTGATTTCAAAATGAGAAGGAAAAGATAAGGAAAGGAGAAGTGAGAACCGTTCCTTCTTCTGCGCAGGGATTTCATAAGACATCTCCCTCGGTCATTTGCATTACAATGCTTGCTTTCAGATCGTGAATTTTCGGTTCCTATTTTGCCAGGACTCTTTCACAAGGCACGTGGGTTCCGGGAACAGCCGCAATTTAAGGCACCTATGAAAGCCCCATTCTCAAGTCTAGTCATCTGCATTACAACGCTGGCCTTGAGATCAGTGTTTCTCAACCTGGTGGTCGGGACTTCCAGGGGGGTCAAGAGGGGATGTCAGAGGGGTCACCAAACCCTTCCAGTATTTTCTGATGGTCATGGGGGTTCTGTGTGCCAGGTTTGGTTCAATTCCATCATTGGTGGAGTTCAGAATGCTCTTTGATTGTAGGTGAACTATAAATCCCAGCAACTACAATTCCCAAATGTCAAAATCTATTTTCCCCAAACTCCACCAGTGTTCACATTTTGGACTATTGAGTATTTTTGCCAAGTTTCGTCCAGATCCATTATTGTTTGAGTCCACAGTGCTCTCTGGATGTAGGTGAACTATAACTCCCAAAGTCAAGGTCAATGCCCACCAAAACCTTCTGTTGGTCAAGGGAATTCTTGCCCACCAAACCCTTCCAATCTGTCTGCCAAGTTTGGTTCAATTCCATCGTTGGTAGAGTTCAGAGTGCTCTTTGATTGTAGGTGAACTATAAATCCCAGCAACTACAAATCCCAAATGTCAAGGCCTATTTCCCCCAAACTCCACCAGTGTTCATATTTTGGACTATTGAGTATTCGTGCCAAGTTTGGTTCAGTTCCATCATTGTTTGAGTCCACAGTGCTCTCTGGATGTAGGTGAACTACAACTCCCAAAGTCAAGGTCAATGCCCACCAAACCCTTCTGTTGGTCATGGGAGTTCTGTGTGCCAAGATTAGTACGGTTCCATCATTGGTGGAGTTGAGAGTGCTCTTTGATTGTAGGTGAACTATAAATCCCAATAACTAGAACTCCCAAATGTCAAGGTCTATTGTCCCCAAACTCCACCAGGGTTCACATTTGAGTACCCATGCCAAGTTTGGCTCAGATCCATCATTGCTTGAGTCCACAGTGCTCCCTGGAGGTAGGTGAACTACAACTTCCAAAGTCAAGGTCAATGCTCACCAAACCCTTCTTTTGTTCATGGGAGTTCTGTGTGCCAAGATTGGTTCTATCCCATCGTTTGTGGAGTTCAGAATGCTCTTTGATTGTAGGTGAACTATAAATCCCAGCAACTACAATTCCCAAATGTCAAAATCTATTTTCCCCAAACTCCACCAGTGTTCACATTTTGGACTATTGAGTATTTTTGCCAAGTTTCGTCCAGATCCATTATTGTTTGAGTCCACAGTGCTCTCTGGATGTAGGTGAACTACAACTCCCAAACTCAAAGCCAATGCCCAATAAACCCTTCCAGTATTTTCTGTCGGTCAGGGGAGTTCTGTGTGCCAAGTTTGGTTCTATCCCATCGTTGGTGGAGTTCAGAGTGCTCTTTGATTGCGGGTGAACTATAAATCCCAGCAACTTCAACTCCCAAATGACAAAATCGTCCCTCCCTAACCGCACCAGTATTCAAATTTGGGCATATTGGTTATTTGTGCCCAATTTGGTCCAGTGAATGAAAATACATCCTGCATATTGGGCATTTACATTATCATTCGTAGCAAAATTAGTAGCAACAAAAATAATGTTATGGGGAAAGTTGGGGTATTAATGCCAAACAATTCAATGGAGACTCTACTTCTTATTCTATCAATTGTCCTCTCTTAAATCTTATTTATTTATTTATGACCTTTATATTCCGCCCTTCTCACCCCGAAGGGGACTCAGAGCAGCTTACAAGATATATGTACATAAATATATTAAATTATTAGCATAGTACGATATCAGTATTATATATTACTATATTGTACGATACCATTATATTGTAATATTTTTAGTAATATAAATATATAATTATAATATCATATTATTATTAGTATTATATTGCACTACATTCTATTATTATAAATATTATATGTATGTGCAATATATTATATTATATTATATTATATTATATTATATTATATTATATTATATTATTAGCATAGTACGATATCAGTATTAAATATTACTATATTGTACTATACCATTATATTGTAATATTATTAGTAATATAAATATATAATTATAATATCATATTAGTAGTAGTATTATATTGCATTACATTCTATTACTATAAATATTATATATATGTGCAATAGATTATATTATATTATTAGCATAGTACGATATCAGTATTAAATATTACTATATTGTACTATACCATTATATTGTAATATTATTAGTAATATAAATATATAATTATAATATAATATTAGTAGTAGTATTATATTGCATTGCATTATATTATAAATATTATATGTATGTGCAATATATTTTATTATATTAAATTATTAGCACAGTACAATATCAGCATTAAATATTACTATATTGTACTATACCATTATATTATTAGTAATATAAATATATAATTATAATATAATATTAGTAGTACTATTATATTGCATTATATTACTTTATAAATATTATATGTATGTGCAATATATTATATTATATTATATTATAACCAGGTGAATCTTCAAATCGTAGGTCTTCAAAAACATAGAGCAACCAACAGAAAAGCTGGGATAGTGGGGGAAAATACTGATATATTGTCGAAGGCTTTCATGGCTGGAATCACTGGGTAAATATTATTATATTTATTATTATAGATCACATAGTAAAATAATATTTGGGCTGTATGGCCATGTTTGAGAAGCATTCTCTCCTGACGTTTTGCATGCATCTATGGCAGGCATCCTCACAACCTCTGAGGATGCTTGCCATAGATGCAGGCGAAACGTCAGGAGAAAATGCTTCTAGAACATGGTCAGACAGCCCAAAAAATCTACAACAACCCAAAAGTAAGATTCTAAGGATTGCAAGAAAAGAAAATCCAAGGTGAATAAACAGGACGAGAAAAAGAATTGAAATTGCAAGAATTTCTGGTCTTTGCATTGATAGTTTCAGATCCTCCCCAAAAAATTTTTAAACCACGTACTTTTGATTTTTTTTTCTTAATGCGAAATGACTCATCGGTTACTTTTTTTAAGAAGACAGAAATCAATCAGTAATAAAAATAATTTTAAAAAAATCTCTTTCCGAGTTTCAATTTTCAGGTGCTATAAACGGTCAGTTTCACAACTTATAATTCAAAGATTTCAATGTGGAAAGTGGCTTTTTTTAAACAGGGAAATGGAAAGAATTAAATGTAGAAATACTTTTAAAAGTTACTTATGGGCAACACATGTTTTCTCCCAAATTAAAGGAATTAGGCTCTCTTCTCCCCTCTTCTTGGTTAATGAGATTCGTTTTCCCAATTTATTTATTATATTTATTATTATTTTATTATATTTATTATATTTATTATTATTATATTTATTATTATTTTAATATTATTATATTTATTATTATATTTATTATTTTAATATTATTATATTTATTATTATTATTATTTTAATTTTAATATTATTATATTTATTATTATATTTATTATTATTTTAATATTATTATATTTATTATTATATTTATTATTATTTTAATATTATTATATTTATTATTATATTTATTATTATTTTAATATTATTATATTTATTATTATATTTTTAATATTTATTATTATATTTATTATTATTTTAATATTTATTATTATATTTATTATTATTTTGAGTCTGTTCCTGACAAAACGATGACTACGGCAAGCTTGGGAAAAGGGCTTCCCGCCACGGAGACGGCACCGGCCAGGAATAGTTAAAACTATTAGTAATTACTTTGGAAGATTAATCATCCGAACACAAAAATGATGCCGGGAAGAGGCTTTTTTATTTTGCAAAAATGTTGAAATAAAGGCCGACTCATCAGCTCCCGATTTACAGCCTTTGAAACCTTCATTTCCAAGCTGTTGTC
The DNA here is from genome assembly GCF_037176765.1 of Anolis sagrei. Lineage (NCBI taxonomy): Eukaryota > Metazoa > Chordata > Lepidosauria > Squamata > Anolidae > Anolis > Anolis sagrei. The sequence continues at coordinate 31,703,397 of NC_090031.1, forward strand.
TAGTTGCTTTCGGTTCTCTTCTTCCCAAAAATGAGTGCAAATTACTGCTCCTGGAAGCCTTTGGATTCAATAATTGAATGGGGAAAAAATATCAAGGCATCTTGAAATTTCAAGGTATTATATTATTATTATTTACTATATTTTTAATAATATTATTCTATTTACATGTACATCACGGTACAAGACACATGCACATTAGGTCCAAGTGTCTGGGGTTCGTATATGAATATCGGGCTCTTTTCATGGACCTAGGATATGAGAAGTATTATTCGATTACTATATTATTATTATTATTATTATTATTATTATTATATTTATTATTATAGTATTATTATTCTATTTACATGTACATAACGGTACAAGACACATGCACATTAGGTCCAAGTGTCTGGGGTTCGTATATGAATATTGGGCTCTTTTCATGGATATGAGAAGTATTATTCGATTACTATATTATTATTATTATTATATTAATATTTATTATTACAGTATTATTATTCTATTTACATGTACATAACGGTACAAGACACATGCACATTAGGTCCAAGTGTCTGGGGTTCGTATATGAATATTGGGCTCTTTTCATGGACCTAGGATATGAGAAGTATTATTATTATTATTATTAACTTTATTTGTACCCCGCTAGCATCTCCCGAAGGACTCGATTAGTATTATTATATGAGAAGTATTATTCGATTACTATATTATTATTATTATTATATTAATATTTATTATTATAGTATTATTATTCTATTTACATGTACATAACAACACAGCACACATGCACATTAGGTCCAAGTGTCTGGGGTTTGTCTCTAAATATCAGGCTCTTTTCATGGACCGAGGATATGAGAGGTATTGTTAGATTACCATATTATTATTATTATTATTATTATTATTATTATTATTATTATTATTATTATTATTATATTAATATTATTTATTATTATATTATTTTTATATTTACATGTACATAACAGCACAGGACACATGCACATTAGGTCCAAGTATCTGGGGTTCATTTCTGAATATCAGGCTCTTCCCAAATGCCTGGGATATTAGAGGTATTATTCGATTATTACGTTATTATTATTATTATTATTATTATTCTATGTGCACGTGCATAACATCACAACAGGTATTATTAGATTATTACTATATTATTATAGTTATTATTATTAGTAGTAGTAGTAGTATTCATGTACATGAACATAACATCACAGAAGGTATTATTAGATTATTACTATATTTATTATTATATATCATATAGTAAAAAATAATAATTATTATTACCATTATTATTATTATATTTACATGCACATAACATTACAGCAGGTATTATTAGATTATTACTATATTATTATTATAGTTATAATTATATATCATATAGTAAAATAATATTATTATTTATATTATTATTACTACTACCATTATTATTATTATTAGTAGTAGTAGTAGTAGTATTCATGTACATGAACATAACATCACAGCAGGTATTATTAGATTATTACTATATTATTTATTATTATATATCATACAGTAAAATAATATTTATATAATTATAATAATTATTACCATTATTATTATTATATTTACATGTATATAACATCACAGCAGGTATTAGTAGGTTATTACTATATTACTATAATATTTATTATTATATATCATATAGTAAAATAATATTGTTATTTATATGATGATGATTATTATTATTATTCTATGTACAAGTACATAACGTCACAGCAGGTATTATTAAATTATTGCTATATTATTATTATATTTATTATTATATATCATATCTATAAAAATAAAAATGTAATGTTAGTTTGTGGGATTAACATAACTGGACGAATTGACACCAAATTTGGCCACAATACATGTATCAGGTCAACGAGGGACTATCACTCATAAAAACACTGAAAAACACAGTGGAAGAGACTTAAAAAGCCAAAAATTAATATATATATATATAACAATGCATGTGTAAAACCACATATATACACATATACACAAATATATACACACACAAAGCACATATACACAGATTGGACCACAGCGTGGCAGGGGATAGTTCGTAGTAAACTAATATTATTTATATTATGATTACTATTGTTGTTGTTATTATTATTTATATTATTATTATTATTATTTTATGTACATGTACATAACATCACAGCAGATATTATTAGATTATTACTATATTAATAAAACCTGGGATATTGGAGGTATTATTAGATGACTACTATAATATTATTATTATATAAATAAAAATAAATAAATAAATAAATTACTATATTATTATTGTATTTATTATTATTTATCATATAGTAAGATATTATTATTATTCTATTTACATGTATATAACATCACAGCACACATGCACATTAGATCCAAGTGTCTCAGGTCCGTCTCTGAATACTGGGCTCTTCCCAAGAACCTAGGATATTAGAGGTATTATTAGATGACTATTTTATTATTATTATTATTATTATTATTATTATTATATATCATATTAATATTATTTATTATATTACTATTTTATTTACATAACGTCACAGCACACATGCACATTAAATCCAAGTGTCTCGGGTTCTTCTCTGAATACTGGGCTCTTCCCAAGCACCTAGGATATTAGAGGTATTATTAGATGACTATTATAATATTATTATATATTATATATCATATTAATATTATTTATTATTATATTATTATTCTATTTACATGGACATAACATCACAGCACACATGCACATTAGATCCAAGTGTCTCAGGTTCGTCTCTGAATACTAGAGGATATTAGAGGTATTATTAGATAACAATTATATTATTATTATTATATATCATATTAATATTATTTATTATTATATGACTATTCTATTTACATTGACATAACATCACAGCATGCATGCTCATTAGATCCAAACATCTCAGGTTCGTCTCTGAATACTGGGCTCTTCCCAAGGACCTGGGATATCAGAGGTATTATGAGATGACTATTATAATATTATTATAATATATTATATATCATATTAATATTATTTATTATTATATGACTATTCTATTTACATAACATCACAGCATGCATGCTCATTAGATCCAAGTGTCTCAGGTTCGTCTCTTCCCAAGGACCTAGGATATTAGAGGTATTATTAGATGACTATTATAATATTATTATAATGCACACAGTCATCTGTGCGCATTCAGAAGAAAATCTACAAGCCACTCTAAACACCTTTGCAGAAGCATATGAGAAGCTCAGCCTGTCATTGAACATCGAGAAAACCAAGGTTCTGTTCCGGCAGACACCAGCCAACCCCTCTCCATTGCCTGCGATACAGCTTAATGGTGTCACATTAGAAAATGTTGACCATTTCTGCTCCCTTGGCAGCCACCTCTCCACCAAAGTCAACATCGACACCAAAATACAACACCGCCTGAGCTCTGCGAGCGCAGCATTTTTCCGAATGAAGCAGAGAGTGTTTGAGGACCGGGACATCCGTAGGGACACCAAGGTGCTTGTCTATAAAGCCATTCCCCTCCCAACCCTGCTCTATGCCTGTGAGACGTGGACTGTCTACAGACGTCACATGCAACTCCTGGAACGATTCCATCAGCGCCGCCTCCGGAAAATCCTGCAAATCTCTTGGGAAGACAGGCAGACAAACGTCAGCGTGCTGGAAGAAGCAAAGACCACCAGCATTGACGCGATGGTCCTCCGCCACCAACTCCACTGGACCGGCCAGTTTGTCCGGATGCCCAACTACTGTCTCCCAAAGCAGTTGCTCTACTCCGAATTCAAGAACGGAAAACGGAACGTTGGTGGACAGGAAAAGAGATTGAAAGATGGGCTCAAAGCCAACCTTAAAAACTCTGGCATAGACACTGAGAAGTGGGAAGCCCTGGCCCTTGAGGTCAGCTGTGACCAGCAGTGCTGCAGAATTTGAAGAGGCACGAATGGAGGGCGAAAGGGAGAAGCGTGCCAAGAGGAAGGCGCGTCAAGCCAACCCCGACCGAGACCGCCTTCCACCTGGAAACTGATGCCCTCACTGCGGAAGAAGATAAAGCAAGAATAGAGCTCCACAGCCACATACAGACCCACAAGAATATTGGAAGACAATCATCCTTGGAAAATGAGGGATCACCTAATGTAATGTGATGTATTATTATAATATATATCATAATAATATTATTTGTTATTATATGACTATTCTATTTACATGTACATAACATCACAGCAAATATGCTCATTAGGTCCTTCTTAAAGCAACATCAGAGGCACTCCAAACCTACGTCTTAAATCAGCCTTGGGCAAACTTGGGCCCTCCAGGTGTTTTGGACTTCAACTCCCATCATTCCTAACAGCCTACCGGCTGTTAGGAATGATGGGAGTTGAAGTCCAAAACACCTGGAGGGCCCAAGTTTGCCCAAGGCTGTCTTAAATGCTGATATATAACATTGAAAGATGCAATCCTCTGTTAACTACTGCCAAAAAACAATTAGTTGTAAAGTAATCCGGGTGAGTGTCGAACTTTGATCTAACTGCAGATGCCAGGGAGTGAACCCGGGACCTCCTGCATGCAAAACAGGTGCTCTACCACCAAAGTGTGGCTCCAACATGTCTGGGAGGCAGCTTGGCCCAATGGTGAGTAATTTCCCCTTGCAATCTGCAGCTGCAGGGATCAGGAGGAGGAGAGATCTGGAACAGAGAACCCTCCCACAAGGCAAATCCCCCAAGGCTGACAGCAGCACCCAGCATCCATTGCATGGGCCTGCAAAGAAGACACGTCCAGAATGGCATCAATATGCTGTTAAGTAACATCCCTTCTGAATTTTTCCACATTCATTTCTGGCTTTTCTGTGTGCCGATGCTGCCCACGCATCTACCACCGAATGGTGTTCTAGAGGCAAGCCTGGACTGGGAAGTCAAGGGACCAGCTGGCAAAGCCTCGATCCACGTATTAATATCCCCAACCACAAAGAGGGACCGAAAACAAAGGATGTTTCTTCACTGATATATATAAACCCTGATGATTAAGATAATCACGAGATGCTCCTCGTTTGACCCAAGATACAAACCCTCTCTTGGCTTTCCCTTCCCTGAAACGGAGAGCCCGGGAAAATGTGTTGCTGGAGGCATGTGGAGCCCAAACTGAGCTCAAAAGCACATCAAAACTCTCCCCAACTCATCCAATCAAACACAAACAAGTCCTGGAAAGAGGCCACAAAATAGCCCATATGCAGATGGCACCTTCAACATTTGCAGCCATGGAGACAAAGAAGAACTCAACAAATTCCTGAACTACTGAAAAGACAGTTTCATCTATGCTGACGATCGTGCCATCACCACCCAAGTAGGGAGCTTTGAAAGGGTTGGACAGAAGCAGATGTTCTCACTACCTATTACAGGAAAAACCAGCTGATTTCTAATCCATCTAAAATGCAGGCATGTGCTTTTCACCTTAATTACAGACAAGCATCTTGAGCTTTAAAGAAACGATCTATGCTGACGATCATGCCATCACTGCTCAAGCAGGGAGCTTTGAAATGGTTGGACAGAAGCTTTCTGAAGCTTTAGATGTTCTTACTACCTATTACAGGAAAAACCAGCTGATTTCTAATCCATCTAAAATGCAGGCATGTGCTTTTCACCTTAATTACAGACAAGCATCTCGAGCTTTAAAGAAACGATCTATGCTGACGATCATGCCATCACTGCTCAAGCAGGGAGCTTTGAAATGGTTGAACAGCTCTCTGAAGCTTTAGATGCTCTTACTGCCTATTGCAGGGGAAACCAGCTGATTTCTAATCCATCTAAAATGCAGGCATGTGCTTTTCACCTTAATTACAGACAAGCATCTCGAGCTTTAAAGAAACGATCTATGCTGACGATCATGCCATCACTGCTCAAGCAGGGAGCTTTGAAATGGTTGAACAGCTCTCTGAAGCTTTAGATGCTCTTACTGCCTATTGCAGGGGAAACCAGCTGATTTCTAATCCATCTAAAATGCAGGCATGTGCTTTTCACCTTAATTACAGACAAACATCTCGAGCTTTAAAGAAACGATCTATGCTGACGATCATGCCATCACTGCTCAAGCAGGGAGCTTTGAAATGGTTGAACAGCTCTCTGAAGCTTTAGATGTTCTTACTGCCTATTGCAGGGGAAACCAGTTGATTCCTAATCCATCTAAAATGCAGATATGCTTTTCACCTTAGGCTCTGAGGATGACCTGGGAAGGAATCCCACTGGAGCATTGCAGTGCACCCAAATAGCTGGGAGCCACTCTGGACCGTGCTCTGACTTACAAGAAGCACTGCTTGAATATCAAGGGAAAATGGGTGCTAGAAACAATATCATACGAAAGCAGACTGGCACAACCTGGGGATCACAACCAGATACAGTGAAGACATCTTCCCTTGCGCTTTGCAACACTGCTGCTGAGTATGCATGCCCAGTGTGGAACACATCTCACCACGCAAAACAGTGGATGTGGCTCTTAATAAGACATGCCACATTATCACAGGATGTCTACCTCCTACACTGCTGAGGGAAATTATACTGTTTAGCCGGTATTGCACCACCTGACATCCGCCGGGAAGTAGCAGCCAATAATGAAAGGACCAAGGCAATGACATCTCTGGCCCATCCTCTGTTGAGATATCAGCTAGCACGCCAATGCCTTAAATCAAGAAACAGCTTTCTAAGATCTACAGGGATACTCGCAGGAACACCTCAGCAAGCGAGTGTCCAAAAGTGGCAGGCTAAAACCCGGAACCTCAAGTAGCAGCCAATAATGAAAGGAACAAGGCAGTGACATCTCTGGCCTATCCTCTGTTCGGATATCAGCCAGCATGCCAATGCCTTAAATCAACAAACATCTTCCTAAGATTGACAGAGATACTTGCAGGAATGCCTTAGCAAGCCAGAGTCCAAAAGTAGCAGGAGAAAACCCAGAACCTCATCAATCCATGGCTGATACTGGATGAGAGATTCCCTCCTGGGCACACAGAAAACTGGGTGAATTGGAAGGCCCTGAACAGACTGAGCTCTGACACCATGAGATGCAGAGCCAACCTTAAGAAACGGGGCCACAAAGTGGAGTCCACGACAGTGTGGAAATGAGCAAATCACAGACCACCTATGACAATGCAAACTGAGCCCTGCCACATGCACAACGGGGGACCTTCTCACAGTGACACCAGAAGCTCTCCAAGTAGCCAAAGGAAACTTTTACTTTTAATATATGTGTGTTATGGCGACAATTTTTATGCTTATATTTTGTTTTGTTAATCTTGTGGTTACGTTGTTTTTTTACTTTGTATGTTTTGTAATGTTACCTGGGAACCGCTCTGAGTCCCTTCGGGGAGATGGAGCGGTATATAAATAAAGTTTTATTATTATTATTATTATTATTTTATAAAGGAAATCGAGCATAATGCCAAGTTTTTAAACTGGGTGTTTTATAAATATATTGCAACTGTACCCTTGGCTCGCTCCTGATATGATAAATAAATAAATACCAAATTATTATAAGTGTCTTAATACATAAAATTTTGTTCAGTTGCCTCAATCTTTGTTGTTTGGTTCAATATGGTGATATGGGCTAATGTTCTGTGCAGGTACAGGAATTACCATATGTGCGATTCACAGTGACCACGATGGGGAACATTTATTTATGTATGTATTTAAACTGCTTTGAATCTCCCAAGAGTGAGAAGCAGATCACCTTTCTTTCTTTCTTTCTTTCTTTCTTTCTTTCTTTCTGTTCTTTTAAGGTGTGGGAATGATGTCGGAACAAGTTGAAAAGTTGTATGACAATTTGAACCCTCCAGAGGACGAGCAAGAAGGAAATACGCAAATCGTAAATCTGGAAACAAAACGGCCAAGCAAACGGACGGCGCCTTCCACGACGCACTATTGACTATTCAAATCAATCCCACAAAAGTAACACAATCCTGCCCGCCAGTTATCTTTCTTCGTTCTGTTTCCTCCTCCTTTTTATTTGTTTCCTTCTCTCTTTTTCTTTCGACAGGTGTGCGAGGGAGTTAATGGGAAACACTCCGCCCGGGAACACTGTGTTCTGGTGCCGATAGCCAAAGAAAGTCGAGGCAAGAGCGAGAAAGAAGTTTACAACTCATTACTCAGCACTTCTGCTGACGATGGCTGTCTCGCCCGCCCGGGGAAGTCAGTCGTCACGGGAATTTAAAACAGATGCACGGGCGTGATCACCTCTAACCCAGTCCACAATCGTTCCTTTTCCTCCTCTTTTCAAGGCTGAGCAACGGCCGAGATTCTGTGCTTGAAAGACACAGAAAAGTACAATTTGCACCAATAAGGCCTGTATGGCTAAAATCCAGGCTTTTTTGCAAACCATATCGACTTGTATGAGCCTTCCCAGGCCCAGAACTTCTCCGAAAATGTGCCATTCTCAGTCATGCATAGCCAGCTTGGTGATAATACACGGGTGGGTCAAAAAGTAATGGCTTTGTGGCTCTATCATGACAGATACATATGGGAACGACATGGGAGAGAATATGGGTGCACAGTGTTCCCTCGCTACTTCGCGGTTCGCTTTTCGCGGACTCACTCTTTCGCGGATTTTTGGCAACCATGGCGAGAGGCAGACAATCATTTAAAAGAGAGAGAGAGGAGAGATACAAATCAGTATGTAAATCATGGCCCTATAGCCCCTTCCTTATAGATAGGAAAAGAAAGTGGGCAATGCCTTTAAATCTCTCCTCACTTCTGCCTCACCCTGGAAAAATGAAAATCCGTGAAGTAGGGACACTATATATATATACTACAATGTTCCCTCACTTATTGTGGGTGTTACATTCCAGGACCACCTGCGAAAAATGAAAATCCGCGAAGTAGGGACACTATATATATATATTACAATGTTCCCTCACTTATTGTGGGTGTTACATTCCAGGACCACCTGCGAAAAATGAAAATCCGCGAAGTAGGGACACTATATATATATACTACAATGTTCCCTCACTTATTGTGGGTGTTACATTCCAGGACCACCTGCGAAAAATGAAAATCCGCGAAGTAGGGACACTATATATATATACTACAATGTTCCCTCACTTATTGTGGGTGTTACATTCCAGGACCACCTGCGAAAAATGAAAATCCGCGAAGTAGGGACACTATATATATATACTACAATGTTCCCTCACTTATTGTGGGTGTTACATTCCAGGACCACCTGCGAAAAATGAAAATCCGCGAAGTAGGGACACTATATATATATATTACAATGTTCCCTCACTTATTGTGGGTGTTACATTCCAGGACCACCTGCGAAAAATGAAAATCCGCGAAGTAGGGACACTATATATATATACTACAATGTTCCCTCACTTATTGTGGGTGTTACATTCCAGGACCACCTGCGAAAAATGAAAATCCGCGAAGTAGGGACACTATATATATATACTACAATGTTCCCTCACTTATTGTGGGTGTTACATTCCAGGACCACCTGCGAAAAATGAAAATCCGCGAAGTAGGGACACTATATATATATACTACAATGTTCCCTCACTTATTGTGGGTGTTACATTCCAGGACCACCTGCGAAAAATGAAAATCCGCGAAGTAGGGACACTATATATATATACTACAATGTTCCCTCACTTATTGTGGGTGTTACATTCCAGGACCACCTGCGAAAAATGAAAATCCGCGAAGTAGGGACACTATATATATATACTACAATGTTCCCTCACTTATTGCGGGTGTTACATTCCAGGACCACCTGCGAAAAATGAAAATCCGCGAAGTAGGGACACTATATATATATACTACAATGTTCCCTCACTTATTGTGGGTGTTACATTCCAGGACCACCTGCGAAAAATGAAAATCCGCGAAGTAGGGACACTATATATATATACTACAATGTTCCCTCACTTATTGTGGGTGTTACATTCCAGGACCACCTGCGAAAAATGAAAATCCGCGAAGTAGGGACACTATATATATATACTACAATGTTCCCTCACTTATTGTGGGTGTTACATTCCAGGACCACCTGCGAAAAATGAAAATCCGCGAAGTAGGGACACTATATATATATACTACAATGTTCCCTCACTTATTGCGGGTGTTACATTCCAGGACCACCTGCGAAAAATGAAAATCCGCGAAGTAGGGACACTATATATATATACTACAATGTTCCCTCACTTATTGTGGGTGTTACATTCCAGGACCACCTGCGAAAAATGAAAATCCGCGAAGTAGGGACACTATATATATATACTACAATGTTCCCTCACTTATTGTGGGTGTTACATTCCAGGACCACCTGCGAAAAATGAAAATCCGCGAAGTAGGGACACTATATATATATACTACAATGTTCCCTCACTTATTGTGGGTGTTACATTCCAGGACCACCTGCGAAAAATGAAAATCCGCGAAGTAGGGACACTATATATATATACTACAATGTTCCTTCACTTATTGTGGGTGTTACATTCCAGGACCACCTGCGAAAAATGAAAATCCGCGAAGTAGGGACACTATATATATATACTACAATGTTCCCTCACTTATTGTGGGTGTTACATTCCAGGACCACCTGCGAAAAATGAAAATCCGCGAAGTAGGGACACTATATATATATACTACAATGTTCCTTCACTTATTGTGGGTGTTACATTCCAGGACCACCTGCGAAAAATGAAAATCCGCGAAGTAGGGACACTATATATATATACTACAATGTTCCCTCACTTATTGTGGGTGTTACATTCCAGGACCACCTGCGAAAAATGAAAATCCGCGAAGTAGGCACACTATATATATAGTGTCCCTACTTCGCGGATTTTCACTTTTCGCGGGTGATCCTGGAATATAACACCCACAATAAGTGAGGGAACATTTTAATACCCAATACACCCAAATTTAAATGCTTGTGGGGTTGGGGGAGGGGGTTGATTTTGTCCTTTGGGAGTTGTAGTTGGAGTGATTTATGGTTCATCTACAATCAATATACATTCTGAACTCCACCAGCAATGGAACTGAACCAAGCTTGGCACACAGGACTCCCATGACTAACAGAAAATACTGGAAGGGTTTGGTAGGCATTGGCCTTGAGTGTTGGGATTTGTAGTTCACCTACATCCAGAAAGCACTGTGGATTCAAACAATGATGTATCTGGACCAAATGTGGCACAAATACTCAAATGTGAACACTGGTGGAGTTTGGGGAAAATAGACCTCAACATTTGAGAGTTGTAGTTACTGGGATTTATAGTTCTCTTACAATCAATACACATTCTGAACTCCACCAGCAATGGAATTGAACCAAACTTGGCACACAGGATTCTTGTGACCAACAGAAAATACTGAAAGTATTTGGTAGACACTGACCTTGAGTTTGGGATTTGTAGTTCACCTACATGCAGAGAACACTGTGGATTCAAACAATGATGTATCTGGACCAAACATGGCACGAATACTCAAATGTGGAGTTTGGGGAAAATAGATCTTGACATTGGAGAGTTGTAGTTGCAGGATTTACAGTTCACATCCAATCAAAGACAATAGAATTGGGCCAAGCTTCCCAAACAAAACCCCCATAACCAACAGTAAATACCGTGTTTTCTGACGGTCTTTGGTGGTCCCTCTGACACTCCCTGGCGACCCCACCAAGGGTCCTGATCCCCAGATTGAGAAACAACTGCCAGACCATCAAATGCTAATCAAGGTGGTCAGTTGAAACATTCACACCTAGCTCCAAAAGAGAAGAGTTCTTTCTCCCGCCCTGGTCATTCCACAGATATATAAACCCATTTTCCTAGTTCCAACAGTCCTCACTACCTCTGAGGATGCTTGCCATAGATGCAGGCGAAACGTCAGGAGAGAATGCCTCTAGAACATGGCCATATAGCCTGAAAAAACCTACAACAACCCAACGCTACGTTAGTCCAATGCTCAAAACACAACATCATGCTGTCTTTCAATGAGGATGATAACAGGAAACAGGAATAGGGATGTTGTAGGTTTTTCGGGCTGTAAGGCCATGTTCTAGAAGCATTCTCTCCTGACGTGAGGCATCCTCAGAGGTCCTCCCAACCTCTGAGGATGCCTGCCATAGATGCAGGCGAAATGTCAGGAGAGAATGCCCCTAGAACATGGCTATATAGCCCGAAAAACCTAGAACATCCCTATTCCTGTTTCCTATGTTATCATCCTCATCGAAACTCAGCATGATGTTGTGTTTTGAGCATTGGACTAACGTAGTGTTGGGTTGTTATAGGTTTTTTTGGGTTATATGTCCATGTTCTAGAGGCATTCTCTCCTGACGTTTCGCCTGCATTTATGGCAGGCATCCTCAGAGGTTGGGAGGACGTCTGAGGATGCCTCACGTCAGGAGAATGCTTCTAGAACATGGCTATATAGCCCGAAAAACCTAGAACATCCCTACTCCTGTTTCCTAGGTTATCATCCTCATCGAAAGTCAGCATGATGTTGTGTTTTGAGCATTGGACTAACGTAGTGTTGGGTTGTTATAGGTTTTTTCGGGTTATATGTCCATGTTCTAGAGGCATTCTCTCCTGACGTTTCGCCTGCATCTATGGCAGGCATCCTCAGAGGTTGGGAGGACCTCTGAGGATGCCTCACGTCAGGAGAGAATGCTTCTAGAACATGCCTATATAGCCCGAAAAACCTACAACAACTCAGTGATTCCGGGCATGAAAGCCTTCGACAATACATGAAACAGGAATAGTCAGAGGACTCATCCATTCCTAGGAGACGAGTGGCTCTCAACCCGGGCAAGAAGTGATCTCATGCAAAGTTGTGGTGAAGGAGTTAAGAGAGATCCACCCGGAGATGTATGAACCAAATCAATGCCTCAAGGTCCAGGAATGTACAACATCTAGACAGATCTTCCAATGGCCACCCATTGAGGCAAGTCAGACCAGATGGAGGGCAACTGGTTTGTGGAAGGAGAGGGCCAGGAGGATGAGGAACCCTCTTGAGATGCCATCTGGATCTAGTTTGGGCGGGTGAGAAAGAGCAAAAAATGTCCTCCATCTCAAGAATGGCCTCCTCTTCCAATCTTCCTTCCAACGCCTTGTGTGAAACCAGCTTGTAAACTATTTTAAGCCAACGGCATCTCATTTCATCCCGTCTGGCAACCAAGGAGGCCTTTTGGAAAACTTGGGAGCCAAGTGGAGCACATCAAGAAACAGAAGCTTGGCTCGACGGGAGGAATGACGTCGAGGGAAAGAAATGCCCAAAAGATCGCGGAGACGACGAAGGCTCTGAATGTGTGGTTGGTTCAAACAAAGCAACACAGTGAACCCTTTTTTTGGAAAACGAAGGGGGTTTCCATCGGAGCATGACTGTTCCAAAGGGGAAACCGAGTCAAAAATCCCAGAAAGCAAACACAAAAGTCATTGAAAATAATGAGAGCAAGACTTCGATCCGTGTTTCTCAACCTTCCTAATGCTGAGACCCCTTAATACAGTTCCTCATGTTGTGGTGACCCCCAACCATCACATTATTTTCGTTTATTTAATTTTAGCTTGCTAAGTTATAATTCGCATTTATATGTTGGGTTGTATAAATTTTGTTAGTATGGATGTATTGTTGTTGTATTCGGGCATTTGATAAATAAAGTTTTATATTATTATTATTATTATTATTATTATTATTATTATTATTATTATTTTACTGACACAAAAGCACAGTATGTCACAGCAAACGAGTTCTATATGCTGGATTTCGTATCACAAAATCACAAGTCGAATATTATAATATATTATTATTATTATTATTATTATTATCTATATATATATAAATGCTCTGTGCATAATGAGTACCTTAAAGACAAAAGAACCAATGAACAAAATCACACCAAATTTGGCAACAAAACGTCTCACTACACAAGGAGTGACCATCACTCAAAAAATTATGATTTTGTCATTTGGAAGTTGTAGTTTCTGGGATTTATAGTTCACCTACAATCAAAGAGCATTCTGAACTCCACCAATGATGGAATTGAACCAAACTTGGCACACAGAACTCCCATGACTGATAGAAAATACCTTGAGTTTGGGAGTTGTAGTTCACATACATCCAGAGAGCACGTGGACTCAAATAATGATGGATCTGGACCAAACTTGGCACGAAACCTCAATATGCTCAGATATGAACACAGACGGAGTTTGGGGGGAATAGACCTTGACATTTGGGAGTTGTAGTTGCTGGGATTTATAGTTCACCCACAACCAAAGAGCATTCTGAACTCCACCGATGATGCAATTGAACCAATCTTGACACACAGAACTCCCATGACCAACAGATAATACAGGAAGGGCTTGGTGGGCATTGACCTTGAGTTTGGGAGTTGTAGTTCACCTACATCCAGAGAGCACTGTGGACTCCGACAACGATAAATCTGAACCAAACTTGGCACGAATACTCAATATGGCCAAATGGGAACACTGGTGGAGTTTGGGGGAAATAGACCTTGACATTTGGGAGTTGTAGTTGCTGGGATTTATAGTTCACTTACAATCACAGAAGTAGGAGGGCTTTTGGTGGGAGGATTCATTGTCTGTTTCCAAAAAGGAAGAGAAGGACAGGAGGAGAGATCTTCAGCCTTCTCTGCCAAAGGGGATTTATAGTTCACCTACAATCACAGCAGGAGGAGAGCTTTTGGTGGGAGGATTCATTGTCTGTTTCCAAAAAGGAAGAGAAGGACAGGAGGAGAGGTCTTCAGCCTTCTCTGCCAAAGGGGTTCCTAACACCATCGGAAATATATGTTTTCTGATGGTCTTTGGCGACCCCTCTGAAGCCCCCTCATGATCCCCCAATAGGGGTCCTGACCCCCAGGTTGAGAAATGCTGCATTACGGATTGTGTAGGATCTTGGCCAACATTAATCCTCAACTTAAGTCAACTTCAGGTCACGCTCTACACCTGCTGCTGGTTGACTGTTAAATCATGGTGACCGATCACCAGTCGTAGGGTGTGGTTGGTGTACTTTGCACCCTCTCCGTTACAGGAAATAAATACTCAAAGAGCGAGAGTAGACTATGAATAGTAGAAAAGGAGTGACCTCCAACAAATGCCAGAGAAAGGTCTCTATCTGCAGAGAGGGTTAGAATTTAACTCGTGACAGGCACGTCCATTGTCCCAACTCGTTCGTTCGCCGGGGCAGGAAGTCGCCCACTTAGGACTCGTGACGCAGCATTAGCACAAAAATATACAATCTTCCTTGGGATCTGAAGCAGCGCACACACTCACAATGCCTTTCTCTCTCTCTCTCTTTCCCCCTCCCCCTGGAGTCCACGTTGACAAATTCTTCAACAACTCCTGTGGTTGCAGGGAAGCTGGTTTCATTCTGACTCATCCCTGTTCAAACAGTTTACTGGAAATGGAGGGGGGGGGGGATTTGTGCAAAGAAATCATGTGATGGCCAGACAAACCACAATGAGCCAAAGGTTCAAAGGAGTCAAAGAAAGGAGAGAGAAAAATACATAAGGGGGGGGGGGCACAGATCCATGAAACTCAACAACCCCAACGACAACGGACACCCCATTATTTTGCCTTAATCCCTTTGTGGTATTTGAGGAAGAAAGGCAACAAGGGAATCGGGGAAACAGAGTAAACAAAGCAGCAAATGGTTCGATAGTATCACAGGGCAACTGCCAAATATTTCCCTTTTTTGCCTGTTTTTTTGGCCAGGGAGCAAGCGGCACGGGTGCGTAACTGGCTCCAAGGACAGGTCAGTTTAGGGTGGCTTCGCACGCTACACACTTCTGCCTTTCGGTGCACGTAGCGCACCGTGCCAACGGATGCAAATCTGCGAGCGTTTCTTCATGATTGGATGATAACGAGGCCTTCAAAGCACAGCCAAACGCGGACTTCTTCCATGCCATGTGGTCCCTAGAGTCCAGCAAAGTGTAGCCAAATACACGTTTCTTCCACGCCACGGGGTTCCCAAGGACACTACGTCGGCATTGGGTTCCTCAAAGGCGGTGGAAGAACAATCATAACTTTTTGAGGAGGAAGTACAACAGTTGTCTACAGAGGCAGCGTCAACGAAGGCCAAATGCTACTTATTATTATTATTATTATTTTACTGACACAAAAGCACAGTATGTCACAGCAAACAAGAGCTATATGCTGGATTTTGTATTATTATTATTATTATTATTATTATTATTATTATTTTACTGACAATATGTCACAGCAAACGAGATCTATATGCTGGATTTTGTATTATATTTATTATTATTATTATTATTATTATTATTATTATTATTGTATTGTCGAAGGCTTTCATGGCCGGAATCACTCAGTTCTTGTGGGTTTTTTCGGGCTATATGGCCATGTTCTAGAGGCATTTCTCCTGACGTTTCGCCTGCATCTATGGCAGGCTTCTGAGGAAGCCTGCCATAGATGCAGGCGAAACGTCAGGAGAAATGCCTCTAGAACATGGCCATATAGCCCGAAAAAACCCACAAGAACTGAATTATTATTATTATTATTTTACTGACACAAAAGCACAGTATGTCACAGCAAATGAGATCTATATGCTGGATTTTGTATTATTATTATTATTATTATTATTATTATTCTGACACAAAAGCACAGTATGTCACAGCAAATGAGATCTATATAACAACAATAATAATAATAATAATAATTATTATTATTAAAATTATTATTATTATCCGGTGGCACCGTGTGTTAAACCCTTGTGCAGGCAGGACTGAAGACCGACAGGTCGCAGGTTCGAATGCGGGGAGAGCATGGATGAGCTCCCTCTGTCAGCTTCAGCTCCTCATGCGGGGACATGAGAGAAGCCTCCCACAAGGATGGTAAAATATCCAGGCAACGTCCTTGCAGACAGCCAATTCTCTCACACCAGAAGCAACTTGCAGTTTCTCAAGTCCCTCCTGACACAGAAGAAAACAAACATAATCCTGTTCTGCTCACAAAAATTGAGCATTAACTGAGTTTTGGTGGCAAATTGGGCTTCCGAGTCAAGACTGGGATTTGAGGGCCAAAACCTGAGACCTACAGGTGACCCCTTCTGATGTCGTAGGAAGAAGGAACTTGGCCGGCAGATTAAGACACAGGCAGGAAGAGAAAGCGAGTGGCACAAAGGGAAGGCGCAGCATACAGGAAGTGATTCAGTACACATGCTAGTTAACATTGAGCTCCAGGGAATGAATTGATTGCACACTCGTTTCAATAAAAGTTCCTTGGTTTGTGGTCTCTTAACTCCTTACTGACAACTAGAACTACATAAAAGGGGAGATTAAGTATCAACCACAGCTGTGCAGAGTACAGACGGCCCTGCAAAATGGTGAGATTATTATTATTATTATTACTATTAATAATAATAATAATACCTCACTTTATCTCTCAGAGGTCTTAAAATAAAAACATTAACATACTGTTTAAAATTGAGAAATTGGAAAAGCTGAGGATTTAAAGATTGAACTGCAAAGACTCTGGCGCAAGCCAGTCAAGGTGGTCCCAGTGGTGATCGGCACACTGCGCGCAGTGACTCAAGACCTTGGCCTGCACTTAAACACAACTGGCACTGACAAAATTACCATCTGTCATCTGCAAAAGACCACCCTACTCAGATCTGTACGCATTATTCGCCAATACATCACACAGTCCTAGACACTTGAGAAGTGTCCGACATGTGATCCAATACAACAGCCAGCAGAGTAATAACAATAATAATAATTCAAAAATACATCACACAGTCCTAGACGCTTGGGAAGTGTCCGACATGTGATTTAATTTAATACTAGCCGTCCCCTGCCACGCGTTGCCGTGGCCCACTCTAGTGGTCATGGGGGTTCTGTGTGGGAGGTTTGGCCCAATTCTATCGTTGGTGGGGTTTAGAATGCTCTTTGATTGTAGGTGAACTACAAATCCCAGCAACTACAACTCCCAAATGGCAAGATTCTTTTTACCCCAAACTCCACCAGTGCTCACATTTGGGAGTATTGAGTATTTGTGTAGAGTTTGGTCCAGATCCATCATTGTTTGACTCCATAGTGATCTCTGGATGTAGGTGAACTACAAATCCAAAACCAAAGGACACTGCCCACCAAACCCTTCCAGTATTTTCTGTTGGTCATGGGAGAACTGTGTGCCAAGTTTGGTTCAATTCTATCATTGGCGGGGTTCAGAATGCTCTTTGATTGTAGGTGAACTATAAATCCCAGATACTACAACTCCCAAATGGCAAAATCATTTTTTTAAGTGAAGGACATACATTGGGTTGTTGGTCATGGAAGAACTGTTGGGTTGTTGGTCTGTTGGTCATGGAAGAACTGTGTGCCAAGTTTGGTTCAATTCCATCATTGGTGGTGTTCAGAATGCTCTTTGATTGTAGGTGAACTATAAATCCCAGCAACTACAACTCCCAAATGACAAAATCAAATTTTTTTTCAGTGAAGGACATACATTGGGTTGTTAGGTGTATTGTGTCCAAATTTGGTGTCAATTCATCCAGTGGTTTTTCAGTTCTGTTAATCCCACAAACGAACATTACATTTTTATTTATATAGATTTTTAATTAATATTTTCAAAAACCCACGAAACAGTGAGTCCACTAAAAGCAAACCACGAAGTAGCGAGGGAACGCTGTACATACATAAGCAGAAACCAAAAAGACAACACATCATCTACAACCAATAATCGTAATATAATATATTGTATGTATATATATCTTGTAAGCCGCTCTGTGTCCCCTTCGGGGTGAGAAGGGCGGCATATAAATGTTGTAAATAAATAATAAATAAACATTAAAAAATTAAATCACAATAAATAAATATACAGGTTAAAATATACAAACTTTAAAACAGAAATAACAATAATTTCTGCACTGGAGGATATAGAGAGAATGCTTCCTTGGGCATTTTTAGGTCTATATTCAACTTCCAGTGGAAGTCAGCCATAGACCACCCTGGAGGACTTACAAACTCCTAGAGGTGTCTACTCTTGGTTTAAAAAGTCGCTCAAACCGCTCTTGTGTAGGAGGAATTAATATGGATGGCTTTAGGGGTATTCCTACCTGTGCTGCCTGGGCGTGTTCCAGCATCTCCTCGAATTCTTGGTATTCCTCATCATCAGGCTCTTCTCCAGAAAGACGAGCAGCTCTGGCCATGAAGTATGGCGGCAGCTCCCCAATCGCTGTCCCAGCACCCTGGACGCGGAAATGGGATAGAGAAGACAGAGAAAAGGACATAAGAGTTCTGTGTGCCAAGTTTGGTTCAATTCCATTGTTGGTCGGGTTCAGAATGCTCTTTGATTATAGCTGAACTATAAATCCCAGCAACTACAGCTCCCAAAAGTCAAGTTCTGTTTTCCTCAAACTCCACCAGTGTTCACATTTGGGCATATTGAGCATTCGTGCCAAGTTTGGTCCCGACCCATCATTGTTTGAGTCCACAGTGCTCTCTGGATGTAGGTAAACTACAACTCCCAAACTCAAGGATAATGCCCACCAAACCCTTTCGGTATTATCTGTTGGTCATGGGAGTTCTGCGTGCCTAATATGGTTCAAGTCCATTGTTTGGTAGAGTTCAGAATGCTCTTTGATTGTAGGTGAACTATAAATTCCAGCAACTACAGCTCCCAAATGTCAAGGTCTGTTTTCCCCAAATTCCACATTTGAGCATATTGAGGATTTGTGCCAAGTTTAGTCCAGTTTCATCATTGTTTTAGTCCACCGGATGTAGGTGAACGACAACTCCCAAACTCAAGGTCAATGCCCACCAAACCCTTCCAGTACTTTCTGTTCGTCATGGGAGTTCTTTGGGCCAAGTTTGGTTCAATTCCATCGTTGGTGAAGTTCAGAATGCTCTTTAATTTTTTGAGTCCACAGTGTTCTCTGGATGTAGGTGAACTACAAATCCCAAACTCAAGGTCAGTGCCCACCAAACGCTTTCAGTATTTTCTGTTCGTCATGGGAGTTCTTTGGGCCAAGTTTGGTTCAATTCCATCATTGGTGGAGTTCAGAATGCTCTTTGATTGTTTGAATCCACAGTGCTCTCTGGATATAGGTGAACAACAAATCCCAAAGTCAAGGTCAATGCCCACCAAACCCTTCCAGTATTTTCTGTTGGTCATGGGAGAACTGTGTGCCAAGTTTGGTTCAATTCCATCATTGGCGGGGTTCAGAATGCTCTTTGGTTGTAGGTGAACTATAAATCCCAGCAACTACAACTCCCAAATGACAAAATCAATCCCCACCTAATTCCACCAGTATTCAAATTTGGACATATCGGGTATTTGTGCCAAATGAATGAAAATACATCTTGCATATCAGATATTTACATTGCGATTCATAACAGTTATGAATGACAGTTATGAAGTAGCAACGAAAATAATGTTATGGTTGGGGGTCACCACAACATGAGGAACGTTATTAAGGGGTTGCGGCATTAGGAAGTTTGAGAAAATACTGGAAGAGTTTGGTGGGCACTGACCTTGAGTTTTGGAGTTGTAGTTCACCTACCTCCAGAAAGCACGGTGAACTCAAACATTGATAGACCTGGACTAAACTTGGCACAAATACTCAATATGCCCAAATGTGAACACTAGTGGAGTTTGGGGAAAATAGACCTTGACATTTGGTGGTTGTTGTTGCTGGGATTTATAGTTCACCTACAACCAAAGCGCATTCTGAACTCCACCAACGATGGAATTGAACCAAACTTGGCACACAGAACTCCCATGACCAATAGAAAATATTGGAAGGGTTTGGTGGGCATTGACCTTTGGTTTTGGAGTTGTAGTTCACCTACCTCCAGAGAGCACTGTGGAGTCAAACAATGATAGATCTGGACTAAACTTGGCACAAACACTCAATATGCCCAAATGTGAACACTGGTGGAGTTTGGGGAAAATAGACCTTGACATTTGGGAGTTGTAGTTGCTGGGATTTATAGTTCACCTACAACCATAGATCATTCTGAACTCCACCAGCGATGGAATTGGACCAAATTTGGCACACAGAACTCCCATGACCAACAAAAAATACTGGAAGGGTTTGGTGGACATTCACCTTGGGTTTGGGAGTTGTAGTTCACCTACCTCCAGAGAGCACTGTGGACTCAAACAATGATACATCTGGACCAAACTGGACCAAAAATGATAGATCTGGACTAAACTTGGCACAAACACTCAATATGCCCAAATGTGAACACTAGTGGAATTTGGGGGAAAATACATCTTGACATTTGGGAGTTGTAGTTGCTGGGATTTATAGTTCACCTACAACCAAAGAGCATTCTGAACTCCACCAACAATGGAATTGGACCAAACTTGGCACACAGAACTCCCATGACCAACAGAAAATACTGGAAGGGTTTGGTGGACATTCACCTTGGGTTTGGGAGTTGTAGTTTACCTAGATCCACAGATCACTGTGGACTCAAACAATGATAGATCTGGACCAAACTTGGTATGAATACTCAACATGCCCAAATGTGAACTGCTCAAGAATATGTATGAATCAGCATACTTTGGATATTATCATCATCATCATCATCATCATCATCATCATCATCATTAGACTAGAGAGGGTTTTCTGGAACTAAACCCTGAATCATTGAACTCTGTAAGTCCCAAGCACAGCTCCGCACCGGCCATCTGGCTAATGAAAGGTTAATAGAAGCGGACGCTTGGCAGGTTACCAAGCGGCAGGAAAGAAAGGTAGGACAATTGGACAGCTGGCGAGAGGAGGGGACACACCTCGGCCGGCCGCAGGCAGATGGTTTCTGCTCAGGATAAGTGATAAGTGCTTTTATGGGGACGCCCCCTCCTTCCAAGCAACTCTATAGCTGTTTGGTTTCCTTTGTTCCCTCCCGTGGGGCAGCTGCGGGGAAAGAACGGCAGCTGCCTTGAGTAGTTGAGCAAAGCAAACAAAAGTGACCAGGTTGGTTTGAAACTTTAGTTTGACTCAAACGGTCAAAGGGAAACGCACAAATGTCTACGCAACACAGGGCTTGTTCTTCCTTGTTCTTGTGCAGATGTGGCGCCTGATCAAGGAAGTGGGGTTGCAACAGGTCTTGCATTCAAATTGGATCGCTGGTTTGTGAGCTGGGTTTTCAAAGGAGAGCCCAATCAATCACTTTATTTGCTACTTTGGGTCTCAATTGGGAAAGAAATATAAATATATCAATTGTTAAGTCAAAGTAGATATGTCTGTTTGTACCAACAACAACAACAACCAGTCCCAGTGGTGATTGGTACACTGGGTGCAGTGCCTAAAGACCTTGGCTTGCACTTAAACACAATCAGCACTGACAAAATTACCATCTGTCCACTGCAAAAGGCCACCCTACTTCGGAGAGCTTGTGTTCAACCATTTCAAAGCTCCCTTTATATAACCAGTGATGGCACAATCGTCAGCATAGATTGTTTCCTCAGAGCTCGAGATGCTTGTCTGTTTTTAAGGTGGAAAGCACACATCTGCATGTTAGATGGATTAGGAATCAGCTGGTTTCCCCTGTAATCGGCAGTAAGAGCACCTAAAGATTCGGAGAGCTTCTGTTCCACCATTTCAAAGCTCCCTGCTTGAGCAGTGATGGCATGATCATCAGCATAGCTTGTTTCCTCAGAGCTCGAGATGCTTATCTGTTCTAAATGTGAAAAGCACATGTCTGCATTTTAGATGGATTAGGAATCCGCTGGTTTTTCCTGCAATAGGCAGTAAGAGCACCTAAAGCTTCAGAGAGCTTCTGTTCCACCATTTCAAAGCTCCCTGCTTGAGCAGTGATGGCACGATCGTCAGCATAGATCGTCTCTTCAGAGTTCAAAATGCTTGTCTGTTCTTAAAATGAAAAGGGCACATCTGCATTTTAGATGGATTAGGAATCCGCTGATTTTCCCTGCAATAGGCAGTAAGAACAAGTGAAGGTTCGGAGAGCTTCTGTTCCACCATTTCAAAGCTCCCTGCTTGAGCAGTGATGGCACAATCGTCAGCATAGATCATTTCTTCAGAGTTTGAGATGAAAAGCACACGTCTGTGTTTTAGATGGATTAGGAATCTGCTGATTTTTCCTGCAATAGGCAGTAAGAGCAGCTAAAGCTTCAGAGAGCTTCTGTTCCACCATTTCAAAGCTCTCTGCTTGAGCAGTGATGGCACAATCGTCAGCATAGATCGTTTGTTCAAAGTTCAAAATGCTTGTCTGTTCTTACAATGAAAAGGACACGTCTGCATTTTAGATGGGTTAGGAATCCGCTGATTTTCCCTGCAATAGGCAGTAAGAGCACCTAAAGCTTCGGAGAGCTTCTATTCCACCATTTCGAAGCTCCCTGCTTGAGCAGTGATGGCATGATCGTCAGCATACATTAAACTCTTCTTGCAATGTCCGATCACTGAACACCACAACTCAATTAATAAGTGATCCACAGTCGCTTTTTTCATTGATATTTATATTTTCAAATGTAAATACCATGTCCTCCAATCACATTCTAAATAAGATTTGGCTACAATGAAGACGTCTTGCATCCATTATTGGCTTTCAAAAAGAATTACAATAATGTCTTTCATTTTGAGTCATCTTTGTTCTCCAAATGGCTCAACACAGGAATCTGTGGTCTTAGGAAACTAGAAGAAATTGTCAACTATTCACCTTGAAAACCGCATTGGTTCCAACTTATGAAGCCAGAGAATCAATCTGTAACGTGCTTGTTTGTTTCTTACCCACATGCAGGCCTCCAGCCTGACTTTCGAGATGATGGTCCACAAGGAAATGGATCCCTCGACTCCCTCTTCATCGGGGCAGATAATTTGGTCAGGATACGGAGGTTCGGGGAAATCCACAGAATTACATTCGTACGCAGCAAGAGTCACGGATGCTATGTGTGGACCCTGCGGAAAGAAAAGGTAAGCGAGCGTTGAACAACTTTCATTAACCGTGTCACGATAGTTCAAACACAATTATATTACAACAAGACATTTATCAATAGTACCAGATCACTTTTGTAACACGTTTCCTGTTCGTTCCAAATAAACCCAGCCACCCCTTCCTGCCCTTTGAATATTGTTATAATGTTGGTACAGTGTTCTCTCACTACTTTGCGGTTCGCTTTTCACGGACTCTGTTGTGGTTCAGCATGATTCTGGGCCTGAGATGTTCTCTGATGATGGGATTCAGATTCCTGGCTCTTTTTCTGTGCCTCAGACCCCTGGGCCTGCTTCTGAGGCTCCCACAGACAGGTTTTCAGAAGAAAAGAATGTTAACGAAGTAGATAGCGAACAGGTGGAGAGGCCTTTGCCTTCCCACGCTGATAGTGAAAGTGCAGAAAGCCTTGATACTGACCTGACCCGGCAAGCCCGTCTTGATTTGCGGGTCAGGCGGAGTTCTCGCCTGGCCAGCAGACGAGAAGCCAGCTCGGGGAAAGGTCATCGCAATGCTTTCATGTTGGTGAGAGCATAATGTTTGGATGTTAGCAAAAAGTATTTAGCCTTCTTACAAACGAAGGGAAAGTGTCAGTTCAACGTAGCTTGTTAGCCTGGAAGCTCCATGGAATAACCTTAGCTGGAAAGCAGCACGCTTGGGATTTCTTGCATTGTGATTTTTGGGGCAATTGTTTCACTGTTTGTACCATGGACTCTGTTTTGAACTTTGCCTAAAGGATTGTGCCTCTTGTTTTTACCTGAAGATCTTTGGAACTATATTCTGCATTTAACCTAAATCTTTGGAACTTTGCAATGCTTATTCTTTATTTTGACTTGGACATTTTTCCTCAATAAACTATAAAGCTACAGCTCTTGTGGTGTTTGGAAGCAAGGTGAAGCTTACTCTGAGTTGCAACAGACTCGCTGTTTTGCGGGTTTTTGCTTCCCAATTGCCGTTACCCAGAGCGGCCTTCTAGTCCCACCTCCTGGCAACGATGGAGTTAAGAAGAGGGTTTCACCCTTGCGCTCAGGAGAGAGGCAGCCAATCAAGAGAAATTGCAAAGCAAAGCAGAGACAGCTAGCAAAATAATAATAATAATAATAATAATAATAATAATAATAATAATAATAATAGAAAAAGGAGACAAAGGAGGGCCTGATTCTGGCAGCCCAAGAACGAGCCATTCGAACCAATGCCATCAAAGCCAGAATTGAAAAGTCGACAACAGATCCCAAGTGCACACTCTGCAAGGAAACAGATGAAACAATAGATCCCATCCTCAGCTGCTGCAAGAAGATCGCGCAGACTGACTACAAGCAGAGGCACAACACCATCGCTCAGATGATTCACTGGAACTTGTGACACAAATACCATCTGCCTGCGACAAAGAACTGGTGGGATCACAAGCCGGAAAAAGTTAAAGAGAATAAACACATCAAGATACTCTGGGACTTCCGGATTCAGAGTTTTGGAGCACAATACTCCTGACCTCACAAAGTATGGATTGTCGATGTTGCAATCCCAGGTGACAACAGGATTGAAGAAAAACAACTGGAAAAGTTGACATGATATGAGGATTTAAAGATCGAACTGCAAAGACTCTGGCACAAGCCAGTCAAGGTGGTCCCAGTGGTGATCGGCACACTGAGTGCAGTGCGTAAAGACCTTGGCCTGTACTTAAACACAATCGGCACTGACAAGATTACCATCTGCCAACTGCAGACGGCCACCTTACTGGGATCTTCATGCATTATTCGCCGATACATCACACAATCCTAGACACTTGGGAAGGGTCCGACGTGTGATCCAATACAAAAGCCAGCATAGTGCCTGCTTGTTGTGTTTCTAATAATAATAATAATAATAATAATAATAATAATAATAATAAACATCACGCAGTCCTAGACAATTTGGAAGTGTTTGACTTGTGATTTTGTGATACAAAATCCAGCATCTATATCTCGTTTGCTGTGTCATACTTACTGGGATCTGCATGCATTATTCGCCGATACATCCCACAATCCTAGACACTTGGGAAGTGTCCAACGTGGGATCCAATACACAGCCAGCAGAGTGTCTGCTGTGGACTCATCTTGTTGTGTTTCAAATAATAATAATAATAATAATAATAATAATAATAATAATAATGGTGTGCAGTGCCTTTAAATCTCTCCTCGCTTCTGCCTCACCCTCGGAACGTGATATACATATATAGCATCCCTACTTTGCAGATTTTCACTTTTCGCGGGTGGTCCTGGAACGTAACTCCGGCAATAAGTGAGGGAACACTGTACAGTGTGCCTTCACTTATCGTAGGGGTCCCATTTCAGGACCACCCGCAATAAGTGAAAATCTGCAAAGTAGGGACGCTATATTAATTTTAATATTTATACATTATTTTATATTTTTTATGTATTATTTTCTTACCCATGCTTTCGTACCCGCCTCCCGCGAACCGCGAAGTAGCGAGGGAACACTGTAATGCCTTTTGGAGATCTGGACTAAATTCCCAAAAGCCCAGCACTTGAGGAGTGGCAAAGTGGAATGTCCCCCTCCTCAAGATTCCAGCCATTCCTTGCATTCTGCATTCCTGACCAATGACTCCCTGCATTTCGTGGCCACTGAGCATGCTCAGTCCTGTCCGGAGGTGGGGCGAACGATCCCTTGTGGCTCTGTAGCCACATGGGTGACCTATGCTTGATCCTTCGCCTCTACTGAGTGGGAGTCAAGATCTGAATCTCCTTCAAAATTCAATTTATTGATTTATTTTTATTGATATTCCGCTTTATCTCTCCCTATGGAGACACAAAGCAGCTCACAATCAAAAACATGACATTCTGTAGGGGTTGGGGGACCGACTCCAGAGGATGGAAGTTGTAGTTCACCCTGCATCAAGACACAACACTGGTGATTGCCCTGGGAATCTGGGAGTTGTAGTTCACCCTTATCCAGAGAGCACTGAACCCAGCCAACGACGGATTTGGACCAAACTGGGCACACAGACTCAACATGGCCAACTGCGAATACTGGCTGGTTGTTGGGAAGATTGCCCCTGGAATCTGGGAGTTGTAGTTCACCCTTATCCAGAGAGCACTGAACCCAGCCAACGACGGATTTGGACCAAACTGGGCACACAGACTCAACATGGCCAACTGCGAATACTGGCTGGTTGTTGGGAAGATTGCCCCTGGAATCTGGGAGTTGTAGTTCACCCTTATCCAGAGGGCATGAAACTCAACCGACAACAGATCTGGACCAAACTTGGCACACAAACTCAACATGGCCAACTGTGAATACTGGCTGGGTGTTGGGAAGATTGCCCCTGGAATCTGGGAATTGTAGTTCACCCTTATCCAGAGAGCATGAAACTCAACCGACAATAGATCTGGACCAAACTCGTCACACAGACTCAACATGGCCAACTGTGAATGCTGGCCAGGTGTTGGGAAGATTGCCCCTGGAATCTGGGAGTTCTAGTTCACCCTCTTCCAGAGAGCATGAAACCCAAACGACAATAGATCTGGACCACACTTGGCACACAGACTCAACATGGCCAACTGTGAATACTGGCCAGGTTTTGGGAAGATTGCCCCTAGAATTTGGGAGTTGTAGTTCACCCTTATCCAGAGAGCACAAAACGCAACTGACAACAGATCTGGACCAAACTTGGCACACAGACTTAACATGGCCAACTGTAAATACAGGTGGGATTTGGGGGTACCTGCTCTTGGAGTTGACGCTTATCCAGAGAGAACTGTTCCCAGATGATGACGTACCTGGACCAAACTCTCTGCACTGACCAAAACGGCCAACTTTGAATCCTGGCAGGGTTTGGGGAGGACTGACCCATGATTCTGGGAATTGTAATTCACCCACACCAAACATCAAATAACCTGGGCATTGCCGGGTCCCCAAGCTAGGAGCCAAATAAAACAAAGTACAACATCCACAAAGAAGGGGTGCCTTCATTGGTTGACTCGAACACAGAGAACGCACCATGTTCTTTGGATGGGAGCCACAGCACCTCTGCTGTTAATTAGAGGGTGAGAGTTCTGTCATCGGCTTTGCAGGGCTCTTTCTATTCCCCCCCCCCCCCCAAAATGACTCACAGGTTGTTCAGACAACAGGGCTGAAGAAAGGATTGGAAGAGGATGGAGGGGTGGAGAAGGAGAGGAAGAGGGTGAGTCACACCTCTAAGCCTACCGTGTATGACAACTCCATACCCCTTCATGTCATTTAATCACATAGAGATGATCTTCGGTGTCCTCCATGGGGGTCGCAATGACTTTCTGACCATTTTTGGAATATGAGATAATGTTGAGTCACATCATTGGCCCATGGACTGGGACCTCCAGCTTCTAGACCCCAAAACTCAGTCGAGTCACCCCAAACCATTGACAACACTCCCACAATGTACACAAAACTTAAACAAGGCCCAACAAAATCACCAGGAAAACCAACACACTGGTCAAGAACTCCTTGATTCACCTCAACGTACGTTGAGATGGAAGCCTTCACGTCTACGCTTGGAAGCCTTCACTTCTATGCTTTATGGACACCCAAAAATCCATAGCACCCTGCTCAGACCCATTGTGAGTGCCATTGTATCCCCTACATACAACTTGGTAATATTTCTGACCACACAGCCCATATTGGGCTCACTACGCACTACATCCAGGACTTGGCCCACTTCATAGAAAAAACCAACAACCTCAAGCTCAACACCAATGACAAACCGATCAGCTTCAATACGGTGTCTCTATTTACCAAGGTCCAGATAGCAGATACCACCGCACTAATCAACCAGAATTTCCCAGAAGACATCACAGCCCTGTTTCACCATTGTTGATTGGGTTTGTAGATGGCTAGAACATCTAGAAATGGCCGTTAATCCTCATGGGATGCTTGGGTAGATGCTGTTGAGGTGGTCCAGTAACTTCTCAACACAAGCTACTTCCAGTGGGACAATCAATTCTATGAATGGAAAGATGGAGTAGCCGTGGGTAGCCCTCGCAGCCCGGTCATAGCAAATGTCTACATGGAAGACTTTGAGAAACAGCAACAAAAAAGACCACAATACAGTTCAGGTATGTGGATGAAACCTTCACCATTTGGAACCATGAAAAAGAAGAACTCAACAAGTTCCTGAACCACCTCAACCACTGCAAGAAGGGACTGAGAGTTTTGTCTATGCTGACGATCATGCCATCACCACCCAAGCAGGGAGCTTTGACATTCCTGGACCACCTCAACAGTATCAACTCAAACATCCAATCCACCATGGAAAAAGAAAATGAAGGAAAACAGCCATTTCTGGATGTCCCAGTCATCCGCAAACCCAATCAACAATTGAATCACACACTTTACAGAAAATCTACTCACACAGCTAGATACCTACATAAAAACTCCAACCAACCATCACTCAAGTCAAAAAAGAAGCACAATTCAAGCCCTGGCAGAACGTGCAAAAAGGAAGCGCCGCAGCGCAACACCAACGGAGCCGGCTTTTTGACAATCAGCTGTTTCTTGTAAAATATCTTCTTTAAACTTAAATTATTATTCCCCGGGCGTAGAAGCCCGAAATGCAAAAAGCGAGATAGCAGATAGTGTTAGAATTTAGCTAGGAAAAATATGCCACCAAAATGGAGGTGATCCGCCATCTCACGGATACTGGGGCCCAAAGGGGGGTTTCGGTATCCGCGGTTTGGCGGAGCACAGATTCGGCCTCCCCGGGATGCCAGGAAGACATCCTGGGCAGGCCTGCCATCTCCCGCGGGCTGGAAAAGGTTAGTTTCATGCTTTTAGATCGTTTCAGACAAGAAAAGACACAAAGTATCAAGCTGGAGAGTTAAAAGTTGCAATTTCATTAATCTTTATTTGGGGATTTTGTTACAAAGTTGGGGCTTAGTAGGGAAGTGAAAGGAAGGAGTCTACGGCTGTGCAGAGTCCCTGGTTGAGCTTCCATCATCTTGGCCCAATCTTTGCATCCAGGAACTGTGGAACTCCCTGCTACTGGCTACACCAGCTTGAAGGCAGGGGTCTGGGATGCCCTCGACGACACTCCAAGGTGAACTGAACCACCTCAACTAGGCTCTACAGGCCAATGGAGACTCCACCGCAGACATTGGCCATCGGGATGGAGGAGAGCTATCCATACCATAGTGCTCCAATAACAGAAACTGGGCCAAGGAAGTAATTCTAAATACGCAAGTGGGGGTACGGATTGCATTTCAGAGAGCAGCTATAAATATCCATCGGGGTCCCTGAAGACTAGACCTATTTAGTACTGTTCTTCCACTGAAAGCCAAGCAATTCTGCAACGGAGAGGCTGGAGACGCAGAAGCCACAAAAACCACGCTGTGACGGGAATGAAAAATAAGACGTCAAGGAGTCATTTGTACGGACGATTGCGGGTGGAGTGCTCCAGTTCGGAAAAGCAAGGAATCCATTGTCCATCGATAACTCCTAAACTCAAGCTCTTCCAGAGTCAACTGGACCATGCATCATAGCTTTGGCACAGTCCTCTCGTCTGATTCACTTTTCTCTCAAGCACACACTATTTTACATTGCGAAAAAGGAGCTACCACTCAGCCCGATAGGTAAGACCACATGTCCTATCATCCATGTTGTCTTGTTTTAACAGCCAAAAAGTAAAAATGCTTTTTAGTTCAGATTTTCATCTTAACATTTTACACAAATGATCAGCCACTGCCAGAAAGGGCAGAGAGTTTCATCTATGCTGACGATCATGCCATCACCGCCCAAGCAGGGACCTTTGAAATAGTTGAACAGAAGCTCTCTGAAGCTTTATTTATTTATTTACAGTATTTATATTCCGCCCTTCTCACCCTGCAGGGGACTCAGGGCAGATTACAATGTACATATACATGGCAAACATTCAATGCCATAGACACACAACACATATAGACAGACAGTCAGAGAATATTTAACATTCCAACTTTTTCTGGCCACCAGGGGAGCTGTCGCTTCACCATTCATCTGTGACACTGGAATATTGTGTCCAATTCTGGGCACCACAATTCAAGAGAGATATTGACAAGCTGGAAGGTGTCCAGAGGAGGGCGACTAAAATGATCAAGGGTCTGGAGAACAAGCCCTATGAGGAGCGGCTTAAGGAGCTGGGCATGTTTAGCCTGAAGAAGAGAAGGCTGAGAGGAGATATGATAGCCATGTATAAATATGTGAGAGGAAGCCACAGGGAGGAGGAGGGAGCATGCTTGTTTTCTGCTTCCTTGGAGACTAGGACGCAATGGAACAATGGCTTCAAACTACAAGAGAGGAGATTCCATCTGAACATGAGGAAGAACTTCCTGACTGTGAGAGCCGTTCAGCAGTGGAACTCTCTGCCCCGGAGTGTGGTGGAGGCTCCTTCTTTGGAAGCTTTTAAACAGGGGCTGGATGGCCATCTGTCAGGAGTGATTTGAGTGCAATGCTCCTGCTTTTTGGCAGGGGGTTGGACTGGCTGGCCCATGAGGTCTCTTCCAACTCTTCGATTCTATGATTCTATGGTGAAGTACTTCCTCATTCCCTGCATACTTGCTGGAGCTTTTTATGGCCTCGTAAATTAGTTAATTTAGCCTCTCCACATATACCTAAATTTCCAACTTGACATATGCAACTGTCTTTCGGGCTGCAAAAGTCAACAACACGCTACACAATTGGTCGGAAGCTCACTCCGACCCGGGCTGGCTTCAAACTCATGACCTTTTGGTCAGTAGTAATCTTAATGTAGCTGACTCCCAGCCAGCTGCGCCACAGTTCCTCTTAATCTATCCAAACATCAGAATGAGATGGTGAGATACCAGAAGGATCACATTTTTGAATGCACATTTACTTTCAACGGGACACTTCTGACATAATGCCAAGCTCATCTCATCTTTAGGTGCTCTTACTGCTTATCAGATGTTCTGAGGAGCATCAAGAGCTCCAAACTAAACTGATAGAAAAGGTGGGGGAAAGTGTGAAAAGCACTGAAACCTAATAATTAATTTCTCCAGATTTTGGTACAAGCCTTATTCATTCCAAAAGGCAAGCAATGACAAGAGAGGTGAGGGCGAGGGGAAAACGGCCAGGTGTCTTCCTAGAATATCCTTTTGATGACTTGGGCATGAAACATTTGGTTGCCACATGCTTGATGGGGGACCTTCAGGAGCCTGTGGTTAGACTGGAATGCAACTTGTTGGCAACCCGAGATAGGAGTGGGAGGTAAACGTTGAAAGATGAATCAAAAAATGACAGCAGAGCTCATCATTGGAAGATCACATTTCTTGCCCCTTTATCTTCTACTCAACCACTTTGGAGGGCAAGTCAATCCCTCTCAAGATGATCCAGGAGGATCATTTCCTCCCGAAAGACCACTTTATCAAAAGTAACCTCTTTTAAGATGAAGAAACTTCAAAGTTTTGGTGGGTTTAGAAGTTAATGCTAAGGCCTTCTGTGCTGTATTTAGTTTCTGAAAGATGGTGACGAGTGGAAAACAACGGAACTCCGAAGCAAAGATGCTGAGGCCACATTCCTCAACGTGCAACCATTCAGAAGAAGTTTATTTATTTATCGTGTCAGGAGCAACCAGACAATTGTATTACATTTTTAACAAAACAAACAAATAAACAGACAAAACACAAAGTTTGCAAGCTTGGTGGTTGATTAAATGTCCTTTGACCAGTATCTGGCCACTTGGAGTGCTTCTGGTGTTGCTGCAAGAAGGTCCTCCCTTGTGCATGTGGCAGGGCTCAGGTTGCATTGCAGCAGGTGGTCAGTGGTTTGCTCCTCTCCACACTCGCATGTCGAGGATTCCACTTTGTGGCCCCATTTCTCAAGGTTGGCTCTGCATCTCGTGGTGCCAGAGCGCAGTCTGTTCAGCACCTTCCAAGTATGCCCAGGAGGGAGTCTCTCATTTGGTATCAGCCAGTGATTGAGGTTCTGGGTTTGAGCCTGCCACTTTTGGACTCTCGCTTGCTGGGGTGTTCCAGTGAGTGTCTCTGTAGATCTTAGAAAACTATTTCTTGATTTAAGTTGTTGACGTGCAGGCTGATACCCAAACAGGGGATGAGCTGGAGATGTCTCTGCCTTGGTCCTTTCACTATTGGCTTCACTTCCCGGCGGATGTCAGGTGGTGCAATACCGGCTAAGCAGTGTAATTTCTCCAGTGGTGTAGGGCACAGACACCCCGTGATAATGCGTCATGTCTCATTAAGAGCCACATCCACTGTTTTAGCGTGGTGAGATGTGTTCCACACTGGGCATGCATACTCAGCAGCAGAGTAGCATAGCGCAAGGGCGGATGTCTTCACTGTGTCTGGTTGTGATCCCCAAGTTGTGCCAGTCAGCTTTTGTATGATATTGTTTCTAGCGCCCAGTTTTTGCTTGATATTCAGGCAGTGCTTCTTGTAGGTCAGAGCACGGTCCAGAGTGAATCCCAGGTATTTGGGTGCGCTGCAATGCTCCAGTGGGATTCCTTCCCAGGTCATCCTCAGAATTTGGGATGCTTGTCTGTTCTTAAGGTGGAAAGCACATGTCTGTGTTTTAGATGGATTAGGGATCAGCTGGTTTTCCCTGTAGTATGCGGTAAGTGCACCTAGAGCTTCGGAGAGCTTCTGTTCAACCATCTCAAAGCTCCCTGCTTGAGCGGTGATGGCACGATCATCAGCATAGATGAAACTCTGTCCCTTCTGGCAGTGGCTGATCATTTGTGTAGATGTTGAACATGGATGGAGTGAGCACGCTCCCCTGAGGCAGGCTGTTCTTCTGTTTCCGCCATCTGCTTCTCTGGCCCTGGAACTCAACAAAAAAGCTCCTGTTTTGTAGCAGGTTTCCTATGAGGCGGGTGAGGTGGTCGTCCTTTGTGATATTATACGTTTTTCTCAGGAGGAGGCGGTGGTTTACGGTCTCATAAGTCACTAACAGGTCTATGAAGACAGCTCCTGTGATCTGCTGCCTTTCAAAGCCATCTTCTATGTGCTGAGTCAGGTTCAGCCCTTGCGATGTGCAGCTTTTGCCTTTCCTGAAGCCAGCTTGCTGTGGGATCAGACACGGGTCTATTTTTTCCATAATTCTATGCAAAATAAGTCTCTCCAGAACTTTGTAGAGGTGGCACAACAGGGAGATTGGTCTGTAGCTTTTTGGATCATTACGGTCTTTGCCTGGCTTCAAGATGGCAATGACTCTTGCTTTCCTCCAGATTTTGGGGATCTGACAGGATGCAGTGCAGTTGTCTCTCCAGAACTTCGTAAAGGGAGATTGGTCTATAGCTTTTTCAGAAGAAGTGTCCTAACAGGAGAAAAGTGATAAATCTCAACAAGTCTCACCGCGTGGTTCAAGGGGTGAACGATGTCATCCCCCTTCTATGAAGAGGAAAGGAAACACGAGATATTTTCTCATGGGAAAGGCTGGACTCCTGGCCCACCACGAGTGGCGACTCATCCTCCCTCCACCCTCCGTCTCCGTTGGCTTTGCCCCAAGTGACACCATATTTTATATTTAGGCAATGAGTCGACACAGATCTGCAAAACCTGGCCCGACTCTGCTTCTTATTCATTGCCCCCCCCCCTCCCCACAGCTGGAGGCCTAAACAGGATTACTCAGAGGCAGGGCTGAATGAAATCATTGATTTCCAAATTAAGCCATCATGCCACCGATATAGAAGCGTCCTCGACGAATCTGCTTACTTGCCTTTGCAAATCTCCTTAGCCAACATTTTGCAACAAAGCGGAAAACTCCTTAGCAATGGGGACCCTCAGATTAACCTATTTGTAGGGCTGAGAGTATGCAACATGCCCAAGGTCACCCAGTGGATTCAAACCTTGATCTCCAAGGCCAAACGTGCATCACCTCTGACTTTAAACACATTAACTGGGTAAAATCAGCAAGCAGTTTATTTAGGAATATATGTAGCAAATGCAGTAAAAAGTAATCCAATTGATATAAAGGAAATCAGGAACACAGAGTCCATGAAACTAGAACAAAACAGAAGCATATCCCATAGGAAAAACATGAGCTATGAAGACCTTGGTGCTTGAAACTTGGCGTTATTCCAACGTTGCCTCAACTGAAGCAATTGTCCCTCACAAATAATTTATAAACTCTTCCCTGACTTCAAAATTGCTAGGAACGGATTCTTTCTTAGTTTCGGTTTACTATCTATCTTCTGTTGAAGCCAAGAGCAAGCAGTTTATTTAGGTGCTTGGTGCTTGAAACTTGGCGTTATTCCAACTTTGCCTCAACTGAAGCAATCGTCCCTCACAAATCATTTATAAACTTTTCCCTGACTTCAAAATTGCTAGGAACGGATTCTTTCTTAGTTTCGGTTTACTATCTATCTTCTGTTGAAGCCAAGAGCAAGCAGTTTATTTAGGAATATATGTAGCAAAAGCAGTAAAAAGTAATCCACAGTTAAAAAATAATCAAATTGATATAAAGGAAAGCAAGAACAGAGAGTCCATGAAACTAGACATTTGAATCCATGAACAAAACAGAAGCCTATCCCATTGGCAAAACATGAGCTATGAAAACTTTGGTGCTTGAAACTTGGCGTTATTCCGACGTTGCCTCAACTGAAGCAATCGTCCCTCACAAATAATTTATAAACTCTTCCCTGACTTCAAAATTGCTAGGAACGGATTCTTTCTTAGTTTCGGTTTACTATCTATCTTCTGTTGAAGCCAAGAGCAAGCAGTTTATTTAGGTGCTTGGTGCTTGAAACTTGGCGTTATTCCAACGTTGCCCCAACTGAAGCAATCGTCCCTCACAAATCATTTATAAACTTTTCCCTGACTTCAAAATTGCTAGGAACGGATTCTTTCTTAGTTTCGGTTTACTATCTATCTTCTGTTGAAGCCAAGAGCAAGCAGTTTATTTAGGTGCTTGGTGCTTGAAACTTGGCGTTATTCCAACGTTGCCTCAACTGAAGCAATCGTCCCTCACAAATCATTTATAAACTCTTCCCTGACTCCAAAATTGCTAGGAACGGATTCTTTCTTAGTTTCGGTTTATTATCTATCTTCTGTTGAAGCCAAGAGCAAGCAGTTTATTTAGGAATATATGTAGCAAAAGCAGTAAAAAGTAATCCACAGTTAAAAAATAATCAAATTGATATAAAGGAAAGCAAGAACAGAGAGTCCATGAAACTAGACATTTGAATCCATGAACAAAACAGAAGCCTATCCCATTGGCAAAACATGAGCTATGAAAACTTTGGTGCTTGAAACTTGGCGTTATTCCGACGTTGCCTCAACTGAAGCAATCGTCCCTCACAAATAATTTATAAACTCTTCCCTGACTTCAAAATTGCTAGGAACGGATTCTTTCTTAGTTTCGGTTTACTATCTATCTTCTGTTGAAGCCAAGAGCAAGCAGTTTATTTAGGTGCTTGGTGCTTGAAACTTGGCGTTATTCCAACGTTGCCCCAACTGAAGCAATCGTCCCTCACAAATCATTTATAAACTTTTCCCTGACTTCAAAATTGCTAGGAACGGATTCTTTCTTAGTTTCGGTTTACTATCTATCTTCTGTTGAAGCCAAGAGCAAGCAGTTTATTTAGGTGCTTGGTGCTTGAAACTTGGCGTTATTCCAACGTTGCCTCAACTGAAGCAATCGTCCCTCACAAATCATTTATAAACTCTTCCCTGACTCCAAAATTGCTAGGAACGGATTCTTTCTTAGTTTCGGTTTATTATCTATCTTCTGTTGAAGCCAAGAGCAAGCAGTTTATTTAGGAATATATGTAGCAAAAGCAGTAAAAAGTAATCCACAGTTAAAAAATAATCAAATTGATATAAAGGAAAGCAAGAACAGAGAGTCCATGAAACTAGACATTTGAATCCATGAACAAAACAGAAGCCTATCCCATTGGCAAAACATGAGCTATGAAAACTTTGGTGCTTGAAACTTGGCGTTATTCCGACGTTGCCTCAACTGAAGCAATCGTTCCTCACAAATCATTTATAAACTCTTCCCTGACTCCGAAATTGCTAGGAACGGATTCTTTCTCCATTTCGGTTTACTATCTATCTTCTGTTGAAGCCAAGAGCTGAACGTCTTGATTGCTTCACAGCCTGTTTCTGTTTACTAAAACTTCTTTTCCTGTTCAAGGTCTCGTTCCCATCATTAACTCCTGCACCCGGTACCTCAAAATCAACTTCATTTTCAGATAATTGACCAGGGAACTGTGCCGAAAGGCCTTTCCCAAGGCCGGGATCTTGAGAATCGTCTTGCAGCAACTCTGGCCTCTCTTTTAAACTCCATGAAGCCCATGTTGAATCATAAACTCCTAGAGTTGGAAGAGACCCCATGGGCCATCTAGTCCAATTCATTCTGCCATGCAGGAAAAACACCATCAAAGTGCCCCTGACAGATGGCCGTCCAGCCATAATAATAATAATAATAACAACAACAACTACTACTACTACTACTACTACTATAGAATCATAGTTGGAAGAGACCAAACAACAACAACTATAGAATCATAGTTGGACGAGACCAAATGGGTCACCTAGTCCAACCCTTCGCCATGCAGGAAAAGCACCATCAAAACACCCCTGACAGATGGCCATCCAGCCATAATAATAATAAGAACTATAGAATCATAGTTGGAAGAGACCAAATGGGTCATCTAGTCCAACCCCCTGCTATGCAGGAAAAGCACAATCAAAGCACCCCTGACAGATGGCCATCCAGCCATAATAATAATATGAAGAAGAAGAAGAAGAAGAAGAAGTATAGAATCATAGTTGGAAGAGACCAAATGGATCATCTAGTCCTACCCCTTGCCATGCAGGAAAAGCACAATCAAAGTACCCCTGACAGATGGCCATCCAGCCATAATAATATTATTATTATTATTATTAATAATAATAAGAATTATAGAATCATAGTTGGAAGAGACCAAATGTATCATCTAGTCCAACCCGTTGCCATGCAGGAAAAGCACAATCCAAGTATCCCTGACAGATGGCCATCCAGCCATAATAATAATAATAATAATAACTCCAGAATCCTAGAGTTGGAAGAGACCACGTGGGTCATCTAGTCCAACCCCTTGCCATGCAGGAAAAGCACAAAGTATCCCTGACAGATGGCCATCCAGCAATATTATATAATAATAATAATAGAACTAATAATAATAATAGAACTATAGAATCCTGGAGTTGGAAGAGACCAAATGGGTCATCTAGTCCTACCCCTTGCCATGCAGGAAAAGCACAATCAAAGTACCCCTGACAGATGGCCATCCAGCCATAATAATAATAATAATAATAATAATAATAATAATAACTCCAGAATCCTAGAGTTGGAAGAGACCACATGGATCATCTAGTCCAACCCCTTGCCATGCAGGAAAAGCACAATCAAAGTACTCCTGACAGATGGCCATCCAGCCATTGTAATAATATTAATAATAGAACTATGGAATCCTAGAGTTGGAAGAGACCACATGGATCATCTAGTCCAACCCCTTGCCATGCAGGAAAAGCACAATCAAAGTACTCCTGACAGATGGCCATCCAGCCATTGTAATAATATTAATAATAGAACTATGGAATCCTGGAGTTGGAAGAGACCATGTGGATCATCTAGTCCAACCCCTTGCCATGCAGGGAAAGCACAATCAAAGTACCCCTGGCAGATGGCCATCCAGCCATAGTAATAATATTAACAATAGAACTATGGAATCTTGGATTTGGAAGAGACCACGTGGGTCATCTAGTCCATGACATGCAGGAAAAGCACAAAGTATCCCTGACATATGGCCATCCAGCCTAAATAATAATAATAATAATAATAATAATAATAATAATAGAACTATAGAATCCTGGAGTTGGAAGAGACCATGTGGATCATCTAGTCCAACCCCTTGCCATGCAGGAAAAGCACAATCAAAGTACCCCTGACAGATGGCCATCCAGCCATAATAATAACAACAAGAATAGAACGATAGAATCCTAGAGTTGGAAGAGACCACATGGGTTATCTAGTCCAAGCCCTTGTCGTGCAGGAAAAGCACAATCAGTACCCCGACAGATGGCCATCCAGCCATAACAATAATAATAATACAGTTGGAAGATACCCCATTGGCCATCTAGTCTAACCCCCTTCCATACAATCAAAGCACTCCCGACAGATGGCCATACAGCCTCTGTTTCAAAAACTGCAAGGAAGGAGCTTCCTCCACACTCTGAGGCAGAGAGTTCCATTGTTGAACAGCCCTTACAGTCAGGAAATTCTTCCTAATGTTCAGGTGGAATCTCCTTTCATGTCATTTTAACCCATGCAAAAACAGGGCAATATAAAAAGAAGCAAGTATATTTCAGTGACTTGGGCAAGTCACACTCTCTCAGCCTCAGAGGGAGTCAATGGCAAAACTCCCTCTGAACAAATATCGCCAAGAAGACTCTATGATAAGTCTGAAAAAGCTGGAACATAACATAACAACAACTCAGAGCTACTGTCCAAAAAACAATCAAAATTGGAAAATTTGCAATTGTATGCGATTTTGCTTTCTGTACACAAAAGACCCGGGTGAAAACTTCCCCGAGGCAAGTGTCCAGCATCCAAAGTGTCCACACTTCTGGGAAGAGGGTGCCACTGGCGGGCATGGGGTCATTTCTGCAGACGAGGCGGAAGTGATTTCCGATCGCTCCCGGCCCGCGTTCCAGGAAACCCTCACTCCATTGTGATTACAATAAAGACCAGAAAGAGAGGAAGCGGCTGGGTTGTTAATTTTTTTTTCGATGAAGGAAGCCCTCGAGACAGCTGGAAGTCGCAAAACAGCTCATGTTCAGAAGGAAAAAAATACAGGGATAGAAATAAAATGTAATGTCACGGGTTCCGCTTCAAGGCGTTGGAATCTGTCTCTGACCCAAAGGCAGGGATTTTTCTCCGGCCAGGAACGTGACCTCGGTTCAACACCAGCGGCAACAACAGCTTCTGAGTTTGGCAAGAGCGGAAAAGAAAGGGAGAGCCAGCGATTTGGGGGAAAGGGTGTTTTGTGCTACTGTTTGGGGACGCTGGGAGTTGTAGTCCAACACAGCATCATTTCCAACGCATGAGGATAAAATGCAGCAGCAAAGCACAGCCTTTCCTGTCCCAATAAACACTCAAAATACACAGAAATTATGGACCACACTAACAACGACCATGTCAGGCTACACAGAGAAGCCATTGAAACAGGGGAACTCCAGACAAAAAATAATCAGGGATAGTTAATCACCTCTCAATCCACAAGCTTGTGGACAATTTCAACAGAAAGGAAGAAACCATGAAAATCTGGCTACCAGTATTTAAAAACTCTAAAATCAGGAACAATATTAAAAAACAGAGGAACTCCAGACAAAAAATATTCAGGGACAGTTAATCACCCCTCGATCCACAAGCTTGTGGACAATCTCAACAGAAAGGAAGGAATCATGAAAATGAACAAAATCTGGCTACCAGTATTTAAAATCAGGAACAATATTAAAAAACAGAGGAACTCCAGACAAAAAATAATCAGGGACAGTTAATCACCTCTCAATCCAAAAGCTTGTGGACAATCTCAACAGAAAGGAAGAAACCATGAAAATGAACAAAATCTGGCTACCAGTATTTTAAAACTGTAAAATCAGGAACAATATTAAAAAACAGGGGAACACCAGACAAAAAATAATCAGGGACAGTTAATCACCTCTCAATCCACAAGCTTGTGAACAATCTCAACAGAAAGGAAGGAACCACGAAAATGAACAACATCTGGCTACCAGTATTTAAAAACTCTAAAATCAGGAATAATATTAAAAACAAACAAACAGGGGAACACCAGACAAAAAATAATCAGGGACAGTTAATCACCCTCAATCCAAAAGCTTGTGGACTATCTCTACAGAAAGGAAGGAACAATAAAAATGAACAAAATCTGGCTACCAGTATTTAAAAACTCTAAAATCAGGAACAGTATCAAAAAACAGGGGAACTCCAGACAAAAAACAATCAGGGACAGTTAATCACCTCTCAATCCACAAGCTTGTGGACAATCTCAACAGAAAGGAAGAAACCATGAAAATGAACAAAATCTGGCTACCAGCATTTAAAATCAGGAACAATATTAAAAAACAGGGGAACTCCAGACAAAAAATTACCAGGGACAGTTAATCACCTCTTAATCCACAAGCATGTGGACAATCTCAACAGAAAGGAAGAAACCATGAAAATGAACAAAATCTGGCTACCAGTATTTTAAAACTGTAAAATCAGGAACAATATTAAAAAACAGGGGAACACCAGACAAAAAATAATCAGGGACAGTTAATCACCTCTCAATCCACAAGCTTGTGAACAATCTCAACAGAAAGGAAGGAACCACGAAAATGAACAACATCTGGCTACCAGTATTTTAAAACTGTAAAATCAGGAATAATATTAAAAACAAACAAACAGGGGAACACCAGACAAAAAATAATCAGGGACAGTTAATCACCCTCAATCCAAAAGCTTGTGGACTATCTCTACAGAAAGGAAGAAACCATGAAAATGAACAAAATCTGGCTACCAGGATTTAAAAACTCTAAAATATAATATTTATCATATTCTCTCCCTCTAATATTACTTATAATTAAATAATTATAATTAATTAATATTACTACTAATAATATTACAGTATGTTATAGTACAATGTAATATATAATATTAATATTGTGCTATGATAATAATATAATATATTGTATTTACTTTTTATTTGTAAGCCGCTCTGAGTCATATAAATGTTGTAAATAAAATAATAAATAAAATCAGGAACAATATTAAGAAACAGGGGAACTCCAGACAAAAAAAAATCAGGGACAGTTAATCACCCCTCAACCCATAAGCTTGTGGACAATCCCAACAGAAAGGAAGAAACCATGAAAATGAACAAAATCTGGCTACCAGTATCTAAAAACTCTAAAATATAATATTTATAATATTTTCTCCATCTAATATTACTTATAATTAAATAATTATGATTAATTATTATTACTAATAATATTACAGTATAATATCATAGTACAATGTAATATATAATATTAATATTGTGCTGTGATAATAATACAATATATTGTATTTACTTTTTACTTGTAAGCCGCTCTGAGTCATATAAATGTCGTAAATAAAATAGTAAAAAAATTCAGGAACAATATTAAAAAAACAGGGGAACTCCAGACAAGAAAACAATCAGGGACAGCTAATCACCTCTCAATCCACAAGCATGTAGACAAAATCAACAGAAAGGAAGAAACCATGAAAATGAACAAAATCTGGCTACCAGTATTTAAAAACTCTAAAATCAGGAATAATATTAAAAACAAACAAACAGGGGAACTCCAGACAAAAAAATAATCAGGGACAGTTAATCACCTCTCAATCCACAAGCATGTGGACAATCTCAACAGAAAGGAAGAAACCATGAAAATGAACAAAACCTGGC
The DNA here is from genome assembly GCF_037176765.1 of Anolis sagrei. Lineage (NCBI taxonomy): Eukaryota > Metazoa > Chordata > Lepidosauria > Squamata > Anolidae > Anolis > Anolis sagrei. Next base: position 31,745,768 of record NC_090031.1, read on the forward strand.
TACCAGTATTTAAAAACTCTAAAATCAGGAACAATATTAAAAAACAGGGGAACTCCAGACAAAAAACAATCAGGGACAGCTAATCACCTCTCAGCAAAGGATTCCCCCAGGCAACCACACCTTGAAAACTGCTAGGCCATTAAATGCTAATCAAGGTGGCCAATTGCTACATTCACACCTACCTCCAACAGACAAGAGTTCTTTCTCCCACCCTGGACATCATTCCACAGATATATAAACCCCATTTTCCTAGTTTCCTACAGACCTCACAACCTCTGAGGATGCCTGTCATAGATGCAGGAGAAATGTCAGGAGAGAATGCTTCTGGAACATGGCCATACAGCTCAAAAAACTTCAAACAATGCACTCTCCACAAAAAGAGACTCAAATGCATTAAAGCAGGTGTCAAATGCAAGTTTGTCAAGTAGATAACCAAAATAATAGATGGTTCCAAAGGTTGCTATCAGTTACAAGGGGATAATAAATAATATTGCTGTTTGAATATGCAATCAAAGGGCCAACAGGTTTCATTTCACGAGCCATCTGTTGTGTAATTGTGAAAGCTGCCACTCATCTACACAGTTCTGCCACTCATCTACTCAGAAATCTATTCTGATCCATTCCCAAGGATTCTTTAAATGGTACATAAGAGTACGGAGCAATACTAATCTATATATATAAAAATGCTCATGTCGTAATGAGTGGCTTCAAAACAAAAGAACCGCTGGGCCAATACTTACCAAATTTGGCAACGAAATGTCTCACTACACAAGGAGTGACCATCAATCAAAAAAATATGATTTTGTCATTTGGGAGTTGTAGTTGCTGGGATTTATAGCTCGCCTACAATCAAAGAGCATTCTGAACTCCACCAATGATGGAATTGAACCAAACTTGGCACACAGAACTCCCATGACCAACAGAAAATACTGGAAGGGTTTTGGTGGGCATTGACCTTGAGTTTGGGAGTTGTAGTTCACCTACATCCAGAGAGCACTGTGGACTCAAACAATGATGGATCTGGACGAAATTTGGCACTGGAACAACCACATTTTCAGGCTGCTCCTAAAGACTGCCCGCGTTGGGGCATGTCTGATGTCCTTAGGGAGTGAATTCCAGAGTCGAGGGGCCACCACCGAGAAGGTCGTCTCCCATGTCCCAACCAATCGCGTCTGCGAAAGGTGGGAGCGTGAGCAGGGCTTCTCCAGATGATCGAAGAGATCATGTGGGTTTGTACACAGAAATGCAGTCATGCAGTATTATATTATTATATTATTATTATTAGTATGATATTATTAGTATGATATTATTAGTATGATATTATTACTATGATATTATTAGTATGATATTATTAGTATGATATTATTAGTATTTCAGTGGGAATTGAAATACTAATTATATTATAATATATATATAAATAATATTATATTATTATATTATTATTAGTATGATATTATTAGTATGATATTATTAGTAATTCAGTGGGAATTGAAATACTAATTATATTATAATATATATATAAATAATATTATATTATTATATTATTATTAGTATGATATTATTAGTATGATATTATTAGTATTTCACTTCCCACTGAAATACTAATAAGTTTATATTGATTAAAATTGCTCTTCATTTTAATTATTGTATTGTTTTAAAGTGTTTTTTTGCACTACAAATAAGATATACAGCTTTTGTCGCTTGCCACAGCCATTGTGTCTTTCGCTGCCCTCCTCGGTTCCTCCTTGAGCCTGTTTCAAAGAATTAGGGAAGCAAATCTGACTTCTGAGAAAGAAGAGAGAAACCCACAAGGGATTGTGCAATTGCAATGTTCGTTGCACAAAGAGAAAGAGAAAGAGGGAGGAGAACAAGAGAAAGAAGGGGGCAAAAAAGAGAAGGAAAGGGATCCAGCAGAAAGAGAGAAGGAAGGAATGGATGGACTGAAGGAAGAGATAGAAAGAGAATGTTCACTCTACAAGAAGAGCTTTTAAGAGGATGAGCTCCCTCTGTCAGCTCCAGCTCCCCATGAGGGGACATGAGATTGTTTATTATATCATTGTTTTTAACTGTCTTTAAACTTTTTTTATGATGTTGAGCATTGAATTTTGCTATTGTTAACTGCTTTGAGTCACCCAAGGGCTGAGAAAAGCGGTATATAAATGAAATAATAATAATAATAATTTTTTTTGTCGTGTCAGGAGCGACTTGAGAAACTGCAAGTCGCTTCTGGTGTGAGAGAATTGGCTGTCTGCAAGGACGTTGCCCAGGGGACGCCTGGATGATTTGATGTTTTTATCATCCTTGTGGGAGGCTTCTCTCATGTCCTGACATGAGGAGCTGGAGCTGACAGAGGGAGCTCATCCGCCTCTCTCTGGATTTGAACCTGCGACCTGTCGGTCTTCAGTCCTGCTGGAACAGGGGTTTAACCTACTGCACCACCAGGGGCTCCATAATAATAATAATAATAATAATAATAATAATAATAATAATAATAATAGAAGCCTCCCACAAGGATGGTAAAACATCAAAACATCTGGGCAACATCCTTGCAGATGGCCAGTTCTCTCACACCAGAAGCAACTTGCAGTTTCTCAAGTCGCTCCTGACATGGGGGAAAAAAACCACTATGCTGACGATCGTGTCATCACCGCCCAAGCAAGGAGCTTTGAAATTTATTTATTATTTATTTATTTACAGTATTTGTATACTGCTTTTCTCACCCCAAGGGGGACTCAAAGCGGTTTACACATAAGTAATGGCAAAATTCAATTCCCAGTACAAAGAATTACAATTATACACTACAATTAGACATAAAACAAATTAAAAACAAAACATCCATAAGCAATAAAGCAATCATTGAAACAATAAAACAGTCTCATCCATCGAATCGCCGTTCCAGTCATTGTCTTTCCGAAATGCGGCATACATTTACTTCTACTGCCCGAAGGCCTGGTTGAACAAAAGCTCTCCAAAGCTTGAGGTGCCCTTATTTATTTATTGACTACATTTCTACCCCGCCTTCCTCCAACCTGGAGGGGACTCAAGGCAACTTTACAACCAGGTAACCACTCGATGCCTGATCTGATCACTTGTGAAAACTGAAAGGTCATAAAAGAAGGCAACAGTGCTCCTGAGCAGGTGCATCTCGTGGTGCCAGAGCTCAGTCTGTTCAGTGCCTTCCAAGTCGCCCAGTCTTCTGTGTGCCCAGGGGGGAGTCTCTCTTTTGGTATCAGCCATGGATTGAGGTGCTGGGTTTGGGCCTGCCACTTTTGGGCTCTCGCTTGCTGGGGTGTTCCAGCGAGTGTCTCTGTAATCTTAGAAAACTATTTCTAGATTTAAGTCGTTGACGTGCTGGCTGATGCCCAAACAGGGGATGAGCTGGAGATGTCTCTGCCTTGGTCCTTTCACTATTGACTGCTACTTCCCGGCGGATGTCAGGTGGTGCAATACCGGCTAAGCAGTGTGATTTCTCCAGTGGTGTAGGGCGCAGACACCCTGTGATAATGCGGCATGTCTCATTCAGAGCCACATCCACTGTTTTAGTGTGATGAGATGTGTTCCACACTGGGCATGCATACTCAGCAGCAGAGTAGCATAGCGCAAGGGCAGATGTCTTCACTGTGTCTGGTTGTGATCCCCAGGTTGTGCCAGTCAGCTTTCGTATGATGTTGTTTCTAGCACCCACTTTTTGCTTGATGTTCAGGCAGTGCTTCTTGTAGGTCAGAGTACGGTCCAGGGTGACTCGCAGGTACTTGGGTGTGTTGCAATGCTCCAGTGGGATCCCTTCCCAGGTGATCCTCAGAGCTCGGGATGCTTGTCTGTTCTTAAGGTGAAAGGCGCATGTCTGTGTTTTAGATGGATTAGGGATCAGCTGGTTTTCCCTGTAGTAGGCGGTAAGAGCACCTAGAGCTTCGGAGAGCTTCTGTTCAACCATCTCAAAGCTCCCTGCTTGAGTGGTAATGGCACGATCATCAGCATAGATGAAACTCTCTGTCCCTTCTGGCAGTGGCTGGTCATTTGTGTAGATGTTGAACCAGAGATATAATTCGGTAAAGCCTTTTGATACTGTGAACCACTTGCGGGTCCAAATGCTGCATTTTAGAGACAGTTTCACTGTTTGTGCCTCGTGTTTTACCGTGTCAGAAGCAAAGCAAAAGCAAAACTACAGTGAGAAAGAAGCGATGGTTGTGCCTGGCTAAGAGTGCAGCTCCTTCTAGTGTCCTTGTTACAAAACAACACTCCGACCCAACGTTTGCTAGAAAGCAGTGCTCTGAACCAACGTCTCTTGGGGAATTTACAAGAAGGGCTCTCTATGAAGTTCAGGTGAGTTTGCAGAGACACCACGCGGGGAGATCAGGAAGTATTTCCCTCTGCCAAACGAGGAGCAGAGAAAACAGCAAAAGCTGGGCTGCGTTTTGATAAATGCCTGCCCCAAAGTGGTCAAATCCACTCTCAACCCCACTCTTGAATGTTCAGCAACTTTGCCTACATAAAGAATGCTGTTACAATTATGGAAAACACCAAGAATACCCACCAAAGAAAATTGGATTTTGAAAGTGATGGACATCATGAATATGGACCTTCTTACCCAAAAACTTGCTCAGAACAACATCCACTACCAGGAAACAGTTTGGGGACAATTTATGGAATTCTTAAGAAATAAATACAGAGGACTTTATATAAAGGAAAATTAAAAGAAAACTTAAAGGATAGAAGGGAAAATAAGAAAACAACGCCACATGAACAAAAAAAAATGCTTCAGACATTAATTAGAACCTCGGCAAACAGAACTCGGAGGCAACTTAGAGGGAAAATACTCTTGTTTTACCCCCTTTTTTCTTTTTTCTCTTTTTCGCTTCTATCAAGTTTCAAACTTTCTTTCATCTTTAATTGTTCCCCTACTTTCATTGTACTCTTTTCAAACATTAGTTTTATTTTATGTATACATTTATTAATTAAAAGCATAATTTTAAAAAAGAATGCTGTACGCAAAGACAAAAGACAACACTTTTGGGACTAAATAGGAGAGAAAAATTTGCAGCATACTTTTTGGAAGACTAGGGGTGTATTGACACCGGTGTTTCTCAACCTTCCTAATGCCGCAACCCCTTAATACAGTTCCTCATGTTGTGGTGACCCCCAACCATAACATTATTTTCATTGCCTACTTCATAATTGACCCCCAGGTTGAGAAACACTGATCTACACTGTTGAATAGTGGTTCTCAGAGGTGTTTTCTTTTCTTTTCTTTTCTTTTTTGACCAGGGACCACTTTGATTTTTGTTGTTGTTAGCAGTGACCTCAAGGTTCAAGAATAATAAACTGTTTTCATCTAAAAATAAACTATAATCAAAACTTTTAACATATTCATTACACTTAATAGTAACACGAATTAAGAATGCTATTATAATATATAAAAAAGAACATTTTGAATAGAAAATTAAATTTGGTTTGCATCAATGTGATTTTTGAGCTTGCATCTTCTTTACAAGTTGGGTATTCTTAGGGGTAATATTATTGCTCAAGGAAGCAGGTAGAGGGGAGGAAGGAAGGGAGAGGGAAAGGAGGAAGGAAGAAAGGACCAAGGAAGGAGGGAGAGAAGCAAGAAGGGATTGAGGACTGGAGGGAAGGAAGGAAGGAAGCGAGGGTGGAAGGAGGGAGAGAAGGAAGGAAGGGAAGGAAGGAAAGAAAGAAGGGAGGGAGGGAGGAAGGAGAGGAGGAAGAAAAGAAAGACGGAAGCAAAGAAGAAGGGGAGGAAGGGATGGGAATGAGGGAGGAAGGGAGGAAGGAAGGAAGGAAGGAAGGAAGGAAGGAGGCAAGGAAGAAAGGGATTGAGGGAGGGAGAGAGAGAGGAAGGGAAGGAAGGAAAGAAAGGAGGAAGGAAGGAGAGGAGGAAGAAAAGAAGGACAGAGGCAAAGAAGAAAGGAAGGAAGGGATGGGACTGTGGGAGGAAGGGAGGAAGAGGAGAAGGAAAGGGAAAGGAAGGGAAGGAAGGAAGGGAGCAAGGAAGGAAGGACGGAGGCAAAGAAAAAAGGGATTGAGGGAGGAAGAAAGAGAGGAAAGCGAAGGAAGGAAAGAAGGAAGGGAGCAATGAAGAAAGGAAGGAGGGAGGCAAGGAAAAGGGGATTGAAGGAGGGAGAGAAAGAGGAAGGGAAGGAAGGGAAGAAAGGAGGAAGGAAGGAGAGGAGGAAGAAAAGAAAGATGGAGGCAAAGAAGAAGGGGAGGAAGGGATGGGACTGAGGGAGGAAGGGAGAGAGAGAAGGAAAGGGAAGGGCAGGAAGGAAGGAAGGGAGCAAGCAAGGAAAGAGGGTGGCAAGGAAGAAAGGGATTGAAGGAGGGAGAGAGAGAGGAAGGGAAGGAAGGAAAGAAGGAAGGGAGCAAGGAAGGAAGGACAGAAGCAGGGAGGAAGGAAGGAAGGAAGGAAGGAAGGAAGGAAGGAAGGAAGGAAGGAAGAGAGAGGAAGGGATGGTACCAAGGGAGCAAGGAAGAGGCAGCAGCATGGAAGCCAAGCCTCAGGGGAGAGCAAATAGGCCTTTAGCCTTCTCTGTCAAAGAGTGCTGTTGCCTTCATCAAACTATAACTCTCAATCAGAGGATAAAACACTAAGCTGGTCATTTGAGATTTCTGGAAGCTTCAAATCACGATTTTTAAGTACATAAATAATTTTTGCATTAATAATCCAAGTTACTTTGGCGATTTAATGCTAACACATTGGTATGAATGCCACAGCACACTTTTTTACTCACCAAGTAGAGCAGAAACGTATGAAGACCAGTCCCAAGTCCGACGGAAGAGAGAATGCCCAAGCCTACCCAGTAGGCACACCAAAAGAACTTTTTCTCCATATAGAACACATACTAAAGGAAGGAAGAAAAGACAGCAAAGTGTCATTGGCACACTACAGAAATCCTTGAGTGCTCTAGCTGGAAGTCAGCTGTGACCAGCAGTGCTGCAGAATTCGAAAAGGCACAAATGGAGGGCGAAAGGGAGAAAAGTGCCAAGAGGAAGGCGCATGAAGCCAACCCTGACTGGGGTTGGCTTGATGCGCCTTCTACCTGGAGACTGCCTTCTACCTGGAAATCGATGTCCTCACTGAGGGAGAACATGTGGATCAAGAATAGGGCTCCACAGCCACCTACGGACCCACTGCCAAGACACTGCACTTGGGGGTCCATCATACTTGGGCTATGAGGGATCACCTTAGTAAGTAAGTAATTACTAGTAGTGCCCCCAGTGGCGTAGCGGGTTAAACCACTGAGCTGCTGAACTTGCTTTTTTTTTGTTGTGTCAGGAGTGACATGAGAAACTGCAAGTCGCTTCTGGTGTGAGAGAATTGGCCGTCTGCAAGGACGTTGCCCAGGAGACGCCCGGATGATTTGAAGTTTTTATCATCCTTGTGGGAGGCTTCTCTCATGTCCTCACATGGGGAGCTGGAGCTGATAGAGGGAGCTCATCCACCTCTCTCCGGATTCGAACCTGCGACCTGTCGGTCTTCAGTCCTGCCGGCACAGGGGTTTAACCCACTGCGCCACCGGGGGCTCCGCTGAACTTGCTGACCGCACTTCATGCAGTCATGCTGACCACATGACCTTGGAGACGTCTACAGACAGCGCCGGCTCTTCGGCTCAGAAATGGAGATGAGCACCAACCCCCAGAGTTGGACACAACTGGACTTAATGTCAAGAGGAAAATTTTACCTTTACTTTAGTATTACTGCTATTAACATTAGATGTCCTCATATTATATATACTCATGAAGAAGTCGAGAAATTACACCAAAAATTGACTCAAAAAACCTAATAATAACAATAATAATAATAGAGCCTACCTTAATATTGCTCAGCTCAAAGCAAAAACAAAACTCAAGTAAACGCCAGCAAGCTTTCTGTACACATAGAAAACACTTTAGCAAATGTTACTCAAGGTTTTTTACCTGTTGATGTGCTCCCTCAATATAATACACAGACGTAAGCACTGAAAGCAGCAGTAAGAGAGACACCACGATACTTCGGCGATGCCACAATCTAAGGGAAGAAGAAATCAAGATGTGCTTAAAGTCTAGACCTGGGAGAAAAATAATAATATAATAATAATAATAATAATAATAAACCTTTATTTACACCCCGCTAACATCTCCCGAAGGACTCGGTGCGGCTTACAAGAGGCCGAGGCCCAACACATCAATAACACAACAGCATAACAAATACAACAATAAATAAAACTCATAAAACAAGCAATAAACATTAAAACAATAGCAGTAAACATTAGACAATAACACCACAACGCATTTAAAACTAAGGCCGGGCCAAATGTAATGATTAAATTTTTAAAAATGCTGGACTTGACAGGTGAAATAGATAGGTGCCACCACGGAGAAGGCCCTGTCCCTCGTCCCCACCAACCGCGCTTGCGACGCAGGTGGGATCGTGAGCAGGGCCCCTCTATTCTGGTTTGGTTAGACCACTCCTGGAATATTGTGTCCCATTCTGGGCACCACAATTCAAGAAAGATATTGACAAGCTGGAATGTATCCAGAGGAGGGCGACTCAAATGATCAAGGGTCTGGAGAACAAGCCCTATGAGGAGCAGCTTAAGGAGCTGGGCATGGTTAGCCTGAAGAAGAGAAGGCTGAAAGGAGACATGATAGCCATGTATAAATATGTGAGAGGAAGCCACAGGGAGGAGGAGGGAGCAAGCTTGTTTTCTGCTTCCTTGGAGACTAGGACGCAATGGAACAATGGCTTCAAACTACAAGAGAGGAGATTCCACCTGAACATGAGGAAGAACTTCCTGACTGTGAGAGCCGTTCAGCAGTGGAACTCTCTGCCCCTGAGTGTGGTGGAGGCTCCTTCTTTGGAAACTTTTAAACAGAGGCTGGATGGCCATCTGTCAGGGATGTTTTGAATGCAATATTCCTGCTACTTGGCAGAATGGGGTTGGACTGGATGGCCCATGAGGTCTCTTCCAACTCTTTGATTCTATGATCCTATGATTGGAGAGATTCTGTGGGTTCATATACGGAGATGCGGTCACGCAGGTAGGCGGGTCCCAAACCGTTCAGGGCTTTATAGGTAAGCACCTGCACCTTGAATTGGGACCGGAAAATGAACAGCAGCCAATGGAGCTCCTTAAACAGGAGGGTTGACCTCTCCCTGTAAGGAGCACCAGTTAACAACCTGGCCACCGCCCGTTGGACCAGTTGGAATTTCCGGGCCGTTTTCAAGGGCAGCCCCACGTAGAGCGCATTACAGTAGTCCAATCTGGAGGTGACTAAGGCATGGACCACCCTGGCCAGATCCGCACACTGGGTCCTAAATCCCTTCCTGAGACTTGATCCTGAATATATTATAGCTACTGGGCTATCTCTGCATGATAGGATAGAGGTCACCTCGCTCTACTGATTAGAGTCTTCTCTTTTTGTGATTGACTGATTAGAAACATGAATTTGAAGCTCAAAGAAAGAGTCATCATGGAAGGTTGTGCAACGCAGGAAATCCATCATTGCTTGAAGAATGTTGATGATTTGGCCCCTTTCTGACTTTGACCTGTTTGGACCTCAGAAAGGCAACCTACATGGTTTCAGATTCAATGACTTGAATGACTTCAAACAGTGGGTTTTTGAAAGTTTTCCAGGCTGTATGGCCATGTTCCAGAAGCATTCTCTCCTGATGTTTCGACCGTATCTATGGCAGGCATCCTCAGAAGTTGTGAGGTCTCTTGGAAACTAGGAAAATGGGGTTTACATATCTGTGGAGTGATGTCCAGGGTGGAGAAAGAACTCTTGTCTGCTGGTGGGGGGTGTGAATATCTCAACTGGCCACTTTGATTCACATTTAATGGCCTAGCAATTTCAAAGTCTGGCTTCTTACTGCCTGGGGAAAACCTTTGTTGTGAGCTGATTAGTTGGCCCTGATTGTTTCCTGTCTGGAATTCTCCTGTTTTTTTTAATGCTGTTCTTTATTTACTGTTATGATTTTAGAGTTTTCTATTTTTTCAAATTTTATGTATGCTTAAAATTGAATAAATAATATTTTTTAAAAAGAGTTTTTTAAATACTGTTAACCAGATTTTGTTCATTTTCATGGTTTCTTCCTTTCTGTTGAAATTGTCCACATGCTTGTGGATTTCAATGGTTTTTCAGGGCCAACGAATCACCTCCCAACAAAGGATTCCCCCAGGCAGTAAGAAGCCAGATCTTGAAAACTGCTAGGTCATTAAATGCTAATCAAGGTGGCCAATTGAAACGTTCAGACCTATCTCAAATGGTTCTTTCTCCCACCCTGGACATTCCACAGATATATTCCTCATTTTCCTAGCTTCCAATAGACCTCACAACCTCTGAGCATGCCTGCCAAAGATGGAGGCAAAATGTCAGGAGAGAATGCTTCTGGAACATGGCTAGACAGCCCAGAAAACACACAACAACCCAGTGATTCTGGTCATGAAAGCCTTCGACGATACTATTACATCATCATCATCATCATTATCATCATCATCATTGTGTATTTACTTTATGGTCCATTCTTTCAAGCTTATTAACGTTTCCAGGAAAAAATACTGCAAGGTAACAAGGGGTCTCCTCCAGAGGACGATGCCCTGCCGTTCTTCTCGATCTTTCCGCTTCTGTTCGTCCAGCGAAGAGGGTTCTATGAAAATGAAAGGATACGGAAAGGAGGTTAGGAGAATCAGGAGAGGCATTTAAAACAAATGCCAGCCCTGTCCGTCTTCATTCTCACCTTCTTTGGGATCAAAAAACTTGACCGGGTTGTGGCGCTACTAGTTGGGAGCCAGCTGCATTAAATCACTACTGACCGAGAGGTCAAGAGTTTGAAGCCAGCCCGGGTCAGAGTGAGCTTCCGGCCATTAGTCTAGCTTACTATTGACCTATGCAGCCCGAAAGACAGTTGCATCTGTCAAGTAGGAAATTTAGGTACCGCTTTATGCGGGGAGGCTAATTTAACTAATTTATGACACCATAAAATCTTCTGGTAGTGTACAGAAGAATGAGGAAGTACTCCATGAAAGGACTTGGCGTCACAAATGGATGGTGAAGTGGCAGCGCCCTCTGAGACTGGATCGAGCATACTCTCATGAAGCCGGGAAAAGCTGGAATGTTAAATTGCCTCCGTGTGTGTGTGTGTGTGTGTATATATATATTGTATGTCTAATTGGCATTGAATGTTTGCCATGTATATGTGCATTGTAATCCGCCCTGAGTCCCCTGCGGGTTGGGAAGGGCAGAATATAAATACGGTAAATAAATAAATAATTTTCTCTACTTTTTCAGATTTTAGCTCCCCTAAACCCTAGGCGCAGGTTCGCAGCTTGGGTGTGACCCTGGATTCATCGTTGAGCCTGGATCCCCAGGTTTCAGCGGTGACCAGGGGAGCATTTGCACAGCTCAGGCTCGTGCGCCAGCTGCGCCCGTACCTCGGGAAGTCTGACTTGGCCACGGTAGTACACACTCTGGTCACATCCCACCTTGACTACTGCAACACTCTCTACGTGGGGCTGCCCTTGAAGACGGCCCGGAAGCTCCAGCTAGCCCAGCGCGCGGCAGCCATGTTACTAACAGGAGCGGGACGCAGGGAGCACACAACCCCCTTGTTGTTTCAGCTCCACTGGCTGCCGATCTGCTACCAGGCCCAATTCAAGGTGCTGGTGCTGGCCTACAAAGCCCAAAACGGTTCCGGCCCAAAATACCTTTCGGACCGCATCTCGGCCTATGAGCCCACGAGGACTTTGAGATCGTCTGGGGAGGCCCTTCTCTCGATCCAGCCTGCCTCACAGGCACGCCTGGCGGGGACGAGGGATAGGGCCTTCTTGGTGGTGGCCCCCCGGCTGTGGAACACCCTCCCTGTAGACATCAGACAGGCGCCCTCCCTTATGACATTCCGCAAGAGACTAAAGACGTGGTTGTTTGAGAAGGCGTTTGACTAAGTGCTACAACAATTGGCAATGATGATTGGAACGGAATATGGAAAACGAGATTGGATTGTGATTCTATGATGAGACGTCGCGAATGATTTAGTGTAATTGTATTATTGATAGTGATGTTGTTATTGTTGTGTTGTGATATTGCCTTTATTGTAAACTGTTTTTATATGTTGTACACCGCCGTGAGTCGCCCTAGGGCTGAGAACGGCGGTCTACAAGTGCAGTAAATAAATAAATAAATAAATAAATAAATAAATAAATAAATAGTAGTGTTTCCAACGGAATAGTTGGTTCCCCGGCACCAACTGCTGTTCTGGGGCTACAGTTGAAGATAGTTCCATCTTGTCTCCTGTGTTTTACTAATAATATAATATATTGTATATACATATAATATTTATATTATAATGTAATACAATAAAATACTACTAATAATAACAAAATATTATAATTATAAATTTTATATTACATGTACTGGAAGGTATTATGGTGTCATAAATTAATTAAATTAGCCTCCCCGCATAAAGCTGTTCCTAAATTTCCTACTTGACAGATGCAACTGTCTTTGTATTATACTGTATTATAATGATAGTGATTTACAAGATATATATACATACAATAATATATATTTAATATAATATAAAGTAATATAATATAATATATTGTAGATACATATAATATTTATAATATTATAATGTAATACAATATAATACTACTAATAACAATATGATATTATAATTACATATTTTATATTACATGTAATATTACTAATAATATTACAATATAATGGTGTAGTACAATATAGTAATACATAATACTCATATTATAATATGCTAATAATACAATATATTGTATGTACATATATCTTGTAAGCCGCTCTGAGTCCCCTTTGGGGTGAGAAGGGCGGCATATAAAGGTCGTAAATCAATCAATCAATGAATCAATAATAGTATCAATGAATCAACTGCTGAATGGTGAGACAAGTCTTGCAGAAATCCCATTGATCCCATAGGTCTACTCCTTTTGGGGTGATCAATAGTACAATTCCAGTATTTCAGTAGCACTCTACGATTCTTCAGGCTAAACATTGTGAATGTGAGCCTGTTCTGAATATTATTCTGGGCTGTGTTGAATTGGCCCATTTATCAGTATCCAGCATTTGCATTAACAGCGGCTACACCATCACACTCATTATCGTCATCGCAGGTGGAGTGGGACCCACGGTCGTACCTGTAAAGTTTCCATTGTGCTGTTCTTTGCCCATTCTTATGCGCCTCTGGTCACAGTCTGTTCCATTCTCTGCCATTTCATACATCAGTCACTTCCAGGAACTTGAAAGAGATAACACAAAGGTTACGTTGAGATTTGCTCCATTACGTAAGCAGGTGAGGTGATTCAACAGGCGTCCACGTTTCTTTCTACTGCTAGGAAAGAATCCAGGAAGACCGATGACAGACACTGACAATACAGAGCTGCAAGTCAATCCAGGACAAGTCAAAATCCTAAATTTTAGTTAAGATAAACAAGCTAATAGGATCTCAAACTGACTAGCTTGCAGTTACCAGCCTGGAAGTCATAGTCTGATTGTTCCCAACCTTTGTTTTTTGGCCAGGGACCACTCTTCAACATTAGAATCTGTTTTTGGTCAACTTTAGATTCAGTTTGGTCATTTGGGGGTGCTGATTCAGAACATTGCATTGGATAGACCACATCAGCTCTAGTTTCGGATACAGAACATATGCCACCCAGTCACTGCCATCTAGCAGTCAGATTCCAAATAGATCAGATATGGGTAAACCCAGGTCCAGGGGCTGGATGCGACCCCTTGGGCTCTTTTCTCAGGCCCTCCTCTCTCTCACCTTCCTATCCTTCCTTCTCTCTTTCCTTCCTCCTTCCCTCCCTCTTTCTCCTTCCCTTCCACCCTTTCATCCTTCCTTCCTTCTCTCTTTTCTTCCTTCCCTCCTTCCCTATCTTCCGTCCCTCCTTCCCTCCACCCTTTCATCTTTCTTTCTCTTTCTTTCTCCTTCCTTCCTTCCTTTTTGTCTTTGTTTCCTTCTCTCTTTCCTCCCTCTCTTTCTCCCCCCTCCATTCCTTCCCACCCTTTCGTCCTTCCATCCCCTTTGTCTTCCCTTCCTTCTCCCCCTCCCTCCTTCTCTTCCACCCTTTCATCCTTCCCTCTTTCTCTCTACTTCTTTGCCTTTTCTTCCTTCTCTCTTTCCTCCCTGTTTCTTCCCTTCCATTCCTTTCCACCCTTTCTTCCTTCCCATCCTTCCTTCCTTCCGTCTTTCCTTCCTCCTTCCTTCCCTCCCTACTTCCTTCCCTTCCGTCCTTTCATCCTTCCTTCCCTCTCTCCCTCTTTCTCATTCCTTCCTTTCCTTTTGTCTTCCTTCCTTCTCTTTCTTATATCCTTCCCTTCCTCCTTCTCTTCCTCCCTTTCTCCTTTCCTTCCTTCTCTTTTTCCTTCCCCTTTATCTTCCCTTCCTTTTCTCTTTCCTTTATCCTTCCCTTCCTCCTTCCTTTCATTCTCTTTTTCCTTCCCCTTTATCTTCCCTTCCTTTTCTCTTTCCTTTATCCTTCCCTTCCTCCTTCCCTTCATTCTCTTTTTCCTTCCCCTTTATCTTCCCTTCCTTTTCTCTTTCCTTTATCCTTCCCTTCCTCCTTCTCTTCCTCCCTTTCTTCTCTTTTTCCTTCCCTTTTGTCTTTCCATCCTTTTCTCTTCCCTTTATCCTTTTCTTCCTTCCTTCTCTTCCTCCTTTCCTTCCTTCCCTTTTGTTCTTCTTTCCTTCCTTCCTTCCGTCTTCCCTTCCTCCTACCTCCCTCCCTACTTCCTTCCCTTCCACCCTTTCATCCTTCCTTCCCCCTCTTTCCTTCCTTCCCTTTTGTCTTTCCTGCCTTCTCTCTTTCCTTTATCCTTCCCTTCCTTCCCTTTTCTTCCTCCCTTTCTTCTTTCCTTCCTTCTCTTTTTCCTTTCTTCCTTCTCTTCCCTTCATCCTTCCCTCCCTTTTTGTATTCGCATGCGGTCCCCAAGTTAGAAAGTCTGAAACAGATCATATCTGCTGACCACTATCCAAATCACATCAAATGCTCCGAGTTGAAATGCTCAACATGCGAGTCAGGCACCAAACAACGATAAGACAAAAGATAAATTATTTGAAACGTTCCTAGTTTAGATGGGTGCTGCATATGAGGAAGATGAAACACTCATGGATGGAAAGTAGGGAGAAAGTCCATTTTTATCCACCTCATTGTTGATTTTACTTGAAACCCACAGCTTAGCAACACATAGTTAAGAAGAAGAAGCCACCCACAGAAACCAGACATGATCAGCACACGGAACTGATAAGCAAACAGAATTGATAAGCACGGAAAAACGTCTTATCACAAGCTTTACTTAAACTGTTTATGATAGAGAGGAGTCACCAAGGAACCTTTTGCAGCTAAAACAAACTTCTTTTCCTCTTCTTCTGATGATAAGATCTGAAGAAAGCCAATCTCTGAGCATCAAAACAGCATCCCTCTCTCGTTCCCAAACCCCATGAACCTGCAAGACTTTCTAAAATACTGCCATTGCATTCTACACACAAGTCAAACCCAAATAAATCAGAATAAAACACAGTTTTCAAGCATTATACCTCAAAAAGATCCAGCGAGAAGGTAAAATGAGAACCTGCCCAGCATCTCCATGGAAGTGCTTTGGCTTGACAAGGTCAACACAAGTGTTTTCTTAATGAGCTATTTAGGAGGCGACATAGAAAGATGGGGGACAAAAGGAACGAGTGGGATAATTTTAGCCGGAGGAAATCCCAAGAGGAAATATTCAATTAGACCAAAAATGAGAACAAGAGTGAGGACACTTCTGAAAGGCACTCCAAAGTGGAAAAGTGAGTCCTTTCAGTCGAAGATGGAAAACAAAGGCCCAAAGGAAAGAGGAGAGTTGCCTTTTTGGACTATAATAACGACAATAAAAATTATTATTATTATTATTGGACTATCACACTAAATGGCCATCATAATAATAATAATAATAATAATGATAATAATATTTTGGGACTATCACACTCAATGGCCATAATAATAATAATAATAATAATAATAATAATAATAATATTTTTGACTATCACACTCAATGGCCATAATAATAATAATAATAATAATAATAATAATAATAATATTTTGGACAATCACACTCAGTGGCAATAATAATAATAATAATAATAATAATAATAATAATAATAATATTTTTGGACTATCACACTCTATGGCCATAATAATAATAATAATAATAATAATAATAATAATAATTTTGGACTATCACACTCAATGGCCATAACTTTTGCAAGGAACTGTCATCTTGCAATGAAAACTTGGCAAATGCTTGCCATTCCGGATGTCAGAGCCTGTGTCCCAGTGATGCTCAACCTTCCTAAAGCCGCAATCCCTTAATACAGTTCCCCATGTTGTGGTGACCCCCAAACATAACATTATTTTCGCTGCTACTTCAATGATACATCTGGAACAAACTTGGCACAAATACTCAATATGCCCAAACGTAGACACTGGTGGAGTTTGGGGGAAATAGACCTTGACATTTGGGAGTTGTGGGATTCAGAATGTGCTTTGATTATAGGCGAACTATAAATCCCAGCAACTACAACTCCCAAATGTCAAGCTCTATTTTTCCCAAACTTTACCAGTGAGTATTCATGCCAAATTTGGTCCACATCCATCACTGCTTGAGTCCACAGTGCTCTCTGGACGTAGGTGAACTGCAACTCCAAAACTCAAGGTCAATGCCCACCAAGTTCTGTGTGCCAAGTTTGGTTCAAGTCCAGCATTGGTGGAGTTCAGAATGCTCTTTGATTGTAGGTGAACTATAAATCCCAGCAACTACAACTCCCAAATGTCAAGCTCTATTTTTCCCAAACTTTTCCAGTGAGTATTCGTGCCAAATTTGGTCCACATCCATCACTGCTTGAGTCCACAGTGCTCTCTGGACGTAGGTGAACTACAACTCCAAAACTCAAGGTAAATGCCCACCAAGTTCTGTGTGCTAAGTTTGGTTCAATTCCATCACTGGTGGAGTTCGGAAAGCTCTTTGTTTGTAGGTGAACTATAAATCCCAGCAACTAAAACTCTCTAATGTCAAGTTCTATTTTTCCCAAACTTTACCAGTGAGTATCTGTGCCAAGTTTGGTCCAGATCCATCACTGCTTGAGTCCACAGTGGTCTCTGGACATAGGTGAACTACAACTCCAAAACGCAAGGTCAGTGACCACCAAACCCTTCCAGTATTTTTTGTTGGTCATGGGAGTTCTGTGTGCCAAGTTTGGTTCAATTCCATCATTGGTGGAATTCAGAATGCTCTTTGATTGTAGGGGTACTATAAATCCCAGCAACTACAACTCCCAAATGTCAAGCTCTATTTTTCCCAAACTTTATCAGTGAGTATCTGTGCCAAGTTTGGTCCAGATCCATCACTGCTTGAGTCCACAGTGCTCTCTGGATGTAGGTGAACTACAACTCCCAAAGTCAAGGTCAATGCCCACTATACCCTTCCAGTATTTTTTGTTGGTCATGGGAGTTCTGTGTGCCAAGTTTGGTTCAATTCCATCATGGTGGAGTTCAGAATGCTCTTTGATTGTAGGTGAACTATAAATCCCAGCAACTACAACTCCCTAATGTCAAGCTCTATTTTTCCCAAACTTTACCAGTGAGTATTGGTGCCAAGTTTGGTCCAGATCCATCACTGCTTGAGTCCACGGTGCTCTCTGGACGTGAACTACAACTCCAGAACTCAAGGTCAATGCCCACCAAATTCTGTGTGCCAAGTTTGGTTCAATTCCATCACTGGTGGAGTTCAGAAAGCTCTTTGATTGTAGGTGAACTATAAATCCCAGCAACTACAACTCCCAAATGTCAAGCTCTATTTTTCCCAAACTTTACCAGTGGGTATCTGTACCAACATTGGTCCAGATCCATCATTCTTTGAGTCCACAGTGCTCTCTGGACGTAGGTGAACTACAACTCCCAAAGTCAAGGTCAATGCCCCCTATACCCTTCCAGTATTTTCTGTTGGTCATGGGAGTTCTGTGTGCCAAGTTTGGTTCAATTCCATCATGGTGGAGTTCAGAATGCTCTTTGATTGTAGGTGAACTATAAATCCCAGCAACTACAACTCCCTAATGTCAAGCTCTATTTTTCCCAAACTTTACCAGTGAGTATTGGTGCCAAGTTTGGTCCAGATCCATCACTGCTTGAGTCCACGGTGCTCTCTGGACGTGAACTACAACTCCAGAACTCAAGGTCAATGCCCACCAAATTCTGTGTGCCAAGTTTGGTTCAATTCCATCACTGGTGGAGTTCAGAAAGCTCTTTGATTGTAGGTGAACTATAAATCCCAGCAACTACAACTCCCAAATGTCAAGCTCTATTTTTCCCAAACTTTACCAGTGAGTATCTGTACCAACATTGGTCCAGATCCATCATTCTTTGAGTCCACAGTGCTCTCTGGACGTAGGTGAACTACAACTCCCAAAGTCAAGGTGAATGCCCACTATACCCTTCCAGTATTTTCTGTTGGTCATGGGAGTTCTGTATGCCAAGTTTGGTTCAATTCCATCACTGGTGGAGTTCAGAATGCTCTTTGATTGTAGGTGAACTATAAATCCCAGCAACTACAACTCTCAAATGACAAAATCAATTCCCCCTAACCCCACAAGTATTCAAATATGGGCATATTGGGTATTTGTGCCAAATGAATGAAAATACATCCTGCAGATCAGATATTTACACGAAAATTCGTAAGAGTAGCAAGATGACAGTAATGTAAATAATGTTCTGGTTGGGGGTCACCACAACATGAGGAACTGTATTAAGGGGTCGCGGCATTAGGAAGGTTGAGAACCACTGGGCTAGAACAGTTGAATGAAGAAGCTGACACAGAACTTTTCTTTAAGGCCAAGAGAACAAAGTGATGCCACAGAGGAATCAAAACAAAAGATAGGGAATTTCACAAATGGGGTGCTACCACCAATAAGTCCCAACCTGTCACCGCTTCCAAGATTATGGTGGGATGTTGTAGGTTTTTTGGGGCTCTGAGGATGCTTGCATAGATGCAGGCGAAACGTCAGGAGAGAGTGCTTCTAGAACATGGCCATATAGCCCGAAAAAACCTACAACAACCCAGTGATTCTGGCCATGAAAGCCTTCGACAATATGGTGGGATGTCTTGTGTTTTGACCTCAACAATAGAAGAAATCCTTGTGCATATATACATATATTTTAAGCAAGAGAATGGGAAAGCCTCCTGCTAAGCCAGACTGTTCGTTTGGAACTGTCACAGGCAACCAACGCAGGAATCATCCCAGTGGAAGAAATGAAATTCAATCTTGAAAGGGCTTCAGGGAAGTCAGGCGTCCTTACACAACCTCCCAGGACAACAGGTGGTGGCTCCGTTCCAAAATTGGCCGTCAGGAGAGGTTTAGCTATCCATAACCAACACTGAGAAATGCCGGAGGTTGCGCGAGTGGGTCGCTTCACGCGCCGCATGCCGCACAATTGCCAAGCGATGTTCCAACACAGCGTAAACATGGTGTGACATTCCGGCATGGAATTAGCTCTTGGAAAAATAACCCACAAGGACCCACCTACATTGCATGAGAAGGTCTGCTTCCCATCCCAAACTCATCATGCATCATTTTCCTGGTGTTGCAATGACTCCATCACAACGGGAAGAGGTGCCAGTGTTTTGGAGAGACATTGCCTGGTTGCATAAGAGGGCAACCTGCCTTGGTTGCCACCCATTAATTTGGAGCAGTGTAAGGTGTCCTATTTCTGCATGGTTCAAAGGGTGGGGGTTATGTTGGACAAGATCCTACGCAATCCATAATGCATCGTTTCTCAACCTTGGAGAGGGTTTCAGAGGGGTTAACAAAGACCATCACAAAACATATTGGAAGAAAAAGCTGAAGATAATAATAATAATAATAATAATAATAATAATAATACTTTGGGTTGTTGTAGGTTTTTTGGGGCTATATGGCCATGTTCTAGAGGCACTCTCTCCTGACGTTTTGCCTGCATCTATGGCAAGCATCCTCAGAGGTAGTGAGGTCTGTTGGAACTAGGAAAAAGGGTTTATATATCTGTGAAATGACCAGGGTGGGACAAAGGACTCTTGTCTGCTGGAGCTAGGTGTGAATGTTTCAACTGACCACCTTGATTAGCATACAATGGTCTGACTGTGCCTGGGGCAAACTTTTGTTGAGAGGTAATTAGATGTCCCTGCCTGCTTCCTCTCTGTTGTTGTGCTGTTGCAATTTTAGAGTTTTTTTTAATACTGGTAGCCAGATTTTGTTCATTTTCATGGTTTCCTACTTTCTGTTGAAATACATGCTTGTGTATTTCAATGGCCCCAGGCACAGTCAGGCCATTGTATGCTAATCAAGGTGGTCAGTTGAAACATATGTTGAAACATGCAACATATCATTGCCCTTCTTTAGGGGTCCCTTTCAAATCTATGACACTATATCTCTGTGTGTGTGAATCATATCTATCTATATCTTCGTCAGGAGGGCTTTCATTACGTTTTCTTGCCCTGGTGAAGGGAGTTGGACTGAATGATCTTAAGTATTTTCTGTTGGTCATGAGGGTTCTGTGTGGGAAGTCTGCCCCAATTCTGTTGTCGGTGGGGTTCTGAATGCTCTTCGATTGTAGGTGAACTATAAATTCCAGCAACTACAACTCCCAAATGTCAAGGTCTATTTCCCCCAAACCCCATCTGTGCTCATATTTGGGCATATGGAATACCCAGATCCACCATTATTTGAGTCCACAGTGCTCTCTGGATGTAGGTTAACTACAACTCCCAAAGTCAAGGTCAATGCCCACCAAACCCTTCTACTGTTTTCTGTTGGTCTTGGGAGTCCTGTGTGCCACGTTTGGTTCGATTCCATCATTGGTGTAGTTCAGAATGCTCTTTGATTGTAGGTGAACTATAAATCCCAGCAACTACAAATCTCAAATGACAAAATCAATTTTTTTTTGAGTAATGGTCACTCCTTGGGTTAGTAGGTGTCTTGTGGCCAAATTTGGCGACAATTCGTCTAGTGGTTTTTGAGTTATGTTAATCCCACAAACGAACATTACATTTTTATTTATATAGATTTTATCATGTGTACATTGGAGGCATTGAATTGTTGCCGGCTGGAAGCCGCCCTCAGTTCCCCCCCCCCCCCGGCCTAAATATCTAAAATAAATAAATATCTGAAATAAATACCTAAAATAAATAAATAAATAAATAAATATTCATGTCCAGTTTGGCCCAGATCCATCAGTGTTTGATTCCACAGTGTTCTCTGGATGTTGATGAACTACAACTCCAAAACTCAAGGTCAATACCCACCAAACAGTAGCAAAATTACAGTTGTGAAGTAGCAACGAAAATAATGTTATGGTTGGGGGTCAGCTCAACCTGAGGAACTGTATTAAGGGTCACGGCATTAGGAAGGTTGAGAAACACTGCTGAAGACAGACTTTGCACTGCCACAAAGCCATTACTCTTTTCGAAGAATCCACCTCCAGAAGCCACAACGCACTTCGGACTTACAAAGTGGAAGTGCGAACCAACTAAAATGCTGAGATTGCAGAAAGAAATCTCCAAAACAGATAGCAGTGCCTCGTGCCTTTGATGAGACTTGCTGCTTGTATTGTATTTCTATTTCTCTCCTTTCCAGCAAAACTGGTACCGCAATATTTATCGCAAAAGCAGAGTCCCTGTCCAACCTAAATCTGTAACTGTCAACTGGCAAAGTAGCACTTATCAGGTTACGTTCCAGGCAGCACTCTGTCCAGACCCGAGCCAAAAGGCGAGACAGTTTTTGGCAGGGTTCAATGGGAGATTCTTGGCCTCACTTGACAGGACAAATGGCTTCAAACTACAAGAAAGGAGATTCCATCAGAACATGAGGAAGAACTTCCTGACTGTGAGAGCCGTTCAGCAGTGGAACTCTCTGCCCCGGAGTGTGGTGGAGGATCCTTCTTTGGAATCTTTTAAACAGAGGCTGGATGGCCATCTGTCAGGGGTGATTTGAATGCAATATCCCTGCTTCTTGGCAGAATGGGGTTGGACTGGATGGCCCATGAGGCCTCTTCCAACTCTTTGGTTCTATGATTCTATGACAACTTGGAAGCTCACTGAACATACAGAGACCGCTTAAACACTTCAACAAACACTGCACTCTTTCATGCCTCACTATAATATTTATTTATTATTCTATTTACGACCTTTATATGCCACCCTTCTCACCCCGAAAGGGGACTCAGAGCAGCTTACAAGATATATACACATACAATATATTAAATTATTATCATAGTATTATATACTAGCCGTCCCCTGCCAAGCGTTGCTGTGGCCCACATGAGGGTTCTGTGTGGGAGGTTTGGCCCAATTCTATCATTGGTGGGATTCAGAATGAACTATAAATCCCAGCAACTACAACTCCCGAATGTCAAGACCCTATTTTCCCCAAACTCCACCAGTGTTCACATTTGGGCATATTGAGTATGGTCCAGATCCATCATTGTTTGAGTCCACAGTGCTCTCTGGATGTAGGTGAAGTACAACTCCAAAACCAAAGGACACTGCCCACCAAACCCTTGGGAAAACTGTGTGCCAAGTTTGGTTCAATTCCATCCTTGGTGGGATTCAGAATGCTCTTTGATTGTAGGGGAACTATAAATCCCAGCAACTACAACTCCCAAATGACAAAATCCATTTTTTGAGTGAAGGACATACATTGGGTTGTTAAGTGCCTTGTGTCCAAATTTGGTGTCAATTTGTCCAGTGGTTTTTGAGTTACGTTAATCCCACAAACGAACATTACATTTTTATTTATATAGATTACTATATTGTACTACAGCATTATATTGGAATATGATTAGTAATATTACACGTAATATAAAATGCATAATTATATTATTATTATTATTATTATTATTATTATTATTATTATACCTTTAGGATCCCTGTGTAATTCCTATATTTACCACAATATATACATCAAGAGCTCTAAACATCTCTCCTTAGCAAGTCCCATTGCTGTCTATTAAATATCTCTTTTCGTAATTTGGTGATTCAGAGCCAAATGGGAATGGTGTGAGATTCCGACACTAGAGGGCGCAAACAGAAGAGGAAAAGGTACGGAATTATTCAGGTGTGAAGGTATTGAGGAAAGAGATCTACCTGGAACTGACCTTTTGAAGAGAGATAAATTGCCACGATAGCCAGGCAATAAAGCATTCAAGCATGTAGTTAGCTCAGTATTACAAAACACAAAAGCCAAGGTTCTTCTTCAAGTTTTATGTTAATTTGCTAAAGGTAAAGGTTTGACATTAAGTCCAGTCATGTCCCACTCTGGGGGTTGGTGCTCATCTCTATTTCTAAGAGCTGGCGTTGTCCATAGACACCTCCAAAGTCATGTAGCAGGCATGACTGCATAGAGCGTCGTTACCTTCCCACCAAGGCGGTACCTATTAATCTACTCAGGGTTGGTGCTCATCTCCATTTCTAAGCTGAAGAGCTGGCATTGTCCATAGACACCTCCAAGGTCATGTGGCCGGCATGACTGCATAGAGCACTGTTTCCTTCCCACCAAGGCGGTACCTATTGATCTACTCACATTTGCATGTTTTCGAACCGCTAGGTTGGCAGAAGCTGGGGCTGACAGCTGGAGCTCATGCTCCTCCCCAGATTCGAAAAGCTGGCGTTATCCATAGACACCTCCAAAGTCATGTGGCAGGCATGACTGCATAGAGCGTCATTATCTTCCCGCCAAGGCGGTAACTATTGATCTACTCACATTTGCAGTTTTTGAACTGCTAGGTTGGCAGAAGCTGGCGCTTACATCGGGAGCTCATGCCCCTCCCTGGATTCGAAGAGCTGGCGTTATCCATAGACACCTCCAAGGTCATGTGGCAGGCATGACTGCATAGAGCGTTGTTACCTTTCCACCAAGGCGGTACCTATTGATCGAATCATATTTGCATGTTTTCGAACTGCTAGGTTGGCAGAAGCTGGGGCTAACAGCGGGAGCTCATGCCCCTCCCTGGATTTGAAGAGCTGGCATTATCCATAGACACCTCCAAGGTCATGTGGCCGGCATGACTGCATGACTGCATGGAGCGCCGTTACCTATTTTGATGTACTCACATTTGTATGTTTTCAAACAGCTAGGTTGGCAGGAGCTGGGGCTAACAGCGGGAGCTCACCCCCACTCCCCAGATTCGAACCTGCGACCTTTCGGTCAACAAGTTCAGCAACTCAGTGCTTTAACCCACTGCACCGCCACCAGGAGATTAAAAATGGGATTGTGAGAATCCAGAAAAGAGGACCATATGCTTTCCTGAGAATACCAGAAATTGGAATCAAATGAAATGAGACGTGGTAGGTATGGAAGGAACCAGATACAACATTAACTTGCCTCAGGGTCGAATGGGGTGAGACTACAGCAAGTTGTATCTCCAAACTTTGTTACCACAACAAGCCAACATGTTCGAAATCCAATTGTCACAGGGATAGAAAGCAAAACAATAACAACAGGGGGTGTTTACCCTTCCATATTCACATTGGCCTCCAACAGACAAGAGTTCCTCCTCCCACCCTGGACATGATTCCACAGAGGATGCCTCCAGCCAACAAAGGCCAGGCTACCACTATGAAGATACCCTCACTGATTGACTTTGCAGCTGCAAGGCCATTCAATGCTAATCAAGCTGGCCAATGACAACATTCACATTTGCCTCCAACAGACAAGAGTTCCACCCTGGACACTATTCCACAGCGGGTGTCTCAAGGCAACAAAGGCCAGGCTACCTCTATGCAGATTTATTTATTTCTGGTATTTCTATCACGTCCCTTCTCAACCCCTGAAGGGGGACTCAGGACGGCTTACATTTGGCAGCAATTTGATACTACTACATATAACAGAGGAATATAACAACAGTTAAAACAATAAGTAAAACATTCATTAAAACAGTAAAAAAATGCCCTCACTGATTGACTTTGCAGCTGCAAAGCCATTCAATGCTAATCAAACTGGCCAATGACAACATTCACATTTGCCTCCAATAGAAAAGAGTCCTACCTTGAACACTATTCCACAGAGGATGCCTCCAGGCAACAAAGACCAGGCCTCCTCTATGCAGATACCCTCCCTGATTGACTTTGCAACTGCTAGTCAATTTAGTGCTAATCAAGCTGGACAATAACAACATTCACATTTGCCTCGAATAGAAAAGAGTCCCACCTTGGACAGTATTCCACAAAGGATGCCTCCAGGCAACAAAGCCCAAGCTACCTCTATACAGATAGTCTCACTGATTGACTTTGCACCTGCAAGGCAATTTAGTGCTAATCAAGCTGGACAATGACAACATTCACATTTGCCTCCAACAGACATGAGTTCCACCTTGGACATTATTCTACAGAGGATGCCTCCAGCAAAGTCAATCAGAGATACCCTCACGGATTGAGTTTGTAGCTGCAAGCCCACTCAATGGTAATCAAGCTGGCCAATGACAACATTCACATTTGCCTCCAACAAACAAGAGTTCTTTCTCCCACCCTGGACATGATTCCAGAGAGGATGCCTCCAGCCAACAAAGGCCATACTACCTCTATGTAGATAGACTCACTGATTGACTTTGCACCTGCAAGGCAATTTAGTGCTAATCAAGCTGGACAATGGCAACATTCACATTTGCCTCCAACAGACAAGACATGATTCCACAGAGGATGCCTCCAGGCAATCTCTATGCACATAGTCTTACTGATTGACTTTACACCTGCAAGGCAATTCAGTGCTAATCAAGCTGGACAATGACAACCTTCACATTTGCCTCGAATAGTAAAGAGTTCCACCTTGGACACTATTCCACAGAGGATGCCTCCAGGCAACAAAGGCCATGCTACCTCTATGAAGATACCCTCACTGATCGAATTTGCACCAGCAATGCAATTTAGTGCTAATCAAGCTGGCCAATGACAACATTCACATTGGCCTCCGATAGACAAGAGTTCCACCCTGGACACTATTCCACAGAGGATGCCTCCAGGCAACAAAGGACAGGCTACCTCTATGCAGATTTATTTATTTATTTATGGTATTTCTATCCTGCCATCACTGGTTGACTTTGCACCTGCAAAGCCATTCAATGCTAACCAAGCTGGCCAATGACAACATTCACAAATATACACAGTTCCCAACAAATATACACAGTCTCCCAAGCTGTCATGGAGTCTCAGGCAGGCCTGGGCCAACTTGGGCCTTCTAGGTGGGTTGGACTCACAACTCCCACCATTCCTAACAGCCGGTAGGCTGTTCGGAATGGTGTGAGTTGTGAGTCCAACCCACCTGGAAGGCCCGAGTTGGCCCAGGCCTGCTTTGGCTGCCTGGCTTTACCTCACGCGCGGCTTCCGGCTCCTTCTCCTCTTTCTCCTCCTCCTTCTCTCTGGACCAAGGCCAGCCCGGAAGTCCGCCCGCTGTGGCCCCGCCTTCCGGAAGCGGCCCTTCTGTGTCGTCCTTTCCGGTTCCGCTCTGGCTCCCTCCTCCACGCGCCTTTCTCTCCTCTTTCTCTCTCCTCTCTCTCAAAAGGTAAGCTCTCTGAGGGAAACTCAACGTCGAGTTCCCATTGGCTGTTCTAGTCCCAAAGCCCGCCCATTACTCCCTAACTCCGCCCGTGATTGGCTGCCCCGCTGGGGTGTCCAAAACCCAAAGGTCTTTCATTCATGGTCTATTTTTTTTCCCTCCACTTATGAGAGGGGCAACGTGATTGGAAGGTCCGCTCGTTGCGTTTGGAAGGCGCGTTCCGATTGGTTCACGCCACCCGGCTGGGCGGGGCGTGAGAGAGGGAGAAAAAGCACGCGCCGAATTGCGATTGGTCAAAGGGAGTTGGTGACGTCACGACTTTGCTGGCAATCCTGAGTATTTTAGTATTCAATATAGTAGTCTGTAATACAGGGTTAGTCAAAATGCATAGGCCAATAAGCCATTCAATTGAATGGCTTATTGGCCTATGCATTTTGACTAACCCTGTATATTGATATTCAGTATATTAATATTAAATTTTTCATATTCAGTATTAATATTTAATGTTAATATTATTTTAATAGTTAATGTATTAATATTTTGATATTCAGTATATTAATATGCAATATTTTGATATTCATTATATTATGTAATATGTTAATATTCAGTGTATTTATATCTTGATATTCAGTATATTAATATTCAATATATTAATATTTAATAGGTGAATATTCATTATTTTTATATTCAATATATTAATATTTAATAGGTGAATATTCATTATTTTTATATTCAATATATTAATATTTAATAGGTGAATATTCATTATTTTTATATTCAATATATTAATATTTAATATTGCTATTCAGTATTTTAATATGCAGTGTATTAATGTTATGTATTCGGTATTTTTTATATTCAATGTATTAATATTTTGATATTCAGTATATTAATATGCAATATTTTAGTATTCACTATATTAATATGTTAATATTCACTGTATTACTGTTTGTGAACCGCTGTGAGTCGCCTTCGGGCTTGAGATACAGCGGTATATAAGCAAAGTAAATAAATAAATAAATATTAATATTACGTTGATATTCAGTATTTTAATATTCAATGTATTAATATTTTGATATTCAGTAAATTAATATTCAATATATTAATATGCAATATACAGGGTTAGTCAAAATGCATAGGCCAATAAGCCATTCAATTGAATGGCTTATTGGCCTATGCATTTTGACTAACCCTGTATTTGTATCCAGTGTATTAATATTTAATATGTGAATATTCATTATTTTAGTATTCAATATATTAATATTTAATATTGATATTCAGTATTTTAATATTCAGTGTATTAATATTACATAGATGTCTGATATTTTTTCTATTCAATGTATTAATATTTTTATATTCAGTATATTAATATATTGAATATTAATATACTGAATATCAAAATATTAATACATTGATATTATATTCAGTATATTAATATTCAGTATATTAATATGCAATATTAATGTGCAGTACTAATATTTTAATATTTAATATGTTAATATTCAGTGTATTAATATTACGTTGATATTCAGTATTTTAATATTCAATGTATTAAAATTTTGATATTCAGTATATTAGTATTCAATATATTAATATGCAATATATTGATATTCAGTGTATTAATACTTAATATGTGAATATTCATTATTTTAATTTTCAATATATTAATATTTAATGTTGATTTTCAGTATTTTGATATTCAATGTATTAATATTTTGATATTCAGTATTTTAGTATTCAATATATTAGTATGCAATATATTGATATTCAGTATATTAATATTTTTTCATATTCATTCTTAATATTCAATGTATTAATATTTTGATATTCAGTATATTAATATGCAATATATTGATATCCAATGTATTAATATTTAATATGTGAATATTCATTATTTTAATATATAATAAATTAATATTTAATTTTCCTATTCAGTATTTTAATATTCAATGTATTAATATTACGTAGATATTTGGTTTTTTTATATTCAATGTATCATTATTTTGATATTCAGTATATTGATAATTAATATGTTTATATTCATTATTTTAATATTCAATATATTAATATTTAATGTTGATATTCAGTATTTTAATATTCAATGTATTAATAATTGATATTTGGTATATTAATATTTAATTTGTTAATATTCATTATTTAATGTTCAGTATATTAATATTTAGTGTTTCAATATTCAATATACTAATATTGAATATGTGAAATTCAGTATTTTAATATTCAATATATTAATATTGAATATGTGATATTCTATATTTTAATATTCAGTATATTAATATGCAATGTATTGATATTCAGTATATTTATATTCAATATTTTAATATTCAGTATATTTATATTCAATATTTTAATATTCAATCTATTAGCATTCCTTATTGTTGTCGAATGTCTTCATGGCCAAAATCACTGGGTTGCTGTGAGTGTTCGCAGTGGCTTTCTGGTCCAGCTTCATTTTTGCAGGAAACCACAGATAATAATAGCATGTTATATTAAATTATTCACAAAGAGGAGGCCATGTAAAAATTCCCTTGAAAGAGACGCCCAGGTATGTCATGTCACTGTCAGAAAGTGCTGTATTTGGAAGTTCTGGCGAAAGATACCTTCCAAATTTGAATCTTTGTGCTCATTTTGCAATTGTTCAGAGCTTTCCCGCAATGCCCTCCTTTTCTCTTTCTCCTTTGTCCGCAGGGGTGCCTATGGATTATCTTTCCAAACCCGGCCTTTTCAGCATCATCGCCAGTGTCGCCTGTGGGGTCTGCCTGGGCTGGGGCCTCCGGGGCCGTTTTTCCCGGCCGGCCAAAGCCAGGAGACCCACGGCCACCGACGAAGCGGGCAGTGAAGCCAGCGTGATGGGGGAATCCGGAGAATTCAAGATGGTGGTGGTGGTGCGGAACGACCTGAAGATGGGGAAGGGCAAGGTGGCCGCCCAGTGCTCCCACGCCGCCGTCTCGGCGTACAAACAGCTTCAGCGCCGGAGCCCCGAACTTCTGAAGCAATGGGAGTATTGCGGGCAGCCCAAGGTGGTCCTCAAAGCTCCCGACGAAGAAGCTCTCGTCCAGCTCCTGAGCGAAGCAAAAAGGTTGGGGCTGACGGTGAGCTTGATCCAAGACGCCGGGCGTACCCAGATCGCCCCGGGCTCCCGGACTGTGCTTGGCATCGGCCCAGGGCCGGCGGAGGTTGTGGATCAAGTTTCGGGTCATCTAAAACTGTACTGACTGTCTGGTGCGGACAGAAGGAGATCGATTGTAAGACCAATGCCTTTTTTTTTTTTACGAAGTAAACTATTTTGCACAGAATGGTCTCTCTTAGCCTTGCATTTGTGGCCTGGCATACAGAGGGATGGATTGTGGAATATAATCACCATCTTCTTTCAGCAAGATGGTAAAATATGAGAATCTTGTGAGAATGTTGGAAAGGTGAACACGAAGACACTGAGAGTGGGTCTTGTGGATCCCCCTGGATCTTGGGTGCATTTATAATGATGGAAGTTTTAGTGCCAATAAAACATTTGCAAACTGTTCGGTGCCCCAAAGCCTTCCTTGTGTTGTTTTGTGGTGTGTTCAGGGGAAGGCATGTAATTTATAATATTTATAATATTATAATGTAATGCAATATAATACTAATATTATATTGTAATTATGTATTTATATTACAGGTAATATTACTAATAATATTACAATATGATGGTATAGTATAATATAGTAATAGTTAATACTGATTTATTTTTATTTATTTCGAGTATTTCTACCCTGCCCTTCTCAACCCCCGAAGGGGGACGCAGGGCGGCTTACAAAAGGCACAGTTCGATGCCAGCAATACACATAGTAAGATAAATACATAGCAGCAACAATTATAAACACCTCTGAGGATGCTTGCCATAGATGCAGGCGAAACGTCAGGAGAAATGCCTCTAGAACATGGCCATATAGCCTGAAAAAACCCCACAAGAACCTAGTGATTCCAGCCATGAAAGCCTTCGACAATACATTGAACAATTATAAATGATATTGTGCTATGCTAAAAATATAATACAATGTATTGCATATACATATAATATTATAATGTAACGCAATAAAATACTAATGATATTATAATTATATATTTATATTACACGTAATATTACTAATAATATTACAATATAATGTATTGTATATACATATATTTATAATATTATAGTGTAATGCAATATAATACTAATAATATTACAATATAATGGTATAGTACAATATAGTAATATAGAATACTGATATTGTGCTATGCTAAAAATATAATGTATTGTATATACATATATTTATAATATAATGTAATGCACTATAATACTAATATGATATTGTAATTATATATTTATATTACATGTAATATTACAATATAATGGTAATTATATTAGTAATATTTAATACTGATATTGTGCTATGCTAAAAATATAATATAATATATTGTATATACATATATTTATATTATAATGTAATGCAATATAATACTAATAATAATAATATGACATTGTAATTATATATATTACATGTAATATTACTAATATTACAACATAATAGTATAGTACAATATAGTAATATGTAATACTGATATTGTGCTACGCTAAAAAATATAATGTATATACAAATAATATAATATAATGTAATGCAACAGAATACTAATAATATGATATTGTAATTACATATTTATATTACATGTAATATTACTAATAATACTACAATATAATGATATTGTACAATATAGTAATATTTACCCCAATGCCAGCACTATGCTAATAATATAATATATTGTATGCATATATATCTTGTAAGCTGCTCTGAGTCCCCTTTGGGGTGAGAAGGGTGGCATATGAATGTCATAAATAAATAAGTAAGTAAGTAAGTAATAATTCCACTGTGCAATAGCACGATGGCAAATAAAGCTATTCTATGTGTGGCTGTATTTTTTCAGGCTGTATGGCCATGTTGCAGAAGCATTTTCTCCTGATGTTTCACCTGCATCTAGATGCAGGTGAAACGTCAGGAGAAAATGCTTCTGCAACATGGTCATACGGCCCGAAAAACATACAACCGAGTGATTCTGGTCATGAAAGCCTTCTACAACACAAAAGCTATTCCATTCTAAAAGATTCTTAACTCAGATATATCTTGATAGTCTCAAAAGAATGTGGAGATGCCTCCTCAGGTGGTGCACACAAGGGAACGGACTGGCCAGCATCCAAAGTAATGTTAGCAACAGCCTCTCCTTGAAAGCAACTGATGCAACTGCTTGTAACAGAGGCGGCCTGTTCTATTTGCAGCTTACCAACATGTCTAAAATGGGATTGTGAAATCCCAAAGCCTGTGCTGCCCTCTGGTGGTGTTCACACCTAATACAGAAAATCTTGCCGACCGGAAGGTTGGCAGTTCAAGCCACTGGTTGGGGTGAGCTCCCGCCATCAGCCCTAGCTTCTCCTTATCTAGCAGTTTGAAAACAGAAATGAGTAGATCAACAAATACTGCTTTTGGAGGAGAGATAAAAGGCAACCACGAAGACATGCCAGCAATGCAATCAAGGGGAAGTTGGTATCACTGCTATGTAGCGGGAAGCCAGCGGAAGCCAAGGAGCAGTGCCAGTCGTCAGTAGCTCATCGACTGGCATTGGGGTGAAGGTTAGAAATAAGCGTCCTCAGTCCGTTTCCTTCCAAGTGCAAAGTTCGCAATGTACGAGGGATATTCAGAAAGTAAGGTTCCAAGGTATGTATCTCTTGTAGGGAAGCGAAGGAGCAGTGCCAGTCGTCAGTAGCTCATCGACTGGCATTGGGGTGAAGGTTAGAAATAAGCGTCCTCAGTCCGTTTCCTTCCAAGTGCAAAGTTCGCAATGTACGAGGGATATTCAGAAAGTAAGGTTCCAAGGTATGTATCTCTTGTAGGGAAGCGAAGGAGCAGTGCCAGTCGTCAGTAGCTCATCGACTGGCATTGGGGTGAAGGTTAGAAATAAGCGTCCTCAGTCCGTTTCCTTCCAAGTGCAAAGTTCGCAATGTACGAGGGATATTCAGAAAGTAAGGTTCCAAGGTATGTATCTCTTGTAGGGAAGCCAAGGAGCAGTGCCAGTCGTCAGTAGCTCATCGACTGGCATTGGGGTGAAGGTTAGAAATAAGCGTCCTCAGTCCGTTTCCTTCCAAGTGCAAAGTTCGCAATGTACGAGGGATATTCAGAAAGTAAGGTTCCAAGGTATGTATCTCTTGTAGGGAAGCGAAGGAGCAGTGCCAGTCGTCAGTAGCTCATCGACTGGCATTGGGGTGAAGGTTAGAAATAAGCGTCCTCAGTCCGTTTCCTTCCAAGTGCAAAGTTCGCAATGTACGAGGGATATTCAGAAAGTAAGGTTCCAAGGTATGTATCTCTTGTAGGGAAGCGAAGGAGCAGTGCCAGTCGTCAGTAGCTCATCGACTGGCATTGGGGTGAAGGTTAGAAATGAGCGTCCTCAGTCCGTTTCCTTCTAAGTGCAAAGTTCGCAATGTACGAGGGATATTCAGAAAGTAAGGTTCCAAGGTATGTATCTCTTGTAGGGAAGCGAAGGAGCAGTGCCAGTCGTCAGTAGCTCATCGACTGGCATTGGGGTGAAGGTTAGAAATGAGCGTCCTCAGTCCCTTTCCTTCCAAGTGCAAAGTTCGCAATGTACGAGGGATATTCAAAAAGTAAGGTTCCTCACAGCTGCATTCGACACCGTGGACCATGACTTGCTGATTCATCGATTAGCTATGTCTGGTGTATGAGTTTTAGCCCTGAAATGGTTCAGTTCGTTCCTCCGGGACCGGAGACAGAGGGTGGAGTGGTGAGGCCAAAGCTCTGAGAGCTCCTGCCTTTGCTGTGGAGTGAGTTCCCCAGGGTGCTCTCCTCTCGTCCCTGTTATTCAACATCTACGTCCAACCACTTGCTGGACTGGTGCGGAGTTCTGGCATAGAGTGCTACCAGTATGCAGATGATACCCAGCTACTCTTGCGCCTCGAACCTGGACAACCACTGCGATTCCTGAGAACTTTAGGCTGTGTTTGGAAGCAGTGATGAGTTGGCTGCGAGCGAGCAGACTCAAAGTGAATCCTGCAAAAACAGATACTCTGGCCTGGCCAGCCGCCAGAATTAATCCAGTCTCTGCCTGATTTCGATGGGGAAGCTCTGGTTCCACCTGCCACTGTTAAAAACCTTGGGGTTGTGTTGGATTCATTGCTGACGATGCAGGCCCAGATCTCTGCCATAAGGAAGCAGGCTTTTTTTCATCTTCGCCAGGCAAGGAAATTGGCATCTGACCTTTCGGTAGAAGCATTGGCAACGGTAATCCACGCAACAGTCACCATGAGGTTGGACTATTGCAACGCCTTATATGCCGGCCTTCCGAAGTCAACAAGCCAGAAGATTCCGATGGTCCAAAATGCGGCAGCCAGGCTGCTAGCGGGATCATCTATAAGATCCCATATCACACTGATTCTACAACAACTGCATTGGCTACCAAGAGAACATCGGATCTCTTACAAGATACTGATCCTGACATTTAGAGCTCAAAATGGCCAAGGACCGCCTCATTCCTTTTTCCCATCAGTGGTTACCTCGACCCACCCAGGAAAATCTCCTATACATACCAGGCCCTGGAAACTACAAGGCGTAGAGCTTTCTCAACCTATGCTCCAATTCTGTGGAACTCATTGCCTCCATACATTAGAGCAATGTCGGAGTTGCGACCTTTTGTAAAGGCACTCGAGACTTGGCTGTTTGGTTGTGCATTTAAGCAAAGTGATCAGATCTAATTTGCCAAATAGTCACTGTTGAATGTTTTTATATTGTGTAAATGCTATTTTAAATCGTAAGTCGCTCGGAGCACCTTGGTGGAGACCGACTAATTAAGAAATAAGGTGAAGTGATTGTGTTTAAGTGCAGGCCAAGGTCTTGAGGCACTGCACCCAGTGTGCCGATCACCACTTATTATTATTAAGGAAACCCAGGCTTGCTGTGTGTCCAAAACATTGATTCTCTTCTCCATTGGTTCATACCAATGGGTATAAAGTGATGTGCTACACAATCTGGGCTTTTCCATGCGAACCTGCATGCGAGCAGGCGTCATTAGCATGTGTAAGCATGACAGGAATTCGAAAGAGCATTGAACATTGAAGTCAAATTTTATTTTGAAGCTAAATATATTAAGGCAACTTAACATACCTATAATAACATGATCTGTTTAATTTTTATTTTTATTTATTTTTGAGATTTAGAAACGGGAAACACTCAGAACTACCACCCTAACAGAGGTTTGTTTGTTTTGTCTTCACCTGGGTAGGAAGATGCGGTCTCCAAGGGTTGCAAAGTGCCATCCTCTCTCTCTGCCCTGACATCCGGTCGCTTTGTCCTCTCTCTCTCTCGCGCGCACACCTCTCGCGCCACCTCTTCAGTGCAAGTCACCTGCCAATAATCTCCAGAGTTAACAATTTGGTATTTTGCTGATCCCTCCTCCCCTTTTTGGCCCAAAGAGCACAGTCCAACCTTGTGTCGTTTACATACATATATATATATAGATATAGATAAGATACTGGAAAAACTACCATAGAGTAATGTCCACAGTCCAGTAATTTATTGATTTCCCAATTATAGAGTCATTTTAAATTGCACAAACAAAATTGAACAGCCATTGGGTTCTTCCTCCCACCTCTTAATGCCTTTTCTGTACACTCGGGAAAAAAAAAGTCTTCTTGCGTGAACACAAATACCCCAAAACATGACACCAAAACCTCAGGGCGACGGGTTAGTCAGATACACACGCAGCAGAGATTGGGTTCGGGGCGCTCCCTCTTGTTCCTCAATGGAAATGGTTCAAAAATATGGTCCCCACAAGAAAGCACAGGGTTAACAGTAGCACGACAGAAGGGTCACCTGTTTATTACAGACGGAGTGAGCCAAACACTTGCGTTTTCTCTACAGCTAACTGGAAACCTTCCTAGGTTAATACGACGGGAAACTCTACTCGGTTCATTTTTTGTAATGTTCAGGAAAGGTCTGTACGCATCTCTAACGGGGGGCAGGACATGCCAATTTAGTGTTTTGACTCCCACCGACGAGTTTTCTGCCCCGTTTTCCACGACGAAACTTCAAAAATGCATTTTTTTTTTGTATATAAGACGGTACATATTTGTAAGCTGCTCACATACACGGAACTCAAAAAGAGAATCGAAAAGAGTCTAAACGTTACAGAGCGCGAGTCGCGAGAGACTGGGCGTCAGGTCGAAAAGCAAGTCTTGCCAGAACAAGGGGGAGAAAAAGAAACAGAGAAAGAGAGAGAGAGAGAGAAAGCCAAGTTGAACATTCAAAACTATTCCTGCTGGAGAGAGGAAAAGGTTCAAAGTGACGTGGAATGTGAAAAATAAAAGGGGAGAGGGTTAATCGTAAGTGGGAATCCAGAGGGTTTGTGGGGAGGGAAGGGAGGGAGGGAGGAAGGGGCCAAATGGAAACACGGTCCTTCATCAAAGAAAGGTTACAAGGACATGAGGCTTTCCCCTGTTGAGCTGAAGTGGGAGGGACGGTGGAGATTCAACAGAACGGCGCGGGCCTCCGGGCTTGCTTCCTTACATGGTGTACCCAAAGCCGGGCTGAGGTTGCCCGTACGGAGGGGCCGTGTAGCCATAGCCAAAAGGTGCCTGCGGAGGGACCGCCACGCTGGGGCCGGCCGTCAACATCAGCTGGGGCTGGCCTGCGGGGAGAGGAAGGAAGGAGACAAGCTGTTAAAGGCAATGCTTCCACGCTGTTTACACACAGTCCCTGTGAGTTTTGCGGGGAAATGCTAATACTGCATATACTCGAATATAAGCCTAGCTTTTCAGCCCTTTTTTTAGGCTGAAAATGTCCCCCTTGGCTTATACTCGAGTCAAGATTATTTATTATTTTACTCTATCCATCCATCTAGCCACCTATCTACCCACTTACTCATCCATCCATCCACTTACCTATCTATCCATCCTTCCACCCGATCCATCCACCCACCTACCTAACCATCCACCTACCTACCCACCCATCCAACTACCTATCGATCCAGCCATCCACCCACCCACCTACCCACCCATACAGCCATTATCTAGCCATCCATCCACCTACCTACCATACCTACCCATCCATCTAGCCATCTTTCCATCCACTCACCTATCCATCCTTCTAGCCACCTATCTAGCTACTTACTCATCCATCCACTTATCTATCCATACATCCTTCCATTCATCCACCTACCTACCCATCCAATTGCCTATCTATCTATCTATCTATCTATCTATCTATCTATCTATCTATCTATCTATCTATCTATCCATCCATCCATCCATCCATCCATCCAGCTATCCACCCCACCCACCTACCCATCCATCCAGCCATAATCTAGCCATCCATCCAACCACCTACTACCTATCCTACCGTATTTACCCATCCATCTAGCCATCTTTCCATCCATCTACCTACCTACCCATCCATCCACCAATCTATCCATCGTTCCATCTATCTAGCCATCCATTCAACTACCTACCTACCCATCCATTTAGCCACCTATCTACTTACTTACTCATCCATCCATTCACTTACCTACCTACCTACCTACCTACCTACCTACCTATCTATCTATCTATCTATCTATCCATTCATCTAGACATCCTTCCATCCATCCATCCATCCACCTACCTAACTAACCATATTATTAATATATGTTTAATGCTGTTATATTTATCTTTGAGGTGTTATATTGCATTTTAATGCTATTGCATCTTAACGGCTTCACTGTATACATTGTATTATACAATATTATTACCATACATTATAGTATATGTTTAATATCTGTCTTTTGATTACTTATATTGTATTTTAATGATACGATTAGTAATATTAGAGCCCCCAGTGGCACAATGGGTTAAACCCTTGTTTATTATTATTATTATTATTATTATTATTATTATTATTATTATTACATTTATTGTTTAACTCTATTTATGATTATTATTTCATTTATCATTTCACACTATTACTATTACATTTATTAGAATTTGAAGCTTTTGGAGCCATTGCTCTATTTCACCGTGCAAGTCAAATATATATATACATATACACTCTCTCACACACACAAAGCGTCCACAAATGATCTGTTTTGCACCACGTGCCATTACCATAAACGATGGGCTGTGTCTCCGTAGCTTGCTCTTCCTCTTTCCTCAGGGATTCGGAGGCGTCTAGCTTGTCCACCTAGGAAGACAGAAGAACCCTAGCGATCAGGCCGGGTTGCACCGTAAACCTTATTTTTCCAAATCCTATTTTGTCTTTTTTTTTCTGGCAGAGAAGTGGAAAAGCCTTCAATGGGCATGAAACGCAGTTCCAAAGAGAAGAGAGACCACTTACAAAATGAGACCTCGGGGAAGGGGACAGGTGGACGGAGGGCGGCCTAAACGTACCGCCAGTTTGGGAGAAAACCATTCTAAGATGTTCGGATGAGCAACATCCAGTATAGACTCTCCTACACTTTCAGGCCATTCAAGCCTTGCCTGGGCCTAGCTTTGACCTATGAGTGTATTCAAGTCACAAACTGGGTTGATTCAGAAGACTGGGCTGCCACGTCCAAGAACATCCGGGCATCCCCATAGGCAACGTCCTTGCAGACGGCCAATTCTCTCACACCAGAAGCGACTTGCAGTTTCTCAATTCGCTCCTGGCATGAAACAAAAACCCTCATAGAATGGGAAGTTCAGTAGGCAAGCAGATGATGCGTGTTTTGGTGTGGCTTTGCAAACAAAATCATTCCTAAGTGGAATCGTCTCCCGTCAGTGAGCACCCTTTGATTCAGGAAGGATGGTCCTTCAAGGCTGGCTCTGTCGCTTCATTTCCAAACCAAACCCGGCAAGCAACACAAAGGCGAGTCCCCCACTTCCCGCCCAACCTTTGGAAGCCTCTGTTTGGGAAAGTGCGCAGGACAGGTCCTGGATTTCTATGCCACTCAATGTTTGTGCTGGACAGCAGCTTGCGGCGAGGAAGGACTAGAACAGCTCAGAGTCTTGGAGGTGCTGAAGCAGAGGTCCAGACAGAGGAGTGTAAGCTAAGCAAAGAAGAAGTTTCCGTACCGTTGGACAGTCCGTTTTAAAAACCTGCCATAGGCCAGGCCATGGCACAGCTAGTTAGTAGCCAGCTGCATTAAATCATCACTGAGAGGTCATGAGTTTGAAGCTAGCCTGGGTCGGAGTGAGCTCCCAACCATTAATAGTCTAGGTTTTGACCTATGCAACCCGAAAGACAGTTGCATCTGTCTTTAGGCAGGGAGGCTAATTTAACTAATTTACGACACCATAAAAACCTTCCAGCAACGTGTGTAAGAATGAGGAAGTACTCCATCAAAGGACTCGGTGTCAGCCCTGTCCATCTTCATTCTCACCTTCATTGGGGTGAGAAGGGTGGGATATAAATACTGTAAACCAGGGGTCCACAAACATTCTAAACAGAGGGCCAGGTCACAGTCCCTCAAACTGTTGGAGGGCTGGATTATAATTTGAAAAAAAAATGAATGAATTCCTATGCACACTGCACATATATTATTTGTAGTGCAAAATACTTAAAAATACAATAATTAAAATGAAGAACAATTTTAACAAATATAAACTTATAAGTATTTCAGTGGGAAGTGTGGGCCTTCTTTTGTTGTTGTTGTTGTGTGCTTTCAAGTCGTTTCAGATTTAGGTTGACCCTGATCGAGGGCCAGGTTAATGACCTTGGCGGGCTGTATCTGGCCCGTGGGCCTTAGTGTGAGGACCCCTGCTGTAAATAAACAAACAATTAAATATTTCTCAGTTCTTGTGGGTTTTTTCAGGCTATATGGCCATGTTCTAGAGGCATTTCTCCTGATGTTTCGCCTGCATCTATGGCAGGATGCTTGCCATAGATGCAGGTGAAACGTCAGGAGAAATGCCTCTAGAACATGGCCATATAGCCCGAAAAAACCCACAAGAACTGAGTGATTCCGGCCATGAAAGCCTTCGACAATACAATTAAATATTTTTTTAAATGATTCCCTTTAGGTGGTTTATAGGAAACACAAGTGCATAACGAACGCAAGCTTTGTTTTAAAAATGGGGGGCAGGAGGGTTAGGAAGCTGAGAGAAGCTGCTTTCCCCCCCTTAAACCAGACCGTTGACAGGCTTTACGAAGTGCGTACAACTGCATTTGTTTGTTCCTTTTTACAAAAGGCTTTTCCACAGAGACTGCGACAAGCTGCAAAGAGGGGGGAAGAGTAAAACAAAAAGAGAAATCACATGCAGTCAATGTTATATTTCCGGTGCTAGAGGTGCATGGAAAAAAAGGCAAAAGAACTGAAGCAAGGAGTGAGGTTGAAAGATGGCGGCCATACAGGCTCCCCCCCCCCTCCCCGGCCCCTAAGTAATTGCCCTCCCCGAGCCCCCCAAAAAGAGTTCATCACAGCACGCAGCAGGCCCCCGATCCCGCTCAACGGCAAGGCTTTGCAGCTTCAGGGGAGAGTGAGATGTACATCACAATGACTGTCCGACATGCTCAGTTCAAGAAAGCAAACACTGCAGTTCCTTTACCTTTTTTTCACACCACACTCTGAACTGTCTTGACTGACTAGCTGCTGAAGGACTTTGGGGGGGATTTGGGGGGTGTTTGGAGCACGAAACAGGTTCTGTCCTGGCTTTAAGACTCCAATTTGCAAGATTTGTTCTGAGTTGTGTTCAAGTTCCGAGTTGTGTTCGAGTTCCGAGTTGGGCTCGAGTTACGAGTTGGGTTCGAGTTCCGAATGAGTCCGCCTCGTCCCTGACGAAAGACCAGGACTCCCTGCCCGTTTTGATTTGGGTGTAAAGTGGCTTCAAACAAAATGTTAAGACAGCCAGAACTTTGAGAACCTGGAGCTTGACGAAATGCTTTTGGAACAGTCTTTGAGCAGCTAGTGGTTTGTTTTGGTTGTTGTTTTTTTCCTACGGTCAGCGAGACGCATTAGTAAGACTTGAGAAACGAGAGATTGGATCACAGTCCTCTCCAGGGAGGAAGCCGCAAGATATCCTCGGGGTGAAAAACCCAATCGTCACCCAACGACACCCTTTTTGGATGTGAAATGCAGCCACCGCGACACTTCGCAGTGACTCGGGATCTCTCCTCCGACTGTGATCCAACTGATCTCTTCCGACCTTCCTGGAGAGTCTATTAGCCAATTAGTGTCTACGTTTTGGTCCTAGAGCTAAAGACTATATGGTTTTTTAACTTGCAGAGGCTTTAGTGAGAGTTTGGTCGGGGCGGGCGGGCAGAAAGCGAGTAGCAGCAGTGTAGTAAAGGGAGGAAGGAGGAGGAGGAGAAAAAAAACTCATGCAGATATCCTTAGACTTAGGCCTCCAGACTTAAAGACGGAAAGAATCAACTTTCACCTTTTCCTTTATTGTATCAACCTGCAAAGGAATTCAGAAGGTGCAGCTTAGAGGAAAAATAATAATCAAACTCCGTTATTGAGCATTTCAGAATCAAAGAGGAAGGGAATTTGGGGGGGGGGGGGATGTTAAACCCTCAAATTGGGACGCCGCCAGCTGCAAAAGGCCATATCGATTCATACTTCAGGGCTGACCGAATACGGCACATCACGGAAATACAACATGCAATACATTGTCTAAAAACAACGCAACTTTCAGCCTGAGAACTCTCCAGTAATGGAAGTCACCCAAATATTATTTTCCTTCAATGCAGTGTAGAAAGGACAGAAGCATGGCTGTGAGGGTGATGTTGGGGATAACAAGGGTTTCAGATAGTTAACACTCAGGCTGCTTGGGCCTTACATCACTCTGCAATTTTAACAAGTTGTGTTATGGACGACACAAGAATGAAAGCAACAGCAAGGCAGTCGCTGTAGTGAACACTGGAATGTAGGAGGGCTTGCTGTGTGATATGAGAGAGGCTGGGATTCAAGGTTGCCTACAACTAGAAGAAACCCAATTGGACATATTATTTTTATATTATTATTATTATTATTATTATTATTATTATTATTATTTCCATGGGGGACACAGAAATAGCCTCCTCGAAGACTAAGTAAATACAGTCGGGTGTCCCCCAGGCAATGTTTCTTGTAAATGGCTAATCTTTCCAAACCCAAAGCATTGCGTTTTAAACACAATAATAATAATAATAATAATAATAATAATAATAATAATTTTTGTCGTGTCAGGAGCAACCGCTCCTGTTGTGAGAGAATTGGCCGTCTGCAAGGACGTTGCCCAGGGGACGCCTGGATGATTTTTGATGTTTTATCATCCTTGTGGGAGGCTTCTCTCATGTCCCCGCATGAGGAGCTGGAGCTAATAGAGGGAGCTCATCCGCCTCTCCCCGGATTCGAACCTGCGACCTGTCGGTCTTCAGTCCTGTCAGCACAGTGCTTTAACCCACTGCGCCACCGGGGGCTCCTAATAATAATAATAATAATAATAATAATAATAATAATAATAATAGTAATAAT
The DNA here is from genome assembly GCF_037176765.1 of Anolis sagrei. Classification (NCBI taxonomy): domain Eukaryota; kingdom Metazoa; phylum Chordata; class Lepidosauria; order Squamata; family Anolidae; genus Anolis; species Anolis sagrei. The sequence continues at coordinate 31,787,844 of NC_090031.1, forward strand.
ACTATCTGCCTGTGACAAAGAGCTGGTGGGATCACAAGTCAGAAAAAGTTACAGAGAATGAACGCACATCCCCAGCTGCTGCAAGAAGATCGCAAACAGACTACAAGCAGAGGCACAACACCGTTGCTCAGATGATTCATTGGAACGTGTGCCACAAACATCATCTGCCTGCCACAAAGAACTGGTGGGATCACAAGCCGGAAAACGTTATGGAAAATGAACATGTCAAGCTACTCTGGGACTTCCGAAATCAGACAGACAGAGTTTTGGAGCATAATACTCCTGACCTCACAATCGTGTTAAAAAGCAAAGTATGGATTGTCGATGTCGCAATCCCAGGTGACAGCAGGATTGAAGAAAAACAACTGGAAAAGCTGTCACGATATGAGGATTTAAAGATCTTCAAAGACTCTGGCACAAGCCAGTCAAGGTGGTCCCAGTGGTGATCGGCACAGTGGGTGCAGTGCCTAAAGACCTTGGCCTGCACTTAAACACAATAGGTATTGACAAAATTAGCATCTGCCAGCTGCAAAAGGCCACTCTACTCGGATCTGCATGCATTATATGCCAATACATCACACAGTCGTAGACACTTGGCAAGTGTCTTGACATGTGATCCAATACAACCTTGGCCTGCACTTAAACACAATCAGCGCTGCCCAAATTACCATCTGCCAGCTGCAGAAGGCCACCTTACTGGGATCTGCACACATTATTCGCCGATACATCACACTGTCCTAGACACTTGGGAAGTGTCCGACATGTGATCCAATGCAACAGCCAGCAGAGTGATCTAGTTTGCTGTGGACTCATCTTGTGTTTCAAATAATAATAATAATAATAATAACTATAATAATAATAATTATTATTATTATAATTGATACGAGGATTTAAAGATCAAACTGTAAAGACTCTGGTGCAAGCCAGTAAAGGTGGTCCCAGTGGTGATTGGCACACTGGGTGCAGTGCCTCAAGACCTTGGCCTGCACTTAAACACAATTGGCGTTGACAAGATTACCATCTGCCAGCTGCAAAAGGCCACCCTACTCGGATTTGCATGCATTATATGCCGATACATCACACAATTGTAGACACTTGGGAAGTGTTTGATGTGTGATCCAATACAACAGCCAGCAAAGTGATCGTTTGCTTTGTACTCATCTTGTTGTGTTTCAAACAACAACAACAACAAAATTACCACCTGTCAGCTGCAAAAGACCACCTTATAGGATCTGCACCAATTATTTGGCAATACATCACATAGTCGTAGACACTTGGGAAGTGTCCGACATGTGATCCACTACAACAGCCAGCAGAGTGACCTTGTTTGCTTTATACACATCTTGTTGTGTTTCAAACAACAACAACAACAACAACTCAGATCTGCACGCATTATGAGCCAATACATCACACTTGGGAAGCGTCCGACGTGTGATCTAACAGCCAGCAGAGTGACCTTGTTTGCTGTCTACTCATCTTGTTGTGTTTGAAATAACAATAACAACAACAATTGGTGGTATCACAAGTCTGAAAAATTTACATAAAATGAACACGTCAAACTACTCTGGAGCACAAGACTCCTGACCTCACGATCGTGGGGAAAAAACGAAGTATGGATTGTCGATGTTGCAATCCCAGGTGACAACAGAATTGACAAGAAGCAACTAGAAAAGCTGAGACGATATAAGGATTTAAAGATTGAACTGCACAAGCCAGTCAAGGGCGTTCCCAGTGATGGTCGGCACACTGGGTGCAGTGCCTCAAGACCTTGGCCTGAACTTAAAAACAATTGGCGCTGAGAAAATTACCACCTGTCCACTGCAAAAAGCCACCCTACTTGGATCTGCATGCATTATCCATCACACAGTCTTAGACACTTGGGAAGTGTCCGACGTGTGATCCAATACAACAGCCAGCAGAGTGATCTTGTCTGCTGTGGACTCATCTTGTTGTGTATCAAATAACAACCACAACCACAACAATAATCTTATTCCTATATCCCACTATCACCTCCCCTAAGGGAAGAACAAGGACAGACGTCCAAAGGTAATGTAGGTGTTAGTAGCAACGCAACGCAACTGCTGTGGTTGGAGAAGGAATGGCACAACAAGCCACTAGCAGGGAGGACCTGGATGGTTGAAAAGGGTTTGCCAGCCCTTACCGGGCTATGGCGCAGCTAGCTGGGAGCCATTGCATTAAATAACTACTGACCGAGAGGTCATGAATTTGAAACCAGCCCGGGTCGGAGTGAGCTTCCGGCCATTAGTCTAGCTTGCTGTCGACCTATGCAACCCGAAAGACAGTTGTATCTGTCAAAGTAGGAAATTTAGGTACCGCTTTATGTGGGGAGGCTAATTTAACTGATTTACAACGTCACAAAAGGGAGCTTCCGGCCATTAGTCTAGCTTGCTGTCGACCTATGCAGCCTGAAAGACAGTTGCATCTGTCAACGTAGGAAATTTAGGTACCACTTTTAAACTAATTTACGACGCCATAAAACCTTCCAGCAGCATGCAGAAGAATGAGGAAGTACTCCATCAAAGGACTCGATGTCACAAATGGACGGTGAAGCGGCAGCTCCCCCTGTGGCCGGAATCGAGCATACCCTCATGAAGCCGGAAAAAGCTGGAATGTTAAATTGCCTCTGTGTCTGCCTATATATGTTATATGTCGAATGTTTGCCATGTATACGTGCATTGTAATCTGTGTCCTCTGCGGGGTGAGAAGGGTGGAATATAAATAATGCACATATTTAAATAGAAATACCTTGGTCAAGTATTCCTTCATGACCTGGATGAAGTAGGGCATGGCGAAGTCCATGATGTTGTGCCTCCAGGCGGTCTCCAAGACGACGTCGGGTCGGAGGAGGTCATAGCAAGTGAAGAGGCAGGCCCCAAAACACTCCCGCTTGCCTTCCTGCAGGAACCACTGCAACAGCTCCTCCGCCAACTCTGTGTCTTTGGACTCGGAAGCGTACTGCATGGCATCCTGGGAAGCGAAGCAAGCCATTCTTACCCTTTAACATTTTATACTTTGCTTTTATTATGTTACTGTCATTATTTTTTATTTGCATTACTGTGTTATTGTTAAGCATTTATATTACATGTTATCATCTGTTTAGTATTTTATTTTATTTTGCTTTATTGTAATTATTTGGGCTTGAGCCACTCTGAGTCCCTTCGGGGAGATGGTGGCGGGGTATAAATATTATTATTATTATTATTATTTTCCCCATCTTTCTCCCCCTAACCTATTATTATTATTTCTCCCAATTTTCCTCTCCTAAGCTCCTATTATTATTGCTGTTATTTTTATTATTATTATTATTATTATTATTATTATTTCTCCCGATTTTTCTCTAAGCTCCTATCTATTATTATTATTACTATTATTATTTCTCCCCACCTTTTCCCCTCTAAATTCCTTCTTCTTCTTATTCTTCTTCTTATTATTATTATTATTTCTCCCCATCTTTCTCCGTCTAAGCTCCTATCTATCTGTCTCTTATTATTATTTCTCCCTACCTTTCTCCCCCTAAGCTCCTATTATTATTATTATTATATTATTATTATTATTTCTCTACACCTTTCTCCCCTAAGCTTATTATTATTATTATTATTATTATTATTATTTATCCCCATCTTTCTCTCCCTAAGCTCCTATTATTATTTCTCCCCTTAAGCTTCTATCTACCTATTATTAGTTCTCCCCATCTTTCTCCCCCCAAGTTCCTATTATTATTATTATATTATTTCTCTCCACCTTTCTCCCCTAAGATCCTTCTTCTTCTTCTTCTTCTTCTTCTTCTTATTATTATTATTATTATTATTTCTCCCCATCTTTCTCCCCCTAAGCTCCTATTATTATTATTATTATTTATTTCTCTCCACCTTTCTCCCTCTAAGCTCCTTATTATTATTATTATTATTATTTCTCCCCATCTTTCTCCCCCTAAGCTCCTATTATTATTATTATTATTATTATTATTATTATTATTATTTATTTCTCCCCATCTTTCTCCCTCTAAGCTCCTTATTATTATTATTATTATTATTTCTCCCCATCTTTCTCCCCCTAAGCTCCTATTATTATTATTATTATTATTATTATTATTTCTCCCCATCTTTCTCCCCTAAACTCCTATTATTATTATTATTGTTATTATTTCTCCCCATTTTTCTTCCCTAAGCTCCTATTATTATTATTATTATTATTATTATTATTTCCACCTTTCTCCCCTAAGCTCCTTATTATTATTATTATTATTATTATTATTATTATTATTTCTCCCCATCTTTCTCCCCCTAAGCTCCTATTATTATTATTATTATTATTAGTAGTAGTAGTAGTAGTAGTAGTAGTATGCTAGAATTGTCTCACTACTGGCCAAAGTCCAGCCTTCAAGGGGAAGGGGAAAAGGAAGTGGAAGCCAAGCACCCCCTCCCACTTCCCTGAGAGCCCGCTTTCCTTGATGGGAGAGCTCCTTCCACAACACAGGCCCCTCCCCTCCATTACCTTGTATAGCCTGTCTTTCTTGCAGAGCTCCACGCTCTGTTTCCAGCGGTTGTTGCCTTTGAAAAGATACGCCGCAATCCTCCGGAACTCAATCAATTCATGTTTCTCCAGGCGCTGAGCGAGGGAGATGTTGTCAAAGTTGTCGTAGGCATCTATTGATGTCCTGAGAGCCTGGCGGAGGAGGGACAAGATGCAAGGTCAAGGCGTTCCAATGAGAAAGGGGGCTTTATGCAATCTCTGAGTGATATGTATTGAATCTGGGTGACCCCCCAACATTAACATTATTTCCATTGCTATGTCATAACTGTCATTTTGCTCCCGTTATGAATTGTCATGTAAATATCTGATATATGCCGGTTGTATTTTCATTCATTGGATCAAATTTGGCACAAATACCCAATGCGCCCAAATTTGAATACTGGTGGGGATTGATTTTGTCATTTGGGAGTTCTGATTGCTGGGATTTATAGTTCACCTACAATCGAAGAGCATTCTGAACTCCACCAACAATGGAATTGAACCAATTTGGCTCAAGGAACTTCCACAACCAACAGAAAATACTGGAAGGATTTGGTGGGCATTGACCTTGAGTTTTTGGAGTTGTAGTTCACCTATATCCAGAGAGCACTGTGGACCAAACTTGGCACGAATACTCTATATGCCCAAATATGAACATTGGTGGAGTTTGGGGAAAATAGATCTTGACATTTGGGAGTTCTAGTTGTTGGGATTTCTAGTTCACCTTGATTTTTGGAGTTGTAGTTCACCTACATCCAGCTAGAGCACTGTGAACTCAAACAAGGATGGATCTGGACCAAACTTGGTACAAATACTCAATATGTCCAAATATGAACATTGGTGGAGTTTGGGGAAAATAGATCTTGACATTTGGGAGTTGTAGTTGTTGGGATTTCTAGTTCACCTTGATTTTTGGAGTTGTAGTTCACCTACATCCAGCTAGAGCACTGTGAACTCAAACAATGATGGATCTGGACCAAACTTGGTACAAATACTCAATATGTCCAGATGTGAACACTGGTGGGGTTTGGGGAAAATAGACCTTGACATTTGGGAGTTGTAGTTGCTGGGATTTATAGTTCGCCTACAATTGAAGAACATTCTGAACCTCACTATTGATAGAATTGGGCCAAACTTGGCACACTACCTTCATAGCCAGCATTGAATACTGGTGGGGTTGGCAGGACTGTTTTTGAATTTTGGGAGTTGTAGTTCACCAACACCAAAAAAGGAAGAGAAGGACAGGCAGAGAGATTTTCAGCCTTCTCTGCCAAAGACGTTCTTAAGACCATTAGAAATATGTGTTTTCTGGTGGTTTTTGGAGACCCCTCTGAGACCCCCCTCGCGACCCCCAGGTTGAGAAACACTGTCCAAAACCCTCCCGCCATATGGGAAAGGAGCCAAGCTCGTAGTAAGATGCTGGATGCAAGGAAACAGCCCACAAGGGGTTCTGGCATCTGATGAAGCACCAAAACAAATATCTACCTGGTAGTCTTCCTCTGTGATGAAGAGGTTGTTGAGGGACTCATTCACGGCTTTGTTGTTGTGGTTCTGAACGGAGCGCAAGTAGGGCTTCACCAGCGGCAGCTGTTTCACCTGAGGACGGAAATGATGTGTTGTTAGCATATGCCTGCTCAGTAGGAGGCAAAGGAATTTGGATTTGCTAGAATGGGGAGTGTTGACGAAGCCAGGAGACTCATTCCTTTCTGCCTTCACCCAAACCCAAACTCTCACCTACAAAGGCTTTCTAGCCATCAAAATGGATTCAATACCTTGCTGAAGTAGTTGACCGCCCGGGTATGGTCAAGCCGGGGAGAGAGCACCATTAGCAAGTCGTTGAGCAGCAGTGGTTTAAACTCCAGATAGAACTGGATCGCTTTGTAATACAGCTCCACATTGGCCACCTGCAAAAAGGAAAAGACAAGGGGAGTGGATCCCACCTCTTGCGTACACCTTTCTTGTCCTTGCGCAGCTACCACATTCAGATTAGCTGCACATAAAAATCACAGGCTGGAGTTTGGGGAGAATGGGGTACCTTAGTGATGATGTCCTTGAACTGCCCTTCCTTCCAGGCATCTGTCGGGTGGTTCATCATGGTGATGATGGCATTGTCGTATTCTTCGTATTTGTCGTACAGGAAGACCAGCTCGCCCCAAAGATGGGCCTGCTCAGCAGCCCGTAAGACCTGCAAGGAACCAGAGGACCCACCAATGCATATTGTTATGGCTCTGTTTGCAAGGCAGGAACCCAACTCATCCTTCACCAGCTTCTAGGAATTTGATTTTAAGTTCACAGTTATATGTAGTAATTTGTTATTATGATTTCTTCATTGTACTATATGTCAGCATTGAATTTTTGTCGTTAGTATGTTGTAAACTGCCTTGAGTCCCCTCAGGGGTGAGAAAGGCAGTATATAAATACTAGGCATGGGCAATCCATGGTTCTAAAGTACTTACAAAACTAGGAGGCGCTGATGTTTTGCTTCTAAAGTGTTGCTAAAGTTCTGGTGGTGAAAATTTCAGAACTCTAACGAAACTTCCAAAATTTCATTATTATTTCATTATTGGCGATTTTTATGACAGAACCAATTAGTAACTGCCATTTATAACGAAATCTTGAAAGTTTTGTTATTTTCAATCCACTAGGTGGGCAGGGAGCTGGGCTAAAGGTCGGGAGCTAACCCTGGTGGTGGTGAAAATTTCAGAACTCTAACAAAACTTCCAAAATTTCATTATTATTTCATTATTGGCGATTTTTATGACAGAACCAATTAGTAACTGCCATTTATAACGAAATTTTGAAAGTTTTGTTGTTTTCGATCCACTAGGTGGGCAGGGAGCTGGGCTAAAGGTCGGGAGCTCACCCTGACCCAGCTTCAAACTGTCGGCAAGATTTCCTGCAGGTGCAGTTGGGTGATCAACCTTTACCTTTGGAATGTTGACTCGCGACCAGAAGAGCTCCAAGTGCTCCCTCATCTTCTGCGGCTTGAATTTGGAGTAGAGGATGGCCAGCTCCGTGAACATGCCCATGTGGGCCCGCTCCAGGCCCAAGGCGGATTCCAACATCGTGATCAACTCTTCAAAGTAGCCACGGTCCTTTCAGGGAGGGAAGAGGAGAGGAAAGTGAAAACCCAGCCGGCCGGTGCTCCTCCTTTCACAATCGTGTCCCAAAAGGTCATGCAGGAGAGGGTCTCTCCTCCTTTGGGACCTTACCTGGTAGTAGTTGATGAGCTCCTCCAGTTCATCCGCGTGGACCACAATGTGGAGGCCGCACATCTGGGCCAGGCGGAACTCTTTCCCATCCACACACGCGAAACAAACCTGAAGGGTTTAAGAGAAATCTTGTGAGAGCTTTGCTTCAGAAAATCTGGGGGAAAAACACGGGTTTAACCAAACTTAAAAAGGATCCCAAAATCCTGAAAATAGAACCTCTTCTTTCTACATCGACACTACATTTTTACTCCAATTTTTGACTACAAGATAGATTATAGAAGTTGTCAGTATATAATGTGACCTGGTATGAAAATTGCTTATAGTTTAAACTGTATGAATCATAGAATCATATTGTGTGAGAGAGCTGTTCAGCAGTGGAACTTTCTGCTCAGGATTTGGCAGAGGCTCCTTCTTTGGAGGCTTTGAAACAGAGGCTGGATGGCCATCTGGTTGCTCTGAATGCAATTTTCTTGCTTCTTTTTATTTTTTAAAATATTACTTTATTGGGGAGAAAAGGGGAGACGCGGTTTGTTTTTCCTTATAAAAATAAAGAGGGAGAACAATAATGTGATAGAAAAGTAGCAAAATCCTGCAAGAGGGTATAAAGAAGGGGAAAAAATTTGGAAAAAGAACTCTCCAAAAAAGAAAAAAGGGAAAAATTAAAAAATTAAAATTAAAAAACTGTTGACTTCCATTAATTTTCTTAGTTCTAGACAGAATGGGGTTGGACTGGATGACCCTCAAGGTCTCTTCCAACTCTAGGATTCTATGATTATCAAGTTATGAAACAAGAGAGATGGAGCAATGTCACTGGGCGGGCTTCAAGGTTAGTTTCCAATACGATATTTCCTCAGATTTCCTCAGTCCCCTTTCACACGGCTCCTGAAGATGCTGACTGCAAGGGACGAGAGCCATTTTTGTACACAAGCATATGCAGACGAAAAGCTCACCTCCTTCCAGGTCCGGGTGCTGTTGGCTTTCCGAGCCCCGTCGACAGCTGCCTGAAATTCCCCCAGATGCACCAGTGTGGAAGCCAAACGGCCAAAGTTGGACACGTTGTTGTAGAGGAGCTTGGCCGCGTCGTACATCTTTTCCTCGTAGCAACGGTCACCAACCTGCGGCGTCAAACGAGAGCTTTGTTTACTTCCGATTTCATACAATCGGCCCACTGAGATCGCGCTGTCTGGCACCTGCTCCATGCAGGATTGGCCACAGCTACGATCGATTCATATTTTTCTATAATAATAATAATCATCATCATCATCATCTCATCGGGGCCAGTAACCAATGGTTCAATCCTTGGACTACTAGAAGTGGTCTAAGCTGGGGGTGACTGTCACAAATTTATCATTGTTTGAGTACATTGCAGAGGAGCTTTATTTACTACCTCGACGCAATGGTCCTCCAGAAAGTTTGCACTCCATCTCCCAGAATTCCCGAGCATTGACTAGACTGGCTGAGACTTCTGGGAAATGAAGTTCAAATCATGTAGAGGATCTCTAAGAAGGCCTCCTCTATCCTCACAACAACGCTGGGAGGAAGGATAAACAGAAGGTGATCCAACTGGCTTTGATCACCTAATGCAGTGTTTCTCAACCTTCCGAATGCCGCGACCCCTTAATACAGTTTCTCATGGGGTGGTGACCCCAACCATAACTATAATTCATAACTACTGTTTGCTACTGTTATGAATTGTAATGTAAATATCTGATATGCAGGATGTATCTTCATTCACTGGACCAAATTTGGCACAAACACCCAATATGCCCAAATTTGAATACTGGTGGGGTTGGGGTGGAATTGATTTTGTCATTTGGGAGTTGGAGTTGCTGGGATTTATAGTTCACCTACAACCAAAGAGCATTCTGAACTCCACCAATGATGGAACTGAACCAAACTTGGCACACAGAGCTCCCAAGACCAACAGAAAATACTGGAAGGGTTTGGTGGGCATTGACCTTGATTATGTTATTAGCATAGTACAATATCAGTATTATATATTACTGTATTGGATTATGTTATTAGCATAGTACAATTTCAGTATTATATATTACTGTATTGTACTATACCATTATGTTATAATATTATTAGTAATATTTCATGTAATATAAAATATATTATTATAATATCATATTATTATTAGTATTATATTGCACTACATTATAATATTATAAATATTATATGTATATACAATATATTATATTACATTATATTATATTACATTAAAATATATTATTGTATGTATATATATATATATATCTTGGAAATCGCTATGAGTCCCCTTCGGGGTGAGAAGGGGGGCATATAAAATAAATAGTATAGTAGTATATTATTTATTTGTTTTGCGCATTTCTACCCCGCCCTTCTCAACCCCCGAGGGGAGACTCAGGGCGGCTTACAAAAGGCACAATTCGATGCCAACACAAACAATAAGATAAAAACATATATCAACAGCAATTATAAAACAATTAAAACAATCAATTATACATCACAATCAATAAAACCAGTCTAATGCTCAACGTTCGCCAGCTCAGAATCCGTAAATTCATTCCACATTGTCAAATCCTATCAATTCTAGTCGTCATTGTCCTTTGTCTACCTGCCAGATTACCCAAAGGCCTGGTCCCATGTCCATGTTTTTAGTTTCCTTCTAAGAGAGAGGAGGGATGTTGATGACCTAATTTCCCCGGGAAGTGAATTCCACAGGCGAGGGGCCACCACCGAGAAGGCCCTGCTCCTCGTCCCCACCAATCTCACTTGTGATAGAGGTGAGGCCGAGAGCAGGGCCTCCCCAGAAGATCTTAAACTCCGAGGCAGGACGTAGAAAGAGATGCATTTGGACAGATACGCTGGGCCGGAACTGTATAGGGTTTTGTAGGTCAAAACCAGCACTTTGAATTGTGCTCGGTAGGCATCATCTATAGTAGGCATCCTCAGAGGTTTCGACCTCACAATCTCTGGTGATGCCTGCCATAGATGCAGGTGAAACGTCAGGAGAGAATGCTTCTGGTACATGGCCATACAGCCTAAAAAGCTTACATAGATACAGGCAAAACATCAGGAGAGAATGCTTCTGTAACATAACCAGACAGGCCAGAAAATACACAACATCCCGCTGACCTAATGAATCTAGATCACTAAAACTACTACTACATCATGCGTCACACAACACACTTGTACAAAGACTGCATTCAAGATCGCTGTGATAATGAACCCTGACACCGCCCCAACGCTGAGCAGTGAATGTAGATGCGTATATACACACACAAGGGATACACACATACACACACACAAGGGCTCACGATGCCACGGATAGCACACATTAAAGCCACCGAGAAGCACTCACTTGCTGAATGTGGGCATTGTTGGGCCCGTTGATGAATTCCTCCAGCTCGGCCAAGCGGTTTGTTTTCGCCAGGGCAAAAATCAGCTCCGTCTCCACGTAGGACTCCCGGGCCTTCCTGCGTGCCATCTGCAAGTACTTCACCAGCTCTTCCCAGTTGCCTAGGTTGGTGGCGGGAAGACAACAACAATGAACGCTCAAAATCACATCCTGCAAACAATCCGTTCATCTACTGCGAGACGGAGGGCTCCCTCGCTTGACGGCCATCACCGCCTCGCAACTGACCGGCGCAAACGCGTCTGTAAAACAAAATAAAATAAAAAAACAAGGAGGGAAAAGGCTCTGCCCCACATCCCAGCATGTGCGGCGCTGGCAAAAGCCAAGGGGCCACGGGCGTCCCAGTGAATTCCTACTGAGGCTCGGCCTGAGTGCGGAGTTTTGTCCGAGCCAAACAGTTGCTCATTCTTGCTGAACGGAACACAGGCTTCCCAAATCCAGGGAGGGGGGAAGGCGGCGGGAAAAACCGGGTCAGCCAGACAATCCGCTCCTTTGTCATCGGCCCCTCACACTGAGGGAGCCTGTCCCCACATCTGGGATGGGATAAATGTTCTTCACATGCGCTTGGGTCCCTTGCCATGAGGGAGAGGAGCAGGAGGGAGGGCTCTAAGGCGCCTCCAAAACACACATTGCCAGCACGCGTTTCAAAGGGGGACCTCCAATATAAAACGCAGGGTTATGTGTGTATGTGTGCATGTCGAGTCCTTGCTCCCAGTTTAAAGGTTTCCTTGGAAATGAAGGGTAAGCAAAAGTATGTTGGAACAAGGCATGGTGTTGTTCTGGTTGCTAGAATCCAAGGGAAGGGCTCGAACTTCTGAGCTTAATCAGAACGGAAGATGTACATAATAATAATAATAATTATTATTATTATTATTATTATTATTATTATTATTTTGTCGTGTCAGGAGCAACTTGAGAAACTTCAAGTCGCTTCTGGTGTGAGAGAATTGGCCGTCTGCAAGGACATTGCCCAGGGGACGCCCGGATGAACTGATTTTTTTATCATCCTTGTGGGAGGCTTCTCTCATGTCCTCGCATGAGGAGCTGGAGTGGCTTTAATCCACTGTGTCACCAGGGGCTCCAATAATAATAATAAAAAGTAAATAGTAAATAATAAAAATAATAATAATTCTAGACTCTGCAAGGAAGCAGATGAAACAAGATTCCATCCTCAGCTGCTGCAAGAAGATCACGAACAGACTACAAGCAGAGGCACAACACCGTTGCTAAGATGATTCATTGGAACTTGTGCCACAAATACCATCTGCCTGTGACAAAGAACTGGTGGAATCACAAGCCGGAAAAAGTTACAGAGAATGAACTTCTCTGGGACTTCCAAATTCAGACAGACAGAGTTTTGAAGCACAATACTCCTGATCTCACAATCATGTTAATAAACAAAGTATGGATTGTTGATGTTGCAATTCCAGGTTGACAGCAGGATTGAAGAGAAACAACTGGAAAAGCTGACACGATATGAGGATTTAAAGACTGAACTGCAAAGACTCTGGCACAAGCTCGTCAAGGTGGTCCCAATGGTGATCGGCACACTGGATGCAGTGCCTCAAGACCTTGGCCTGCACTTAAACACAATTGGCACTGACAAACAGCCAGCAGAATTATCATGTCTGTTGTGGACTCACGTTGTGTTTCAAACAACAACAACAGCTGCAAAAGGCCACCCTACTGGGATCTGCACACATTATTCACTGATACATCACATAGCCCTAGACAACGTGTGATCACTACCTGTCATGCTGAAAAAATTACCACCTGTCTTGTTGTGTTTCAAATAATAATAATAACTTTATTTATACCCCACCACCATCTCTCCAAAGGGACTCGGGGCGGCTAACACAAGGCAATTACAATAGGCAAAGGAAAATACACAAAAAACAGACGATAACAGCAAATAAAAATACAATAACATAATAAAATAGAATGTAAATCACTGTTTCTCAACCTGGGGGGGATTGCAAGGGGGTGTCAGAGGGGTCGCCAAAGACCATCAGAAAACACAATATTTTCTGGTGGTTATGGGGGTTCTGTGTGGGAAGCTTGGCCCAATTCTGAGATTTATAGTTCACCTACAATCTAAAAGCATTCTGAACTCTACCAATGATGGAATTGAACCAAACTTGGTACACAGAACTCCCAAGATCAACAGAAAATACTGGAAGAGTTTGGTGGGCACTGACCTTGAGTTTGGGAGTTGTAGTTTACCTACGTCCAGAGAGCGCTGTGGACTCAAACAGTGATGGATCTGGACCAAACTTGGCATGAAGACACAATATGCCCAGATGTGAACACTGGTGGAGTTTGGGGGTGAAATAGACCTTGACATTTGGGAGTTGTAGATGCTGGGATTTATAGTTCACCTACAATCAAATAGCATTCTGAACCCCACCAATGATGGAATTGAACCAATCTTGGCACGCAGAACTCCCATGACCAATAGAAAATACTGGAAGGGCTTGGTGGGAACTGATCTTGAGTTTGGGAGTTGTAGTTCACCTACATCTGGTGGACTCAAACAATGATGGATCTGGACCAAACTTGGTACGTATATTCAATATGCCGAAATGTGAACACTGCTTAAAGTTGGGGAAAACAGACCTTAACATTTGGGAGTTGTAGTTGCTGGGATTTATAGTTCACCTACAATCAAAGAGCATTCTGAATCCCACCAAGGATAGATTTAGGCCAAACTTCCCACACAGAAACCCCATGGCCAAGAGAAATGCTGTGTTTTCTGATTATCTTTGGCGACTCCTCTGACAACCCTTTGTGACCCACCCAGGTATCCTGACCCCTAGGCTAATTTAAGGTATTTCCACTGCAGGGCTGTTGTGCTGACAAAATTCTGTTTGTGCCTCACTTAAATTAAGATGATCCCAAAATGTCTATTCTAAAAACAACATGGGCAAGAAAAGAAATATAGTTCCAGAGTCCTACCGCTGGCATTGGCGGCCTGGACGACTTCCATGTACGAGGAAGGATCGTCTGCTTTGATGTAGGAGTCGATGGCTTCCTTGACCATCCCCTTCTGGAGCTGAGCTTTGGCGAGTTGACTCCACACGGCCGGCTCGTTGCAGCGCTCCGCAAATTCATAGGCCCGGTCCAGGTTCCCAATGTGTTCAATCAAAACCTGGGAAGGTAGAAAGGGGAATCGGCAAGGCATGGCTGGGGTCAAGATCTTGGACAAATCTGTACAAGTTCAAGTCACTTCTTGATAGCTCAGGAAGACACAATGGGCTGGAGACGCATTTATAACATGACCTGTCTCTCTGTCAGAAATATTAAAAATTAACTAGGTATTTTTAATGACAAAAATGTGAGTGGAGCACTGAAAGAGTTAAATGGATGTAATGAAATGACTCAGCAAAAGCTGTAATTCTATGTAAACTAAGTAGCCGTCAGTCTGAGGTAAACCTCAGTGTGAGAATGTCTCAGTGTGAGGTGGGCCTCAGTGTGAGGTAGGCCTTAGTTTGAGAAGGCTTGGTATGAGAAGCTTTGGTTAGAGAAGCCCCAGGTTGAAGAAAAGCTGACAACAACCCAACACTTTGCTGCGTGAGGAACACTTCCGCAAGGATCGGACGTACAGAACAACAACGTTACCTGCACTGCAGAGGTGTTGACATCAAACTTCCTGAAGATAGCAAAGGCCTCCTCAAAAAGCTCGTTGCTGATTGCGATGTTGGCGATATCTGGGGCGTCGTAGTTATCCAGGCGGTTGATATACTCCATGACGCGGGTACGGTCCGCCTTGATCGCTGTCAGAATGAGGAGGTTCTGCAGGTTCCTAAAAGAAATATGCAATGGGTCACAATCAGTCGCAAAGATTTAGAACAGCGGTTCCCAACCTGTGGACTGTGAACCAGTGGTCCGCAACAACTAAAATATGGCCCGCAGCCTCACCATTATTAAACTGTTGTTATGAGAGCAACTGGTCTCGCAAAACCCTCTTCTAGTATCGAGGCTTATTAAATATAGTTTTCTGTAGGCGAGTAGATGGCAACTACTGGATGGCATATGTTTTAAATCAGAAATTAGAGCTGATGTGGTCGATCCAATGCAATTTTCTGAATCAGCACCCCAAATAACCAAACCAAATTTAAAATTGACCAAAAACCAATTCATAATGCTTTTGGTACAAATGTTGGAGAATGATCCCTGGTCAAAAAAAGATTGGGAATCACTGATTTAGAAGAATATATCTCTGATGCAATCCCTCTAAGTTAATATGACTTCTAAAATAGAATAATAGAATAAAACAGTTGGAAGAGACCACACGGGCCACCTAGTCCAACCCACTGCCATGCAGGAAAAGCACAATCAATGTACTGGCATTTTTCCTCTGGCGGGCAAAGGAGCTGACTTGCTGCCCCTCACTGCCACCCCTTCACACACACACACAGACAAATTTGGGTTGTACATTTGATGAGGAAGACCTCGGAAGTGGGATCTAATTCAGAAGTTTAGCACTTCCGAATGGGGTTCCGAAGTGCATGCGAACGTCCACCCCAACATTTAATATATGTCTGTGTGTGTGTGTATTTGTGTGTGTGTGTAGATATATAAATACACACATACACACACATATATATATTAGGGTTGTGCGTTTAATGCGGAAGACCTCGGAAGTGCACATCCACTCCAACATTTAATATATATGTGTGTGTGTGTAGATGTATATACACACACACACAAATATATTTATATTAGGGTTGTACGTTTGATGAGGAAGACCTGGGAAGTCAGATCTAACTCAGAAGTTTAGCACTTCTCAATGGGGTTCCGATGTGGATGCGCACCCCAACATTTAATATATACTTCCGAATGGGGTTCCATTGCAGATGCGCACATCCACTCCAACATTTAATATATATGTGTATGTCTCTCTCTCTATATATATATATATATAATTTTTTTTGATGAAGACGACCTCGGAAGTCGGATCTAATTTGGAAGTTTAACACTTCCGAATGGGGTTCCAATGTGGATGTGAACGTTCACCCCAACATTTAGAATTTGAAACTTTTGGAGCTATTGCTGCTATTGGCCCTGATGTCTTCAGATGTATGATTCAGCTCTATTTCTCTGTGCAAGTCAAATATATATATAGACACGCATACACACAAAGCGTACTGCATAAGTCCGCAAGATGATCCATTTTGATTATTTGTTTTGCATCATTTCTGTCATTCTAATGGCAGGAATGTGAGACTGTGCCCCTGAACTCTTCAATTATTATGGCTCAGGAGGAGGCAAAACGAGAGAGAAGCCAAAGTGCTAACCTGTGCTCACTGAAGACAGAGTTATCAAGCACAATCTTCTCCAACAGCTCAATGAGTTCGTTGGGAAGGTCTGCCGTCATGAATGCCTTGACAGTAACAGACACTTCTTCGGGATCCTGGGTCTCCGAGAGCGCCGTCTGCACCACCTTCCGAGAGAAAGAGAAGGAGTCAGAGCACGGGGCCACCCCAGAGCCTTCTGCTCGAAAGCCGACAAGAGAGGGAGAAGGAGCCCTACCTGGTCAATGAGGGGCCTTCGGTAAGGGTTGCTTTCCAGCAGCACGCTGGCCCACAGGTCGGGGTCCTTGCGGCGCACCAAGTAGCGCGACAGGCTCTTGAAGAGGGAGTTCTCATTGCACACCTGAAGTCCAAAGAGGGAAAAATAATGTGGATGGTTATCTCTTTTGAGGAGAGGAAAACATCAGGACTTTACACTTCCTGGTCTGTATGTGAAGCAAAGAGAGCAACAAAGGATCAGGCTGTGGCACAGCTAGTTAATAACCAGCTGCATTAAATCACGACTAACCAAGAGATCATGAGTTCGAAGGTCAGAGTGAGCTCCCGACCATTAATAGTCTAACTTGGTGTTGATCTATGCAGCCGGAAAGACAGTTGCAGCTGTCAATTAAGAAATTAGGAACCACTTTATGCAAGGAGGTTAATTTAACTAATTTACAACACCATAAAACCTTCCATCAGTGTTCGTAGATCATGATTTCAAAGCCAGCCCAGGACAGTGAGCTCCTGACCATTAATAGTCTAGCTTGCTGTTGACCTATGCAGCCCAAAAGACAGCTGCAGCTGCCAAGTAGGAAATTAGGTACCGCTTTATGGAGGGAGGTTAATTTAACTAATTTGCAACACCATAAAACCTTCCAGCAGTGTGTCGTAGATCATTATTTCAAAGCCAGCCCAGGTCAGAGTGAGCTCCTAACCATTAATAGTCTAGCTTGCTGTTGACCTATGCAGCCCAAAAGACAGTTGCAGCTGACAAGTAGGAAATTTAGGTATCACTTTATGCGAGGAGGCTAATTTAACTAATTTATGACACCATAAAACCTTCCAGCAGCATGCATAGATCATGAGTACGAAGCCAGCCCAGGTCAGAGTGAGCTCCCAGACATTAATAGCCTAGCTTGCTGTTGACCTATGCAGCCTGAAAGACAGTTGCAGCTGACAAGTAGGAAATTTAGGTATCTCTTTATGCGAGGAGGCTAATTTAACTAATTTACGACACCATAAAACCTTCCAGCAGCGTGCAGAAGAATGAGGACGTACTCCATCAAGGACTCGGTGTCACAAGTGGATAGCAAAGCCACAGCTCCCCCTGTGGCCAGAATCAAGCATACCCTCATGAAGGGTTTTATTTATTTATTTGTACCCCGCCCTTCTCAATCTCCAGGTGGAGGGGGAGGGGGAGACTCAGGGCGGCTTACATCCAGCACAATTAGATGCCAGTACATATAAATAATACATACAATAATTACATATAAATGATACAAGATTAATTCAAAAAGTACATTAATAAAAAGTACAATATTACTGGCTATTTATTTATTTCGAACATTTTTACCCCACCCTTCTCAACCCCTATGGGTTAAGTTGCCTCTGTGTCTGTCTATATATGTTGTTATGTCCAATTGCAATTGAATGTTTGACATATATATGTGCATTGTAATCCGCCCTGAGTCCCCTACGGGTTGAGAAAGGTGGAATATAAATACAGTAAATAAATAAATTACAATTATAATATTGAGCAATGCTTTTGCCAGTCTCAGGTTCCAAAATAAATATAAAAGTAGCCTCCCATGTTGACCACAGGATACATACGTTAATAAGTTCCTGGTCGCACTGCCCACGTTCGTATGCCACGCATGCCAGATGCGGGTCTCTCTTCTCGCAATACTTCCCCACCACGCGGCTATCGTAGAAGGGGTTCTCCCGCAGGAATCTCTCCGGGTTGTTGTTACTGTCGATGTAGATCTTGGCCAGAGCGTTGTGCGTCGCCGGCTCCTCACAGCCTTCGTGGATCCTTGCTTCCAGCCACGGCAGGAGGAGCTTTAACCTAAGGGAAGCGACTCACTCGGTTACCAAGATCCCCAAGGCTGGCTTGTAGAGCAACACAACGATTCTCATGGCACATCACACTCCAATGAGAGAGCCAGGAGTTTCAAAGAGGTGGGCGACACCTGACCCAGAAAGAAGGAGCTAAATCTGAGCTTCACTTGAATCAGTTTCTCATTCTGGAAAGGGCAGGTTACCAATCTAGAGCAGCTGTTAAAGTGATAAACCATGTCTTTGAACTGCCAAGGACAAAGACATGCCACTTCACCAAAAACATATATTTGGCTAGCAGAGTTTTGAAACTGGGTTGCTGTAAGTTTTTCGGGCAGTTTGGCCATGTTCTAGAAGCATTCTCTCCTGATGTTTCACCTGCATCTATGACAGGCATCCTCAGAGGTTGTGAGGTCTATAGGAAACTAGGAAAATAGGGTTTATATATCTGTGGAATAATGTCCAGGGTGGGAGAAAGAACTCTTGCCTGTTGGAGGCAAGTGTTAATGCTGCCATTGGCCACCTTGATTAGCGCTGAGTGGCCTTGCAGCTTCAGAGCCTGGCTGTTTCCTGCCTGGGGAATCCTTTGTTGGTAGGTGTTTGCTGGCCCTGATTGCTTCTTGCCTGGGCTTTATATATCTGTAGAGTGTCCAGGGTGGGAGAAAGAACTCTTGCCTGTTGGAGACAAGTGTTAATGCTGCTACTGGCTGCCCTGATTAGCATTGAGTGGCCTTGCAACTTCAAAGCCTGGCTGCTTCCTGCCTGGGGAATCCTTTGTTGGGAGGTGTTTGCTGGCCCTAATTGTTTCTTGTCTGGGCTTTATATATCTGTAGAGTGTCCAGGGTGGGAGAAAGAACTCTTGTCTGTTGGAGGTAGGTGTGAATGTTTCAATTGGCCACCTTGATTAGCAATTAATGGCCTAGCAGTTTCAAGATGTGGCTTCTTACAGCCTTTGTTGATTAGCTTTATTGACACAGTTTTCAAATGTTTCCAACAGACGTTATGGTATTCTTTCATAACTCTAAATTACCAATTAAAAGTTATTTTAAGACTTGAAACTTTGTAACTAAAATAAAAAAAATATTTATTTAAGTCTATATAAAAATATATTTAAATTATTTTGTGTTATGGAACTACGTTACCTGTTTCTTTTCTCCACTTCGGCCACCAGCTCATCTGTGGAGAACTGTCCCCTCACCACCAGGATCAGGTTCTTGATGACATCTTCAGAGCAGTCCACATCCAGCAAGCCCCCAATGACCACGGGCAGGCGGCTTGGGTTCACCTACAGCAAGAAAGAAAGCAGCAGGACAACACTGAGAAGAGCCAGATACAACACATGTAATCACACTAGGCTATAGGAGCCGTCACATCATTATCGTGTAGCTTTGTTTCCTTCTGCAATAAGGCGACTGCAGTCGAGATGGAGGAACCTGATGATGCCTGGTCTTGTGAATTTTTTTCGTGTCAGGATCAATTTGAGAAACTGCAAGTCGCTTCTGGTGTGAGAGAATGGGCTGTCTGCAAGGACGTTGCCCAGATGTTTAACCAACCTTCTCTCATGTCCCCGCATGGGAAGCTGGAGTTGAGAGGCGGGCGCTCACCCCGCTCCCCAGATTCGGCAAGAATGTTGCCTGGATGTTTTACCAGGCTTCTCTCATGTCCTCACATGGGAAGATAGAGCTGACATGTGGGAGCTCACCCCGCTCTCCAAATTCTGTAAGGACGCTGCCTGGATATTTCACCATCCAGTGGGAGGCTTCTCTCATGTCCCCACATGGGAAGCTAGAGCTGACAGGCGGGAGTTCACCCCGCTCCCCGATTATTCAAGGACATTGCCTGAATGTTTTACCATCCAGTGGGAGGCTGGAGATGACAGACAGGAGCTCACCCCGCTTCCCAGATTCAACAAGGACATTGCCTGGTTGTTTCACCATCCAGTGGGAGGCTTCTCTCATGTCCCCACATGGGAAGCTGGAGCTGACAGACAAGAGCTCACCCTGCTCCCTGGATTCTACAAGGACGTTGCCCAGGGGACGCACGGATGTTTGACCATCCTGTGGGAGGCTTCTCTCACGTTCCTCCATGGAAAGCTGGAGCTGACAGACAGGAGCTCACCCCACTGCCCGGATTCTGCAAGGATGTTGCCCAGGGGAAGTTGCCCAAATGTTTGACCATCCTGTGAGAGACTTCTCTCATGTCCCCACGTGAGAAGCTGGAGCTGACAGGAAGGAGCTCATCCCGCTCCCTGGATTCTGCAAGGACATTGCCCAGGGGACGTTGCCCGGGTGTTTGACCATCCTTCTCTCATGTCCCTGCATGGGAAGCTGGGGCTGAAAGGTGGGAGCTCACCCTGCTCCCCAGATTCTGCAAGGACTTTGACTGGATGTTTGACCATCCAATGGGAGGCTTCTCTCATGTCCCCATATGGGAAGCTGGAGCTGACGGGCAGAAGCTCATCCCACTGCCTGGATTCTGCAAGGACGTTGCCCAGGGGACGTTGGCCGGATGTTTGACCATCAAGTGGGAGGCTTCTCTCATGTCCCTACATGGGAAGCTGGAGCTGACAGACAGGAGCTCACCCCACTCCCCAGATTTGAACCGCCGACCTTTCGGTCAGCAGTCCTGGGGTCTTGTGATGGAAGATGGTGATTGTGAAACATGGTACTCTATATTTTAATCAAGGACCATTATTTATTTTTTTGCTTGCAACCAATTCCTAAGAAAGCAAGAGGTCTCTCTTTCGGCAATCGGCCTTTACCTTTTGAACATAGATCTCAATGTATTTCTGGAGGTTGTTCCTGTACAGGTAAAGCACCAGGTCATGGACAAAGTCAAAGCGGTCGCACACAATGATCAATGGAAGCTGATCGGTCAGTTTGGCCTCCTGCAGAAGGGAAAAAAGAGGGGAGGGAGAAGGGATTTGTCGTCAGTGAGACCCTGCAAAATATAAACATGCTTGCTTCCAAACCATAAAGGGCCGGAGCCCATTGCAGCCTCCCATTCCCATTCATTCTACTCTATTTGGGATGCAAACAGGACTCTGGATCTGGCTTCCTGGCGCAACTCACATTTACAGAGTAAGCACAAGACAACAAGGGATTACACGCCTAGACTAGGCCTCGGCCGGCAGCGAGAGCTATTTGGTGCGCAGGATTAGCTCTGGGATTGAAGTGGCTAAACCAGGGGAAGGGCTATTTATAATACTGGTGGGTCAAGTCATCTTGGCCCTCTCGTTCATGCATGTTTGGTTACCCATGGCAAAAATGTGGGATTGTCAGCCCCCTTGAGTCCCCATGGGGAGAAAGCCAGGGTACTAGTAAAGATGATAATTGGGTTGCTGTGAGTTTCCCAGGCTGTCTGGTCACGTTCCAGAAGCATTCTCTCCTGACGTTTCGCCCACATCTATGGCAGGCACCCTCAGAGGTTGCGCGGTCTGTTGGAAACTAGGCAAGTGAGGTTTATGTATCTGTGGAATGATGTCCAAGGTGGGAGAAAGAACTCTTGTCTGCTTGAGATGGGTGGGAATGTTGTCATTGGCCACCTTGATTAGCATCGAATGGCCTTGCAGCAGCTCAGTGGTTTAACCTGATGCGCCACCAGGGGGCATAATAATAATAATAATATATTTATTATTTATTTACAGTATTTATATACTACTTTTCTCACCCTTAGAAGGACTCATAATAATAATAATAATAATAATAATAATAATAATGAAAAAAGTTTGGATTATTGATGTCGCCCTACCAGGTGAACTGACAAAAAACAACAGAAAAAATTCAGCTATTATCAGGACCTCAAAACTGAACTGCAAAGGCTCCAGCATAAACCAGTACAGGTGGTCAACGGCACACACAGTCCTAAACGCTTAGGAAGTGTTCGACTTGTGATTTTTTGATACGAAATTCAGCATCTATATCTCGTTTGCTGTGTCATACTGGGTTTTGTCATAATAATAATAATAATAATAATAATAATAATAATTACTATATATAATAATACTATACAACAACAATAATAGTAATAATAATAATAACACTAAAATACTATACATAATAATAATAACAGACACTTGGAAAGTGTCCAACATGCGATCCAATACAACAGCCTGTATAGTGATCTTGTTTGCTGTGTACTAATCTTGTTGTGTTTCAAATAATAATAATAACAACAACAACACTAGACACTTTCCAAGTGTCTGGCATGTGATCAAATACAACAGGAAGTATAGTGATCTTGTTTGCTGTGTACTACTCTTGTTGTGTTTCAAATAATAATAATACTAAAATACTATTAAAAATAATAACACTAGACACTTTCCAAGTGTGTGACGTGTGATCCAATATAACAGCCTGTATAGTGATCTTGTTTGCTGTGTACTAATCTTGTTGTGTTTCTAATAATAATAATAATAATAATAATAATAATAATAATAATCCGACGTGTGATCCACTAAAACAGCCAGCAGAGTGTCTGCTGTGGACTCATCTTGTTGTGTTTCAAATAATAATAATAATAACATTACCATACATCACACAGTTCTAAATGCTTGGGAAGTGTTCGACTTGTGATTTTGTGATACGAAATCCAGCATCTATATCTCATTTGCTGTTTCAATGTGTTTTGTGTCAATATAATAATACTAATAATAATACTAAAATACTATATAATAATAATAATAATAATAATAGTCCGACGTGTGATCTAATACATCAGACAGAATAGTGATTTTGTTTGTTGTGTACTAACCTTGTGTTTCAAATAATAATAATAATACTAATACTAAAATACTATACATCACACAGTCCTAAATGATTGGGAAGTGTTCAACTTGTGATTTTGTGATACGAAATCCAGCATATAGATCTCGTTTGCTGTGTCATAATGTGTTTTTGTGTCAATACTAAAATAAGCAATTCCTGACTGATTAAATGGGGGAGTCATTGGAAACTTGGAGAGCTTGGGTTCTTTCTTGTGACATCAATGTGTAAACTGATGAAGCTAGACTTCCTCTGCATTTAATATCATTATTGAAGGGGAAACATAAAACCTCTTCTATTCTTAGGGTCATGTTACCAGTTTCAAAAGGGATTTAAAATAGCACCGACTTGAGTAAATACTGCTTCTGCGTCTGGCCTTTCACCCACTCCTTCCCACATGATCTCCTTGAGAGTTAAACCCATTATGGGGGATTTGGGGGACTCCAGCTGCTGTTGACAGTGAAATCTGGGTGAGAGACTCCACCGAAGACAGTGGCAGGTTACAAAGGGATAGAGAGCAACCCTCTGGTTTGGAAAATAAAACCCCAATTAATTCAAGATTCCAAAGACAGGCATCCTTTCTCTCTTTGTGGAAGACTGAGCGAGATTGCTGTATGGAAAGGGTTGCCAAGATGACAGGGAAAAGGAAGACGTTCCAAGAGGAAAATTATTTAGCCAACCAAGAGGAGAATAGGTAAATCCCAGCATATAATCCTGTCCACAAAGTAAACACTAAGGGAGTTGATAGACAGAGACCTATACTGGAAGGATTACCTGGTACATGTCCTGAACATTCCCGAGACACAAGGAACAGCACAAAAGACAACAGACAGGATCAGGTAAACAGTTGACACACAGATCGGACTATTCACAGGCCGACCTCAAAGACAGCGGTTGGGTTTAGACCTATCTTCCTGCCTGGCAGAAGGAAGGGCTGGACTAGATGACCTTTGGGGGTACCTTCCAATTGTATGAGTCTTATAATACTTAATAATAATAATAATAATAATAATAATAATAATAATAATATACTAATGCTATCTTCCTGCCTGGCAGAAAGAAGGGGCTGGACTAGATGACCTTTGGGGGTCCCTTCCAACTGAGTTTAATAATAACAATAATAATAATGATAATACTGCATTATCAGAGTCCGCACTGCCATATAAGCCAGTTAAGTGTGGATTTCATACAGCTGTGGGGAAGGGACCAAAGCAACTTACATTTCAATACAATTTTAAATCTACAAATATATGAAACTTTACAATAGAATTAAACCTCACTGCTATTCTTTAAAACAGGCATAGGGCACCTTGGACCCTCTTTGTGTTTTGGATAATGCAGTATTATCATTATTATTATTGTATGAAACTCCCACAGTTCCTAACAGCCAGTAGTGGGAGTTGAAGTCCAAAACACAAGGAGGGCCCAAGCTGGTTTATATGGCAGTGTGGACTCTGATAACGCAGTTCAAAGCAGATATTGTGAATTATCTGCCTTAATATTCTGGGTTATATGGCTGTTTGGAAGGGCCATTTCAGACAGGCCCTA
Source organism: Anolis sagrei (assembly GCF_037176765.1). NCBI lineage: Eukaryota > Metazoa > Chordata > Lepidosauria > Squamata > Anolidae > Anolis > Anolis sagrei. The sequence continues at coordinate 31,812,649 of NC_090031.1, forward strand.
TCTCCCAGGATCTGATCTTAGGTTTTCAGTTTATCCCAGATTATCTTGCAGTGCAGACTGATATAATCCAGTTTAAAGCAGAAAACTTGGGATCAGATCCTGGGATATAGGGCGTCTGGAGGAGCCCACAGTCTCCTTGTGGAGACAAAAAAATGATGTATAAATAAACATAATAATAAAATTGTAGAACAGAAATCTGTTCCTGGTTTGAAAGTGTTATTTTCTGTTTAATTGTGCGGCCCTTACTTTGAAAGTAGTAGTTTTCATCCAGAATCTTTGTGTGGCTGCCACAAACTTTCGGTCAAACTCCCATGACAAGAGGTTATGGGAGTTTGGCCGATAGGCTGATCAGTAAATATATTCATGGGTTCCTGCTGTCATAGTAAACCTGTTACCCATGCCACGACATGCTTGAAGTCACAACTTCATTTATTTGTAATTAGAAATAAATGTTTCACAATATATAAAACAAATGTTTCACAATATTCTCGTGTAAACTATAGTCCGGCCCTCCAACAGTCTGATGGACAGTGAACTGGCCCCCCCTGTTCAAAAAGTTTGAGGACCCCTGATATACGGTATATTCATTTCCTCATCCCACAGACATCAGCTTTGAGGGAGGGTGAGATTATAGTAAAAATGCACTAGAGTCACCGAAGATTTGAGCAACAATCTATATAAATAAAAATGTAATGTTTGTTTGTGGGATGAAAATAACTCAAAATCCAATGAGCGAATTGACGCCAAATTTGGACACAACACTCCTATCAGGCCAACGAGTGACTATCACTCATAAAAACACAGAAAAACACAGTGGAAGAGATGTAAAAGCCAAAAATACATAAAAAAACATGAAAAAGGATGTGCAAAAACACATACTGTATATACTTGAGTATAAGCCTAGTTTTTCAGCCCCTTTTTTTAGGCTGAAAAAGCTCCCCGTGGCTTATACTCGAGTCAAGGTTATTTATTTTTTTAATGTGTTATTAGTATTATTTTATTACATTAATTATTATTATTACATTATTATTATTATTATTATTATTACATTTACATTATTTTGCTCTATTATTATTCTATTTATTATTTTGCTCTATTATTATTACATTTACATTTACAGTATTTTACATTATTATTACATTTATTAATTTAATCTTATTATTATTATTATTATTATTATTATTATATGTACAGTATTTTACCCTATTATTACTACATTTATTATTTTACTCTATTATTACTGTTTTTATTGCATTTTCATTATTTTACTCTATTATTTATTATTTTAATAATAAGTACATTTACATTGAAGGAGGTTAGAATAATGGTTTAATAAGAGTTGGACAGTCTTATCTTAAATTACAGTTTTATGTAAATATTCAGAAACATTTAGCCTATTGATGCCTCAATTAATGTAATTTTATTGGTATCTATTTTTATTTTGAAATTGACCCATAGTGGATGCATTTCCCACCCTCGGCTTATACTCGAGTCAATACGTTTTCCCAGTTTTTTGTGATAAAATTAGTTGCCTCGGCTTATATTCGGGTCGGCTTATACTTGAATATATACGGTATTTACACATATACACAAATATATACACACACATATACACATACAAAACACATATACACAGACTGGGCCACAGCAACACGTGGCAGGGGACGGCTAGTATTTATATATATATCCATTTCCTCATCCCACAGACATCAGCTTTGAGGGAAGGTGAGATTATAATATAAATACACTACAGCCACCAATAATATTTTTTCTTTATTATGATTTCAACTTATCTGTTTTCCCAAATCCTTCCACTTTGTGTGTTTCTATCCCCAGGACAAAGTTAAGACTACCTTGAGTTGAGTACTTTAAATAACCTCTGTCGCCAATAGTTTAGGGAAATTGGTGTTTACATTCGACCGGTGGCAAACAGGGCCCGCCTTGAAAGGAGGGCCTGCTTCTCCTTTTACCTTGAGGAAGTTCTTCACCCGCTCGGGGTCGTAGCAGTTGCTCTCTCTGCAAATGCGCTCCACCTCTTTGATTTGCCCCGTCTTACAAGCAGCTTGGATATACTTGAAGTGCACGTCTGGGTCCTGGCTGAAGTTGACGATGGATCCCAGGAAATAGAAGAGACCTGGACAGGAAGGAGGGAGACTCAGAGGAAGAACACCGCTACAGCAATCAAGCCAAGCAGGCAAGCCAATGGGAAGTCAGCCGTTTCAGATCATTAACCTAATGATCATTAAATTATATTGTGTTAATCTGCATTATTTATTTTATTTTGCTACTCTATGTATTTTATTTAGTTGCAATTTTTTGTTGTCTGTATTTTGTATTTTATTTTGCTGTATTGTATCTTTGGGCTTGGCCTCATGTTAGACACCCTGAGTCCCATTATTATTATTATTATTATTATTATTATTATCACAACCTCTGAGGATGCTTGCCATAGATGCAGGCAAAACGTCAGGAGAGAATCCCTCTAGAACATGGCCATATAGCCACATCCGATTCTGGGGATGCCGCTCATCTCCATTTCTAAGCCAAAGAGCCGGAATTGTCCATAGACACCTCCAAGGTCATGTGGCCAGCATCATTGCATGGAGTGCTGTTACCTACCCACTCGAAGCAGTAATTATCTACTCACATTTGCACGTTTTTTAAATGCTAGGTTGGCACAAGCTGTGGCTAACAGGAGGAGCTCACCCCATTCAGTGGATTCAAACCACCAACCTTTCCATCAGCAAGTTCAGCAGCTAACAGTTTGCACACACTTATCTTTAAGAGAGAGTCTCTACAATATCAATATTATAGATTACTATATTGTACTATACCATTATATTGTAACATTATTAGTAATATTACACGTAATATAAAATATATAATTATAATATCATATTATTAGTAGTACTATATTATATTACATTATTATAAATATTATATGTATATACAAGATATTACATTACATTACAAGCATAGTACAATATCAGTATTATATATTACTATATTGTACTATACCATTATATTGTAATATTATTAGTAATAGTGCATGTAATATCAAATATATAATTATAATATCATATTAGTAGTAGTAGTATTATATTGTATTACATTATAATATTATAAATATTATAAATTACATGCCTTCCCTTGAACACACCACAAAACAACACAATATATTACATTATAATATTATAAATATTGTATGTATATACAATATATTATATTATATTATATTATATTATATTATATTATATTATATTATATTATATTATATTATATTATATTATATTATAAGCATAGCACAGGAAACAAGGTGGAACTGTCTTCTGGCCCCCTCTCTCTTGTTACCCTCAATAAATAAATAAATCCACCACAACTGATTCAACAGGTTTGATATCACCAAGGATTCTTTTAGCAGATTGAGAGTCATGTCAGAGCAGAGATGGGTGCCATGGCCTGGCCTGGTTGGACTGCAATGCCTATTGGCACAACGTAGAACCAGAAAATCATAAATTGGGAGGGCCAAACGTTCCTCCTCCTGGATGCAGAGCAACTTTACCTTCAAAGCTCTTGAAAGACTCAAACAGTTCAATGAGGGACTGCGTGGAAAGCTGCTCGTGGTACTTGGAGGCCACCTGGACGCAAATCTGCAAGTTCTGGCGGATGTTGGCAGAAAGCATGGCGCGGAGGCATTCCAGGGAGTCTTCCACGGAGAGGGAGCCAAAATAGTTCACCAGCCACTGCAAAGCAAATCACAACATTACAGACCTCCACAAGCTTAAGTACCCAAAGTTGGAGAGACCTACAATTCTCTGCATGCACAACTATCTGCAATAGGCATAGCTGCTTCCCTAGAATGTAGAGCATGCTAGATCTGGAGGCACCGTACCTCAGGGTTGAGAAGATGAGTGTGAACGACGGCACGCTTGATATCGTACAAGTCGGTGAAGTGTTCCAGGGCTCGCTGGAGGAGGCCAGCCTTCTCACACAGCTGGGCAATGTGGGCCCGGTCGTAGTGAGTGAACATTTGGTTTCCCAAGATGGCGTCCGCAACCTGGCAAAAAAATTAAAAATAAATCATTTTAGCCAATTTTTCACCTGTTCTTTGAGTCTTCGGTCCATTAAAGGTCTTTCAGAGGCAAGAGCTTCTGTCCTGAAATCCCACCAGGTTTCCAGGTCCCTTCAACCGCATCAGAGCCTACCTGGGGGGCATGCATGAGGTTCATTTCAAGCAGGCGGGTCTGCAGAGGGCCCTCGGAGGGGCGGTTGTTTTTTAGGGCGTCCAACAAGAAGGCTGTACACTGCTGAATCAGGTTGTACTCCATGAACACATCCACAATCTGCAAAAAAATAAAAAAGAGGGTGAGACAGGATACTAGATTTAGAGTCCTTCCTACACCAGGTGACTAGAGTACAATATGGTAATATATAACACTGATATCACAATGTAAACATCTGATATGCAAATTGCATTTCCATTCACTGGACCAAAGTTGGCACAAATACCCGATACCTCCAAATTTGAATACTGGTAGGGTTCTGGCGGGGGGATTGATTTTGTCATTTGGGAGTTGTAGTTGCTGGGATTTATAGTTCACGTAAAATCAAAGAGCATTCTGAACTCCACCAATGATGGAATTATTTATATTTATTTTATATGCTGCCCTTCTCACCCCAAAAGGGACTCAGAGCGATTTACAAGATATATATACATACAATGATATAATATAATATAATGTAATATAATATTATATATGGAGCTCCCGGTGGGTTAAACCCCTGTGCCAGCAGGACTGAAGACCGGCAGGTCGCAGGTTCGAATCCGGGGAGAGGCGGATGAGCTCCCTCTATCAACTCCAGCTCCTCATGCGGGGACATGAGAGAAGCCTCCCACAAGGATGATAAAAACATCAAATCATCCGGGCGTTCCCTGGGCAACATCCTTGCAGACGGCCAATTCTCTCACACCAGAAGCGACTTGCAGTTTCTCAAGTCGCTCCTGACATGACAAAATAACAATAATAATATAATATAATAATGCAATGCAATATAATACTAACAATAATAATATGATACTATAATTATATATTTTATATTACATGTAATATTACTAATAATATTACAATATAATGGTATAATACAATATAGTAATATTTAATGCTGATATTGTACTATGCTAATAATATAATGTAATATAATATATTGTATGTACATATAATATATTATAATGTAATGCAATATAATGTTAATAATAATAATATTATATTGTAATTATAATTATATTACATGTAATATTGCTAATAATATTACAATATAATACTGATATTGTGCTATGCTAAAAAATATAATATAATATACTGTATATTAATAATATATTATAATTATATATTTTATATTACATGTAATATGACTAATAATATTACAACATAATGGAATAGTACAATACAGTAATATATAATACTGATATTGTACTATGCTAATAATATAATATATTGTCCACCTTGTCCACTGTGTTATGCTAATAATATAATTTCATACATTGTATATACATATAATATTTATAATATTATAACGTAATGCAATATAATACTAATAATAATATGATATTATAATTATATATTTTATATTGCATGTAATATTACTAATAATATTACAATGTAATGGTATAGTACAATACAGTAATATTTAATACTGATATTGTACTATGCTACTGATATAATACATTCTATATCTTGTAAGCCGCTTTGAGTCCCCCTCGGGGTGAGATGGGTGGCATATAAATGTCATAAATAAAATAATAAAGTTTTATTATTATTACCAGTCTATTGCAGGCAGCTATCAATGACCAGACTTTCTCTAGGTTTGACTTACTTGGGTGATATCTGCAAGGGGCTCTTCATCCTGAACCAGCATTTGGGCAAACTGCTGTCCTTGGTCTGGGCTGATCCGCATAACATTCCTCAGGAGAAAGATCCAGTCGGGAGTGTAGCCAACCTATGACCAAAAAAACATGCCCACGCACCAATTAGGATTTGGATTGCCAATCTCAGCCTAAACTACTATAATTTCAGATCAAGCAATCACCTTTTTGGCATACAGCACAATCTTCTGGACTTGTCCCGTTTCGGCAAAACACTGGATGACTTTGTTGGGGACATTGGCTCTCAGGTAGACGCTCAGAGCCAGTGTTGGATCCACAGATTTCACAAGATCTCCCAGTTCTTCTGAACACTCCAGCTGTTTTGAAACAAATATATATATATGTTTGTTTTAAATGTGTCATGATGTATTGTTTTGATGTTTTACTGTTATTGCTTTAATGTTTATTGGTTTGCTTTATGAGTTTTATTGTTGTATTTGTTATGCTGTTGTTTTATTGAGGACCTTGGCCTTTGTAAGCCGCACCGAGTCCTTCGGGAGATGTTAGCGGGGTACAAATAAAGTTAATAATAATAATAATAATAATACACACACACACACACACACTAGCCGTCCCCTGCCACGCGTTGCTGTGGCCCAGTCTGTGTATATGCGCTTTGTGTGTATATATTTGTGTATATGTGTATATATATGTGTTTACGTATATATATGTGCTTTTTGCATTCGTTGTAATGTATTTTTTTAATTTTTGGCTTTTTAAGTCTCTTCTGCTGTGTTTTCCAGTAAAATAGAATAACTGTATATTATATATTACATATATTATTAGTAATAATACTGAAGAATAGTGTATAATAATAATAATAATAATATACAATATAGTAATATAATAATAATAATAATAATAATAATAATAACAATAATGTGCTATGCTATTAATATAATATACTAGCCGTCCCCTGCCATGTGTTGCTGTGGCCCGGTCTGTATATATGTGTTTTGTGTGTGTATATATATGTATATGTATGTTTGTGTGTGTGTGCATATATATATATGTGGTTTTGTGCATTCGTTGTATTTATTTTTTGCCTTTTTAAGTCTCTTCTGCTGTGTTTTCCAGTAAAATAGAATAATTGAATATTATACATTACATGTAATATTAGTAATAATAATGCAGAATAGTGGTATAGTACAATATAGTAATATATAATAATAATAATAATGCTAGGCTAATAATATAATATACTATCCGTTCACTGCCACGCGTTGCTGTGGCCCAGTCTGTGTATATGTGTGTATGTGTGTGTGTATATATTTGTGTATAGGTGTATATACGTGGTTTTAGCACATTCGTTGTAACGTATTTATTTTTTGGCTTTCTAAGTCTCTTCTGCTGTGTTTTCCAGTAAAATAGAATAATTGAATATTATACATTACATGTAATATTAGTAATAATAATGCAGAATAGTGGTATAGTACAATATAGTAATATATAATAATAATAATAATGCTAGGCTAATAATATAATATACTATCCGTTCACTGCCACGCGTTGCTGTGGCCCAGTCTGTGTATATGTGTGTATGTGTGTGTGTATATATTTGTGTATAGGTGTATATACGTGGTTTTAGCACATTCGTTGTAACGTATTTATTTTTTGGCTTTCTAAGTCTCTTCTGCTGTGTTTTCCAGTAAAATAGAATAATTGTATATTATATATTACATGTAATATTAGTAATAATACTGCAGAATAGTGTTATAATACAATATAGTAAATAATAATAATAATAATAATCTGCTTTGCTAATAATATAATATACTAGCTGTCCCCTGCCACGCGTTGCTGTGGCCCAGTTTGTGTATATCTGTATCTGTATATATGTGTTTTGTGTGTTTATATATGTGTATAATAATAATAATAATAATAATAATAATAATAATAATTTGCTTTGCTAATAATATAATATATTAGCTGTCCCCTACCACACGTTGCTGTGGTCCAGTCTGTATATATCTGTATCTGTATATATCTGTATCTGTATATATGTGTTTTGTGTGTGTATATATGTGTATCTTCCAACTCTTTGATTCTATGATTCTATTCTATGTATGTTTGATAACCACTAAACCATAGTCCCTCAAATACCTAGTTCTCTCCCTCAGAGTCCCAGGATATTGTACCTTATCTTCCTTCAACCATTTCTCCAGGAGCTGCTTGCGTCCCTGCTGGAGGACCGGCCGGCAGAGCTCCAAGGACTCATACTTGTTCAGCTGCCCTTGGTCTAGCAGGATCCCAAAATACTGGAGCAGGGGAGAGGTCTGGCCCGGCTGCGCTGGGACACTCTGGAACCGGCGGATGGTGTCTGGGGTACGCAATATTCCCTTGAAAAGGAAGAGGCGGGTAACATTAATTCACAGATCCCTTTAGGGCACCAACAAGACAGTTCAGTCCCCCCAACAAGCTCATCACTCCCACTCTTCTGCTTTTCTTTCTACTTATGAGGAGGCACATTTTGCCTCTCTCTAGGCAAAATGTAGCTGCATGGACTTTCATACCCTTTTCCCTTGTTAGAAGATGAGACTTAGTAGACACAGGGCCCAGTGAGAGTTGCTCCAAAATCCTTTGTCCATACCTTGGGGGCATTTGCTGCCACCTTTGCCGCTTCCGAATAGCTCCCTTGGGCAAAAAGCGCATTGAATTTCCGGGCAAAGAGTTCTTCCGCACCAGCCAGGTTGTTACGGACAGCCATCCGCAACGCCAGGTCGGGGTTCTGCAACACGTTGGTGATGTAAGGGATGATGTTCTCTTCCTCAACACACACCGAGAGGACCTGAGCAGGAGGTAAAGAATAATAATAATAATAATAATAATATACACCACACAGTCCTACATTATTGGGAAGTGTTCGACTTGTGATTTTGTGATACAAAATCCAGCATCTATATCTCGTTTGCTGTGTCATACTGTGTTTTGTGTCAATATACTAAAAATAATACTAAAATACTATACATAATAATAATATAGTATAATAATAATACTAAAATACTATACATAATAATATACCATAATACTAAAATACTATGCATAATAATATACAATAATAATAATACTAAAATACTATATATAATCATAAATAATAATAATAATAATAATAATAATAAAAGACACTTGGGAAGTGTCTGACGTGTGATCCAATACAACAGCCAGCAGAGTGATCTCGATTGCTATGGGCTCATCTTGTTGCTTTTCAAATAATAATAATAATAATAATAATAATAATAATAAATACTATACATCACACAGTCCTAAATGTTTGGGAAGTGTTCGACTTGTGATTTTGTGATACGAAATCCAGCATCTAATCTCGTTTGCTGTGTCATACTGTGTTTTGTGCCAATATAATAATACTAAAATAATATACATAATAATTATATACTATAATAATAATAATACTAAAATACTACAAATACTACTACTACTACTACTACTAATAATAATAATAATAATATACTAGAATAATAATAATATACTAGAATAACAATAACACTAGAACTTGGGAAGTGTCCGAAGTGTGATCCAATACAACAACCAGCACAGTGATCTTGTTTGCTGTGTATTAATCTTGCTATGCTTTAAATAATAATAATAATAATAATAATAATAATAATAATAATAATAATACTGAAATACTATACATCACACAGTCCTACATGATAGGGAAGTGTTTGATTTGTTATTTTGTGATACAAAATTCAGCATCTAAATCTCGTTTGCTGTGTCATACTGTGTTTTGCGTCAATATAATAATAATAACACTAAAATATTATACATAATAATAATAATAATAATAATAATATACCATAATAATAACATTAAAATACTATTAATAATAATAATAATAATAATAATAATAATAATAATAATAGACACTTGGGAAGTGTCCGACGTGTGATCTAACACAACAACCAGCATAATGATCTTGTTTTCTGTGTACTAATCTTGTGTTTCAAATTATAATAATAACTATAATTATAATTATTATTACTGTATTTGTATCCTACTTTATCTCTAAAAAAAGAGACTCAATAAATTGTTTAGCTTTGGATATCAAGCACACTGACTCAGGAAGGAAGTTGAGATGCCATATCCCACTCTGCTTTGGGCATGAAAAATGGCTTGGGATGGCATGCACACAGTTAAAAGGTGGCATCTCTAGAAGATTAACTCCTTGAGCTGCCCTTCAGAGACAAGACAGGAAGTTACATTCTTTTTTTATGAAATTGTGCCCACGCAAAAGCTTCATCTATGAAGCCTGTGGACATATCCCTCCCCTCAATATGGCAGAACGCTAGGCACATTTCTCCGGGGTATGTAGAAGTCTTAATGCCTCCTGCACTCCCAGTCAGATATAATATGGTCCAAGATGAAACCAGTTTGTGTGCAGAATTCCTGTGAGTCAGCGAAGGGCTGCTTCTTCCGTGAGAAAGCCATGCCTCGCTGATCTCCGGGCGGGAGAGGGAGGACGATGGCCGTGCCAACAGCCATGAATCATCCATGGCTGCTCATCAGCGCACAATGCACCAAATGGGGACATCAGATGTATGCATGCACTCCTTGTGCTCAGGAAAGTCTCCTACATTTCAAAGAGCACCCCTCTTCAATATGCAATGACAAATCAGCTTATTTGTGATGCTGAATCAGTTCTGCCACCATCTAAGTCAGGTATGGGCAAAACCAGGACCGTGGACCGGATGCGGCCCCTTGGGCTCTTTTCTCAGGCCCTCCTCTCTTTCACCGTCTTCTTTCCTTCCTTCTCTCTTTCTCTCCCTCTTTCTCCTTCCCTTCCACCCTTCCTTTCCCTCTTTCTCCTTCCTTTTTTTGTCTTTTCTTTCTCCTCTTTCCTCCCTCCCTTTCTTCTCCTTTTCTCCCTCCCTCCTTTCCCTTCCACCCTTTCCTCCTTCCTTCCTTCTCTCTTTCCTTCCTCCTTACCTCCCTTTCTCCTTCCATCCTCCCCTTCAACCCTTTCATCCTTCCTCCCCTCTCCTTCTTTCTCCCCTTTCATCCTTCCATCTAACTATCCCATTCTTCCCTTTCTTTCTTTCCCTCTCTTTATCCTTTCCTTCCACCCTTTCATCCTTCCTTCTCTTTCCTTCTTCCCTTCTTTTCTTTCATCCTTACCTTCCATCCTTTCATCCTTCCCTCCCCTTTGTCTCCCCTTCCTTCTCTTTCCTCCCTCCTTACCTCCCTTCCTTTCTCCTTCCATCCTCCCCTTCCACCCTTTCGTCCTTCCTTTCCTCTCTCCCTCTTTCTCCTTCCTTCCCTTTCGTCCTTTCTTCCACCTGTTTATCCATCCATCTTTCCCTTCCTTCCTTCATTCCATTCTTCCTTCCCTTTTGTCTTTCCTTCCTCCTGTCTTTCCTCCATCCTTCCCTCTCTCTTTATCCTTCCCTTCCACTCTTTCATCCTTCCTTCCATTTCTCTTTCCTTATCTCTTTCTTCCCTCCATTCCCTTCTACCCTTTTATAATTACTTCCTTCCCTCTTTGCCTTCCTTCCATCCTTCCCTTCCACCCTCTTATCCTTCCCTCCTTCCCTCCCTTTTCTCTTTCTTTCCTCCTTACCTCGCACCCTTTCCCTCCCTCTTTTTCCTTTCATCCTCCCCTTCCACCTTTTCGTCCTTCCTTCCCTCTCTCCCTTTCTCCTTCCTTCCTTTCCACCCTTTCATCCATCCTTCCTTCCCTTGACTTTCCTTCCTTTCTTCCCTCCTTCCCTCCCTCCCTCCCTCTTTCTTCTTTCACCATCCCTTTCCTTCCATCCTCCCCCTTCCTTCCTCTTTCCTTCCATCACCGGGAGGCCAGTCCTCTTAGCAGGGGGTGCTAGCGTGTGGCCCCCAAAATTAGAAAGCTTGCCCATGCCCGATATAAGTGTTCTAGCATGCTTAAATGGCTGAAACTTCAGTCCCCTGAATCCCAGTTGGAAAGGGACCACAACTTTGCAGCGACACATCTGCTTTGCAAACTTAGTGGCTCAGATTGAATTCCTTGCAATTTAGAAATACCAGACAGGGAAAGAGTCGGCCAGCATGGACAAAACTGGCCTAGGCTGGCAATCCTCTGGTCTGACATAAAACGCAGCCTCAACCAGCTCAAGCTTTGACACCCAAAGCAAGTCCTGATGCTGCCACTTACCAGATCATGCAACCAGCTGCCAAGAGAGGCTTTTTGTAGCCAGGGCAGCTTAGCAGCAGATTAACACAATCCTGGGGGAAGGATGCTCGCTATTTGAGAAAGGAATTCCAACAATAACAGTGGCCCAGGCAAGGAGGCATTGCTCTTGGACACACACCCTTCAGACTGCAACAAGCAAAACCACAATTCCTTCCCCTTACTCTTGGCTCATTTTGTGTTCATTCTGAGCCTTGAACACAACTTTCCTAGGAAAGAGTGACTTGCCTAAGATCTTCTCGTATTTATTTATTTACCATTTTTCTACCCCACCCTTCTCACCCCGAAGGGGACTCAGAGAAGCTTACAAGTTATATGGACATTATTATTAGCATAGCACAATATTAGAATTAAATATTACTATACTGTACTACACCACTATACTGTAATAGTATTATATTACACATAATATAAAAGACATAATTGTTATATTGTATTACAGTATAATATTATCATTATATGTGTATACAATATATTATATTATTAGCATAACACAATATTAGTATTAAATAATCCTATGTTGTACTATACCACTATACTGTAATATTATTAGTAATATTACATGCAATATAGAATATGATTATTATATTTTATTATTAGTAGTATTATATTGTATTGCATTATAATATTATTATCATTATATGTGTATACAATATATTATATTATTAGCACAACACAATATTAATATTATATATTACTATATTGTACTATACCACTATACTATATTATTAGTAATATTGCATGAAATATAGAATATAATTATTATATTGTATTATTAGTAGTATTATATTGTATTACATTACAATATTATTATCAATATTATATGTACACACAATGTATTATATTAGCAAAGCACAATATTAGTATTATATATTACTATATTGTACTACACAATAATACTATACTAACATTGTTCTAATATTGTGCTATACTAATATTGTGCTATACTAACAATATAATACTATACTATACTAATATTAGTATTACTATATTGTACTATACCACTATACTGTAATATTATTAGTACTATTACATGTAATAGAAAAGACATAATTATTATACTGTATTATTATTAGCATTATATTGTATTACATTATTATATTATTATCAATATTGCATGTGTATACAATCTATTATATTATTACAGCATAATATTAGTATTATATATTACTATATTGTACTATACCACTATACTATTATATTATTTGTATTATATATATTATAATATTTAACTATTATATTGTATTATTAGTAGTATTATATTGTATTATGTTATAATAGTATTATCAATATTATATGTACACACAATGTATTATTGTGACGATGTGTAAATTTTATTCCTTTGGTTATGTGTAGTTTGGACAATGGTTTAGGGATGGTAAGTATGGGAGGTTATGTTTTGTGGGAGTGGCTTGGTGTTAGCTAAGTTGCCATAGCAACAGGGGCGGAGCCAACCGCCTCTTCAGAGGCAGCTGTGTTTTAAAAATCCAGTCAGTGGCCGGAGAGCTGCTGAGAGGACACGGAATCTTTTGGTGGAGATTCAGGGAATGTGTCTGTAGCTAGTGTGCTATAGGGAAAAACTGAATCTCTTAGAGATTCAGGGAATTAATTGGTGACCAAAGTGGTTGCATAGAAGGACCCGGTACAGGGGGTTGTTGATTCTGAATTAAGAATCAAGGTTTGGCTGGGTTTAAGCCTGTTGTGCCAGCTGTGAAACCTTATGAAGTGTTTGCCTGAGTTTACTCATGAAACCTTTCCAGTGTAACCATCAAGATTTATGCCTCTTTTGAAGAAACAGTTAAACTTATTATACTGCTGTTAAAATAAACTTGTTACTGTTCTCCTCAAGCCTTGCCTGATACAGTTTCTTCTAAGTTGAACAGCCTGCAATAATAAAGCCAGCCAGTAACAGTCCCTTTATAAAATAGTTCCTAGGCTGATATTGATCGTTGCCCGGCTTCCCTCATAGATAAGGTGGCAGTGGGTGTTTTACCACTCGCACCTTCACAATTGGTGGTATTCGGTGGCATTAAAACGGTCATCGTTACAATTGGTGGCAGCAGAATAATAACGACCTCCTCACAATTGGTGGCAAGCGACGGGATACGTTTAACATCTGATTTAGTGCCTAAGATCGCCTAAAGGAAAAATCCTGAGGTAAAAGTTGGAGCCAAAGATGGCGGCTAAAAAGCAAGGCAAAGTAACAAAGGAGGTTGAGGCTTATCAAGAAGAGGGAAGCTCAGACTCAGACCAAACTCCTATGTCTGAGTTACAGTATAAATATCAGATAGAGTTAAGAAAATTGGAAATTGAGGCACAGGACAGGGCAAGACAGGCAGAAATGGAAGCCCAAAAGAGGCAGGCAGAAATGGAAGCCCAAAAGAGGCAGACAGAAATGGAAGCCCAAAAGAGACAGGCAGAAATGGAGTTTGAGGAGAGGGAAAGAGTCAGGCAGGCTGAATTACGGAAAATGGAATTAGAAATTGAAAAACAACGTTTAACTCTCCCTCAGACACAAGTGAATATACAGGAGAGACCAGAGGAGATCCCTATGGATCATATTTTGAGAAAATTCCCAAGATACAATAAAGAAGACAATATCGAAAAGTTCTTAATTTCCTTCGAACGATGTTGTAGAGACTTCAATGTAGCTGAGGAAAAATGGATGGCATATTTAAGGCCACAGATTTGCGGTAAACTTCTGGAGATTTATAGCGACATGGCAGAGACAGAACATAAAGATTACTCTAAGTTTAAACGAGAAGTTCAACAGAAATTGCAGCTGACACCTGAATTTTATAGGATGAAGTTCAGGATGATCAAAAAAGAAAAATATGAGAGTTATTCTCAATTAGCTTCCAAACAAGCACAATACTTTGAGAGCTGGATCAAAGGCGCTGAGGTAAATGACTTCCAGCAGCTCAAAAACTTAATTCAAAAGGAGCAGTTTTATCAACAGGTCCCCCTTGATTATAAATGGATTATACAGGATAGAAACCCCGAAACTTCAGCACAAGCAGCTATCATGGTGGACCAGTTGATTACTTTAAAGGAAGGATTTAAAGTAGAAGAAGGAGTCAAAAAGGAAACAAGACAATCCCAACCGCCATTTAAAAAATCCCCTCACAGTCAGCCAGGGAGAGGCTTTTCAGTAGAAAACACCGCCTGGAGGATGGCAGGCGCCATGCAGCCTAACAGTGCTGAGGGAAATAAGGCTTGTTTTCATTGCGGAAAAATAGGACATTTTAAGTCCCAATGTAATCTCCTGAAAAAAGAGAAGTCCACCTTCTTCATTAGAGAAAGAAATACCCCAGGAAAAGAAATGGAACCCAGTGCTAAGAAGGATTGCACTGAGGTGGTGCAAAAGGGGGAACAGATTGAAAAACAGTGTTTGTTTGTGGTACTAAACACAGTCCCAAATGACTATTTGGAACCCATCGAAATAGATGGAAACCTGTTACATGGATGGAGAGATACGGGTTCCGAAGTCTGTGTAATTCATTCAAAGATGGTACCTGAGAAGTATCAAAATCCTACTTCTCAGATTAATTTAAAAGGTTTAGGACCAGCGATTACTTCAAACGTGGTCTCTTTACCTATAAAATATGGCAATTGGACAGGCATGTGGGATTTTGCCATGAGTTCAGAGATCCCTTACTCATGCTTAATTGGAAATGACCTGGTCAGAAGAATTAAAAAAATATCAGAGTCACCTAAAGAGGGAAAAGACCTGACTGTGGAACAGACTGGAGTACAAAACACTTCATGTTTACCCATCTGTCAACCTATGGGACAGAAACCCGAAGCAAGCTCTATTGTAACTGAGTTGGTTCAAGGGACGAAAGGAGAAAATGAAATTTCTAAAGAACAAAAGGCTGATGACACACTCCAGACCTTGTTTGATACAACTCAAACCGAAAAAACAGAGTTAACCCCAGAGAAACCAAACCGATTTGTAATAAAAAATGAAGTTCTATACAGGGAAGTTTTAGACCACAAGTTTCCAGCTGTTTCTTACACCCAAATCGTGGTACCTCAGAAGTATCGTGGGCACCTCATGCAGATGGCACATGCCAGCCCACAAGGAGGTCACATGGGAATTAGGCGCACTACCCAGCGCATTGCAAAAAACTTCTTTTGGCCCGGCATGTACCAACAAATTAAGGACTTTTGTCAATCTTGTGACACTTGCCAGAGGATCAGTTCCGGCCAAGACAAAACAAAAGCTCAATTGATCCCCATGCCAATTATCGGTGAACCTTTCTTTAGAGTTGGTATTGACATTGTGGGCCCTCTACCAAAGCCAAGTCGGAGAGGCAGCAGATATGTCTTAACGATGATGGACTATGCCACTCGTTACCCGGAAGCTGTGGCATTGTCTAATATAGAAACTACCACAGTGGCAAATGCTCTACTGTCCATATGGGGAAGGACAGGGTATCCGAAGGAATTAATATCTGATTTGGGGACTCAATTCACCTCAAGACTAATGGAGAAGTTACTGGAGATATGTGGCATTAAACATTTAACATCCACTGCGTACCATCCACAAACCAATGGGCTTGTAGAAAATTTTAACAAGACCTTGGTGAGAATGATTAAGGCATACAGTCAACAACATCCAAATGACTGGGATGTAAAATTACAGCAACTTCTTTTTGCCTATAGAGAGATTCCCCAAGAAAGCACTGGATACAGTCCGTTTGAGCTACTATATGGCAGGCATGTACGAGGCCCACTTGATCTGGTGAGAGAGTTTTGGGAAGCGTATCCGGAGCGGGAGCCTGTTCCAGTAACCAGATACCTCCAGGATCTTCAGTCCACGTTGGAGACGGCAAGGAACATCGCCAAAGACAATATTGCAGCAGCCCAGCAGAAACAGAAGTCAAGATATGATCTGTCATCACGATGCAGAAATTTCAACATAGGAGATGAAGTCCTTTATCTCACTCCGGCAAAGTCCAATAAACTTCAATTAGACTGGACCGGTCCATGGAAGGTGATCAAGAAACACAGTAGTGTCAACTACTTGATCTTTGATGAACAGACTGCTAGTGAAAGACTGGTGCATGTTAATATGTTGAAACCCTATGTAAATAAGATTGCTAATGTTTATATGGTTATAACTGGTGAAGAGACAGGGACATTTTCTTTCTGGGAAGGAAATAGGAAAGCTTATGGTAATATTGACCAGGTAAAAATAGATGAAGAATTATCCCAGGAACAACGAACCCAGATTAAAAAGTTACTTAAGAAGTATAATCAATTGTTCTCAGATCTTCCAGGAAGGGTAACAGGAGTTCACCATCGAATCCTTACTGGTGACTCCCCCCCTATAGCTTCATCTCCATATAGAGTCACGGGGAAGCTAACCAAATGTATTGAAAGAGAGATAAAAGAAATGCTAGAAATGGGTGTTATTGTTCCATCTAATAGCCCATGGGTATCACCTATTGTGCTAGTCCAGAAACCAGACAACACCATACGGTTCTGTGTGGATTATAGGCTCCTAAACAAGGTCACACAACCTGATAACTATCCAATGCCCCGGTTAGATGACTTATTGGAGAGGATAGGGAGAGCCAATTATATTAGTAGCCTAGACTTAACAAAAGGATTTTGGCAAGTACCTATGGCTCCCCAAGACCAAGAGAAGACTGCCTTTAGAACTCATGAAGGGTTATATGAGTTCACCACTTTACCCTTTGGTTTAAGGAATAGTCCAGCCACATTCCAACGGTTAGTGGATAGTGTACTTAGGGGAATGGGAGACTTTTGCGTTGCATATATGGACGATATTGGAATCTTTAGTACCACATGGGAAGACCATTTGAAACACGTTGAGCAAGTATTGCATCGGTTACAGGAGGCAGGTTTAACAATCAAGGCCCCTAAGTGCCACATGGGTAACCGCACCACCAAATACTTAGGACATATTGTGGGTTGTGGTATCATTGGGCCAGAACCTACCAAGGTTGAAGCCATACATCAGTGGCCAATACCCAAGACAAAGAAACAAGTAAGATCATTTCTTGGGTTGGCAGGATATTATCGGAAATTTATCCCATCCTTTAGTACTTTAGCGGTGCCTTTGACAAATCTTACACGAAAGAGTTGCCCTAATCAAGTACTTTGGACTGCAGAATGTCAAAGGTCAATGGACCAGATAAAACAGGCCATAACCTCACGATCCGTATTAAGAGCCCCAGACTTTGATAAACCCTTTACTTTAACATGTGATGCATCCGAAACTGGGTTGGGGGCGGTATTAAGCCAATTAGATCAAGAAGGAGAGAGTCATCCTATTCTATTTTTAAGTAAAAAGCTATTGCCCAGAGAATGTAGTTTGTCTACTATTGAGAAGGAATGTCTAGCTATAATATGGTCCATACAAAAATTGCGGCCCTATTTATGGGGAAGAAGGTTTACCCTTCAAACGGATCATGCCCCATTAAAATGGCTGGATAACACCAAAAGCACCAACAACAAACTTTTACGGTGGAGTTTATCATTGCAAGATTATACCTTTGATATAGAGCATGTAAAAGGTAGAACCAATGTTGTTGCGGACTCACTTTCCAGGATGCCTTAACCAGTGTTATTAGATAACTGATCAAAATATGGTTTGTATATAGTTATATGATGTTGGTATTATCCAAATTATTTTTGACCATTCTAGTTGATAGAAAAGTCAAAAATAATCCCTATGGGTTGGGAGGTGTGACGATGTGTAAATTTTATTCCTTTGGTTATGTGTAGTTTGGACAATGGTTTAGGGATGGTAAGTATGGGAGGTTATGTTTTGTGGGAGTGGCTTGGTGTTAGCTAAGTTGCCATAGCAACAGGGGCGGAGCCAACCGCCTCTTCAGAGGCAGCTGTGTTTTAAAAATCCAGTCAGTGGCCGGAGAGCTGCTGAGAGGACACGGAATCTTTTGGTGGAGATTCAGGGAATGTGTCTGTAGCTAGTGTGCTATAGGGAAAAACTGAATCTCTTAGAGATTCAGGGAATTAATTGGTGACCAAAGTGGTTGCATAGAAGGACCCGGTACAGGGGGTTGTTGATTCTGAATTAAGAATCAAGGTTTGGCTGGGTTTAAGCCTGTTGTGCCAGCTGTGAAACCTTATGAAGTGTTTGCCTGAGTTTACTCATGAAACCTTTCCAGTGTAACCATCAAGATTTATGCCTCTTTTGAAGAAACAGTTAAACTTATTATACTGCTGTTAAAATAAACTTGTTACTGTTCTCCTCAAGCCTTGCCTGATACAGTTTCTTCTAAGTTGAACAGCCTGCAATAATAAAGCCAGCCAGTAACAGTCCCTTTATAAAATAGTTCCTAGGCTGATATTGATCGTTGCCCGGCTTCCCTCATAGATAAGGTGGCAGTGGGTGTTTTACCACTCGCACCTTCACAATTGGTGGTATTCGGTGGCATTAAAACGGTCATCGTTACAATTGGTGGCAGCAGAATAATAACGACCTCCTCACAATTATATTATCAGCAAAGCACAATATTAGTATTATATATTACTATATTGTACTATACAATATAGCAATATATAATACTACACTAATACTGTGCTATGCTAACAATATAATACTATACTATGCTAATATTAGTACTACTATATTGTACTATACCACTATACTGTATTATTAGCAATATTACATGTATTATAAAATATATAATTATTATATTGTTTTATTATTAGAATTATATTGTATTATATTATAATAATATTATCAGTATTATATGTGTAAACAATATATTATATTATTAGCATAATACAATATTAGTATTATATATGACTATATTGTACTATACTACTATACTGTAATATTATTAGTAATATTACATGTAATATAAAAGACATAATTATTAGATTGTATTATTATTATATTGTATTACATTATAATATTATTAACAGTGGCGCAATGGGTTAAACCCTTAGGTCGGCAAGACTGAAGACTGACAGGTCGGAGGTTCGAATATGGGGAGAGCGGGGGGTGAGCTCCCTCTGTTAGCTCCAGCTCCCTATGTGGGGACATGAGGGAATCCTCCCACAAGGATGGTAAAACATCAAAAAAACCTGGGCAGCGTCCTTGTAGATGGCCAATTCTCTCACACCAATAGCAACTTGCAGTTTCTCAAGTTACTCCTGAGATGGGGGAAAAAATCTATGCTGACGATCATGCCATCACCGCCCAAGCAGGGAGATTTGAAATGGTTGAACATAAGCTCTCCAAAGCTTTAGATGCTCTTATGTATTTATTTACTACATTTCGCTACATTATATTTTATTACATTACTAAAAGTCACTCCTGACACACACAAAAATTATTATTATCAATATAGTAGGCTGATCAGGGACTTGAACCTAACTCTCCTGGTGTTATAGTTCCAATAGTCAAACCACTACAATACGCTGGCTCAATATGGCCATTAGTAAAGGATTATGGAAGTTGCAGTCCTTTGAAGCTTCCAAATCATGGCATTCCACCACTGACAGCATTATTATAAACTCAAAGCAAACATCCCTTTTAACTAGAAAGATCTCCCAAGGTCAACAGTGTTAAATATTGCCAACAGAAGACCGGGCCGCATTCCTTCCTCTGTCCCATTTTCTGAACTTTCACCTACTGCTCCACAAATGCAACTCAAATGCTTCCTGGCAGCAACAGCACGCAAAATCCCATTCGAGGGACTACAGTTAAGCACACACTCTCCCAAGACAGAGTTTGAGAAATACAAATTATTTATCCTGGCAATAAGCCATGTTTTCCTTACTTGTCCTTTCCTGTTGACCCCGATGATTCCAGCCGTGGCTTCATGAGGAGCAGTGACAAAGATGGTCTCGCCACTAATTCTGTTCATATAGATGCAGGTGCCTGTTTCAAGGTCATAGAGATGGATGTAACCGTATTTGGTGATCAAGAAGACCACGTCGTGCTTTTCACTAATCTGCAAAGGAGAAAAAAGAGTGACAACAGAGTTGAGGCCTTCCATGGTTGCACTTATGTGCTGTGTACACTATGCTCAGACACATGATTCTAGGTGCAATCAAAAATATAAACCAACACAGATTCAGAAGTTGCTTTTAATGAATAATATAAGTTATTGTATATACTTGAGTATAAGCCTAGTTTTTCAGCTGCTTTTTTAGGCTGAAAAATCTCCCCTCAGCTTATACTCAAGTCAATGTTATTTACGATTTTACTCTGTTATTAGTATTATTTTTATTGCATTTATTATTTTACTCTATTTTTTATTATTATTATTACATTTATTATTTTACTCTATTTTTATTATTATTATTACATTTATTATTTTACTCTTTATTGTTATTATAACATTTATGGTTTTACTCTATTATTGTTGTTATTACATTTATTATTTTCCTCTTTATTGTTATTACATTTATTATTTTCCTCTATTTATTGTTGTTATTATTATTTTACTCTTATTACTGTTATTGAATTTCCATTATTTTACTCTATTATTATTTTTATTGCATTTATTATTTTACTCTATTTATTATTGTTATTATTACATTTATTACTTTTCTCTCTTATTACTGTTATTACATTTCCATTATTTTACTCTATTATTATGTTTATTACATTTATTATTTTACTCCCTTTATTATTATTGGAAGGATATGTAAGCACATTGACCTTGAAGAAGGTTAGAATAATGGTTTAATCAGAGTTGGACAGCTTTCTCTTGAACTACAATTTTATGTAAATATTTTTGAATACTGACTCTGATGCCTCAATTAATGTAATTTTATTGGTATCTATTTTTATTTTGAAATTTACTCATAGCGGCTGCATTTCCTACTCTCGACTTATACTCGAATCAATACATTTTCCCAGTTTTTTGTGGTAAAATTAGATGCCTCGGCTTATATTCGGGTCGGCTTACACTCGAGTATATACGGTATATAAAAATTTGTATCGAATTCAAGCCTTCAAGTTAGTTGTGAGGATGGTCAAGTAGCTATATATTGTGTTCCAGTCACTAACAATCACTGTCTCATTTCTAAATTTATTTATTATTAATATTTATATATTATTTATTATTAAATGCAGCAAATAAATAAATAAATTGTGTTCCAATCACTAACAATCTTTTTCACTGTCTCATTTCTGAATGTATTTATTCATTTATATTTATTTATTATTTTATTATTATTATATTATTTATTATTAAATGCAGCAAATAAATAAATTGTGTTCCAATCACTAACAATCTTTTTCACTGTCTCATTTCTGAATGTATTTATTCATTTATATTTATTTATTATTTTATTATTTATTATTAAATGTAGTAAATAAATAAATAAATTGCATTCCAATCGCTAACACTCTTTTTCACTGTCTCATTTCTGCATTTAGCAGCTTAAATACTCTTTTACTGCCATATAGACTAGAAACTCTCTTTAAAAATGAGCAAAGACTGTCAGGTATGTCTGCAATAATGTCCCACAGATTTGGGACACATACACAAGGTGATCAGAAAATGTTTTCGGTTTTAACAAATTCATAACAGGCAACAATAAGCCCAGACTTGGCCATGGTGGTCCATGCTCTTGTTACATCTCGTATTGACTACCCAGAAGCTTCAATTAGCCCAAGGTTCCTAACTAGGGCAGTGTAGAGGCAGCATACTACTCCTATGTTACGTCAGCTCCACCGACTGTGAGTCAGCTACCGAGCCCAATTCAAAGGGCTGGTCTTGACCTATAAAGTCCAACTTCCTGCCCAGAAAGGAAGGTCAGTTCCCCCCAAACTCCTCCAGCAATCAAATTTCGGCATATCAGGTCTATGTGCCAAGTTTGGTCCAGATCCATCGGTGTTTGGGTTCACAGTTCTCTCTGGATGTAGGTGAACTACAACTCCCCCAAATCAAGGTGAATTTTCCCCAAAGACTTCCAGTATTTTTTGCTTGACATCGGGGTTCTGTGTGCCAAGTTGGGTCCAGTTCTATCTTTGGTGGAGTTCAGAGTGCTTGTTAATTGCAGGTGAACTATACATCCCAGTACCCAAAACTCCAAAATGTGCAGGCCAATTCCCCTCCAAACCCACCAGTATTCCAATTTGGGCATATCGGGGATATATGCCAAATTTGGTCCAGATCCATCATTGTTTGGGTTCATAGTACGCTCTGGATGTAGGTGAACTACAACTCCCCCAAATCAAGGTGCATTTTCCCCAAAGACTTCCGGTATTTTTTGCTGGTCATGGGGGCTTTGTGTGCCAAGTTGGGTCCAATTCCATCTTTGTTGGAGTTCAGAGTGCTCATTAATTGCAGGTGAACTATACATCCCAGTACCTATGATTCCTATAAATCATTCTCCTCAAACCTCTCTAGTATGCTCAGTTGATGATCAATTCCTCTGTTTGCTGTGTGCCATAGAAAGGAATAGAAAAGGGTTAAGAGAGAGGCAGTGGGTGGGGTCATGCAAAATGCCACACTAATGCAGAGAGTCGGAAACACCGGGATGTCTGTGGTGGAGGAAACACATACAATCTAGGATGAAACTGTGAAAGTGTTCACTTGGGCAGTGTGGTGTTTCTGAAGGACATTGACAAGGCTCTTGGACATGTTCATGGTGCTCTCTATAACCTGCAATATCATTGGAGGGAGGGACACTGGTGTCTCCTGAGGAGTGGGAGTTTGTGGAGGCAGAAGCTTGTTTGTGTGAATGGATACCCCAACCACGCACACATACATATTTTCACTTTTATTATGTGCATATTATTATTATTGCTGGTTGCTTCTGGAATGCCTCAGCAAGCGAGAGTCCAAAAGTGGCAGGCTCAAACCCAGAACCTCAACCAATGGCTGATACCAAATGAGAGACTCCCCCCTGGGCACACAGAGGACTGGGCGACTTGGAAGGCGCTGAACAGACTGCGCTCTGGCACCACGAGATGCAGAGCCAACCTTCAGAAATGGGGCTACAAAGTGGAATTCTCGACATGCGAGTGCGGAGAGGAGCAAACCACTGACCACCTGCTGCAATGCAACCTGAGCACAGCCACATACACAATGGAGGACCTTCTTGCAGCAACACCAGAAGCACTCAAAGTAGCCAGATACTGGTCAAAGGACATTTAATCAACTACCAAACTCACACATTTTGTATTTTCTCTGTTTGTTTGTTTGCTTTGTTCTGTTAGAAATGTAATATAATTGACTGGCTGCCCTGACACGAGAAATAAAATAAATTATTATTATTATTATTATTATTATTATTATTATTATTATTATCATTATTATCATTATTATTATTTTACTGACACAAAAACACAGTATGTCACAGCAAATGAGATCTATATGCTGTATTATTATTATTA
This sequence comes from Anolis sagrei, assembly GCF_037176765.1. Taxonomy (NCBI): domain Eukaryota; kingdom Metazoa; phylum Chordata; class Lepidosauria; order Squamata; family Anolidae; genus Anolis; species Anolis sagrei. The sequence continues at coordinate 31,837,114 of NC_090031.1, forward strand.
TTATTATTATTATTAGATGCATAGAGTTGGAAGGGACCCCAAAGGCCATTCAGTCCAACCCCGCTGTGCTAGGAAGGAAAGATAGAATTACTAAGTGGGAATGCTTCAATGGCCAAGTGGCAAAGAGCTCCATCAAGTCACCAGCCGCCTTCCGTGCGCTCCTTATAAAAGCCAAAAATACCTGAACTGTCGTTCTATAAAAGGGAAGGCTAAGCAGCAATTAAAGGCAGCTTACAATGTCAAATCCAAGGCTTGGGAGCAGGCAGTATTAGCTTGAGCATTGTTTCGCATTTTTGAAGCGATGGACTTAAAACCTCCTAAATTCAAATAGTTTCTTCTGCATCCATGCACACACAGACATGCAATCCCCGTCTCTCAATCGGGCATCATACCTGCATTGCGACTGGGAAGTCGTTCTGTGCTTCTGGCGGGAAGAAGACATCCACGGCCTTTTTGGGAAAGGGCTGGTTTCCGGTGGGGGGTGTGCCAACCTCGATGATATGCAACTGCGTGGAAAGAGATTGGATTGACGGATATCTTTAGCATTTTTTAAACAAAGGAAGACACATAATTTCATTCAAATACCAGAACTTTAGATTTCACATAATTGATTTTAGGTCATTCTGGGGAACAGCAGCGCAGGAATTTCCTTAGTAGGTAATATAGACCTGCCCTGGAGCGTGAGATGATGGCAGCATCATCTGCATGTCTTTTACTTATAGAATCATAGAATCAAAGAGTTGGAAGAGACCTCATGGGCCATCCAGTCCAACCCCATTCTGCCAAGAAGCAGGAATATTGCATTCAAATCACCCCTGACAGATGGCCATCCAGCCTCTGTTTAAAAGCTTCCAAAGAAGGAGCCTCCACCACACTCTGGGACAGAGTTCCACTGATGAACGGCTCTCACAGTCAGGAAGTTCTTCCTCATGTTCAGATGGAATCTCCTCTCTTGTACTTTGAAGCCATTGTTCCGCGTCCTAGTCTCCAGGGAAGCAGAAAACAAGCTTGCTCCCCCCTCCCTGCGGCTTCCTCTCACATATTTATACATGGCTATCATATCTCCTCTCAGCCTTCTCTTCTTCAGGCTAAACATGCCCAGCTCCTTAAGCCGCTCCTCATAGGGCTTGTTCTCCAGACCCTTGATCATTTTAATCACCCTCCTCTGGACATATTCCAGCTTGTCAATATATCTCTTGAACTGTGGTGCTCAGAATTGGACACAGTATTCCAGGTGTTGTCTAACCAAGGCGGAATAGAGGGGTAGCATTACTTCCCTAGATCTAGACCAGTGCTTCTCACCCTTGGGTCCCCAGATGTTTTTGGCCTACAACTCCCAGAAATCACAGCTAATTCCCAATTTCTGGGAATTATAGGCCAAAAACATCTGGGGACCCCAAGTTGAGAACCACTGATCTAGACACTATGCGCCTATTGATTCAGGCCAAAATCCCATTGACTTTTTTTGCTGCCACATCACAATGTTGGCTCATGTGTAACTTGTTGTCCACAAGGACTCCAATAACTTTTTCACACGTTATGTTTTTAGCCAACATGTATTTTAAGTAGTTTTTACTGTTGCAAATTTTATCTATTTGTATTTTCAATAACAGCGCTCCATGCAGTCATGCCGGCCACATGACCTTGGAGGTGTCTATGGACAACGCCAGCTCTTTGGCTTAGGAATGGAGATGAGCACCACACCCCAGAGTCGGACACGACTGGACTTAATGTCAGGGGGAAACCTTTACCTTTACTATGTTCAATCAACTGGATGTTCTTAATCTCATTACCTGCATACCTTGTATGTTTACATTGCAAGAAGGGTTTTTGGACCATAATAAATGTTGTTGTTGTTTAATTCAAGCTAAACAAGCAAGACATCAACCATTAAGTACTGAGAACGTGGCAGAATTAGGCTTAATACTTTATCAAACCAAAAGACAAGGCAACCCAGTATTTACAGAAGTGATATCCTGGTTTAAACTGAGCAATCATTACATCATGCCAAATCAGGTGCCTAGATGTCCACGGTGGGGCCTGTATCAAACCCTAGCCCTGATTCCAGCACTTTTTAAAAATTGCATATCAGAGGCATTGCATAAATTAGTATCAAACTAATAAAAATAGAAGGAGCACAAGAACCTAAATATCTTTTGACCAAAAACGAGCAACAGCGACCGCATGGTCTGTAGTGTCAAACAATTCCTCTTCTAAAACTCTAAAATTATAACAGTAAATAAAGAACAACACTCAAAAACAGAGGAACTCCAGACAAGAAACAATCAGGAGACAGCTAACTACCTCTCAACAAAGGATTCCCCATGGCAGTAAGAAACCACATCTTAAAACTGCTAGGTGTAATAATCAAGGTGGTCAGTTGAAACATTCATGCCTACCTCCAATAGACAAGAGTTCTTTCTCCCACCCTGGACATTATTCCAAAGATCATGGCAGTAAGCAGCCAGACCTCGAAGCTGCAAAGCTATTAAATGCTGATCAAGGTGGCCAATTGAAACATTCACAGCTACCTCGAACAGGCAAGAGTTCTTTCTCCCACCTTGGACATTATTCCAAAGATAATAGCAGTAAGCAGCCAGGCCTTGAAGCTGCAAAGCTATTAAATGCTAATCAAGGTGGCTAATTGAAACATTCACACCGACCGCCAACAGGCAAGAGTTCTTTCTCCCACCCTGGACATTATTCCAAAGGTAATGGCAGTAAGCAGCCAGACCTTGAAGCTGCAAAGCTATTAAATGCTAATCAAGGTGGCCAATTGAAACAGTCTCAGCTACCTCTAACAGACAAAAGTTCTTTCTCCCACCCGGGACATTATTCCAAAGATCATGGCAGTAAGCAGCCAGACCTCGAAGCTGCAAAGCTATTAAATGCTAATCAAGGTGGCCAATTGAAACATTCACACCGACCTCCAACAGACAAAGAGTTCTTTCTCCCACCCTGGACATTATTCCAAAGATAATAGCAGTAAGCAGCCAGACCTTGAAGCTGCAAAGCTATTAAATGCTAATAAAGGTGGCCAATTGAAACATTCACAGCTACTTCCAACAGACTTCTTTCGCCCACCCTGAACATTATTCCAAAGGTAATGGCAGTAAGCAGCCAGACCTTGAAGCTGCAGAGCTATTAAATGGTAATCAAGGTGGCCAATTGAAACATTCACAGCTACCTCGAACAGGCAAGAGTTCTTTCTCACATCTTGGACATTCTATAGATATGTTCAAAGCCTTTTACATGCGGAGAATTAAAATCTTGCATGGCCTTGTGACATTCTGGCGAGTCCCCGATATTGTAAAGACATTATTCAATTGCGGATTTGGAGCTTTCGCCTTCGTTGACCATCACAGCGACCTTCATTTTGATGTAATTCCTCTGAACATCACAGCTCTGAATGAAACGCTGGAAGCCAAAATAGATCTCCACTTCCAATTGGCTGGAAGGGTTGCTCTCAACCAAAGGGCTTACCTTGCCTCCAGCTTGTCCTCTCACTGCAAAGCAGAAAAGCGTGGACTCTTCAGCGTTGCCCTCCATCTTGAACTGTGCGAAGCTAGCGGCATGGCCCTCGATCGGCTGGGAGACTTTCCTATCTACGGAATAAAGCTGCATGGCTCCTACTACACGGTTTTGCTTTAATAAAGAAGGGGGTGGGGGGAGCATCCAGGCAAGAGCCAACGTTAGCAACTGCTTGACAATCATCACAATCCTCAAATTACGCTTTGAACAGTTAAGTGCAAGTCTAGGCAAAAAAACTTAATATCTATTTGCAGAATGGCTGGAGTTTGATGGGGGAAAGGAACAATGCTTGGCAATTCACACACCTCTCTCTATTTCATATCCTTTTGTTTCACTGATGGCTTACTCTGCTAAACTGCATTTGCTGCTCCTTGCAGCCCACAATGTAAACATGCCCAGGAAACCACATTTGTGCCATGGCCATTTCTCATAGGTACTTGTCAGTATTATGGTTTTACTAGGGTGAAATATAGTTTATAGTTTTTAAACTCTGTCTGTGTCCGATGCAGGATGGCATGCTATGTATTCCTATGCAAGAGTTAAAGGCATAGATGTGATTTATTGCCTAGAGCGTGAACTGTGAACGTTTCCTATATACCTCACACATTCCAATGATGTGGATTTGAGGTAACGGACTGCTGGGCATTCTCTTCCAGCCATGTCGGGGAAGACACGTGACATGGATTTGAGATAATGGACTGCTGGGCATTCTCTTCCAGCCATGCCAGGGAATGAGCAAGACGCATGTGTGATTTCTCTTGTACATAGTTATGCTTTTGTTATTTTTCTGTAGTTTAAGAAAGTCACTAAATAAAGTACTACTTCAAGGATCTGAAGCTGATAAAGGACTGTGCACTCTGTTTTCATTGTGTGCCTGAAGCCGAATTTTATTGACAGTACTTGCTCCAATTATAGTCGAGTCTCGCTGATCCGACATAAGCAGGCCAGCAGAATGTCGGATAAATGAAAATGTCAGATTACCCGTTACCCGTTTGAATACTATCAACAGGGACTCAAAGGGTTAAGGCAAGGCAACAGGAAACTACATTTGTGCCATGGCCATTTCTCATAGGTACTCACTCCAATTACAGTAGAGTCTCACTGATCCGACATAAACGGACCGGCAGAACGTCGGATAAACAAAAATGTTGGATAATATGGAGTCTCCTACTGTTACCTGACTGACATCTAGAATACTAACAACAGGGACTGAAAGGGTTAAGGCAAAGCAACAGGAAACCACATTTGTGCCATGGCCATTTTTCATAGGTACTCACTCCAATTACAGTAGAGTCTTGCTTATCCGACATAAACAGGACAGCAGAATGTCAGATAAATGAAAATGTCGGATAATACAGAGTCTCCTACTGTTACCCGTCCAACACCTAGAATACTAACAATAGAGACTCAAAGGGTTAAGGCAAGGCAACAGGAAACCACATTTATGCCACGGCCATTTTTCATAGGTACTTGTTCCAATTATAGCAGAGTCTCACTTATCCGACATAAACGGACCGGCAGAACGTCGCATAAACAAAAATGTCGGATAATACGGAGTCTCCTACTGTTATGAATGGAAGGGCTCATCTAGGATAATAGAATCACCGAGTTGGAAGGGACCAAAGGGCCATCCAGTCCAACCCTATGTCTGTCTGACTATCTGTTTATCTATCCACATACAGTAGTCTCACTTATCCGACATAAATGTTGGATATTAATGAGTCTCTTACTGTTACCCATCCAACACCTAGAATACTAACAACAGGGACTGAAAGAGTTAAGGCAAGGCAATGCCTCGGGACTAGAGGGGCCCAACAAGACGTGCCCGGATGCAGAAGAGGAGTGTGGAAATCACAGAGGGAAGGGGGGAGGACGCTTCCACTTCCTGTCCTACCTCTTTTTCCCCTTTCCTCCTCCTTGTTTTACCTTTTCCCTTATTGGGAATGGAGAGAGAGAGATGGGGAGCAGTCCTTTGACTGAAGGGGAAAATGCTGGCATTGAATAAGACAGAATGTCGGATAAGCAAAGGTCGGATAAGCGAGACTCTACTGTACTTGAATGTTCACACTTACTGGAGTAGGCTATCACAGACCAAAACTTTACCTGTGCAGATATACCAGTCAAAAGCAACCATTTCTGCTTAGCATCAGTACGGTAGTTGATAATCTGGCAGCCCGCAAGACTAGAGTGGCGATCAAACATTTTGACGGGTTGCGACTCTCCTTCCATGCTCCAGTGGTAGACAGCATTGTCGGTCACGAGCGCGACCGTGTTCAGAGAGATCCACTTCCAAAAGGTGACATCGTCAGTCATGGTGTGAGCCTTCATTTTGCTCTTCATTTCAATGTTAAAGATCTGGAGAGTCTTCCCAGCTGTAGGTACGATCACAGATCAGTTAGAGGACTCAACATGCCACATTTTAAGTGTGAGAAGAACTATGATGAGTGGTTAAAATGTCCGCATGTGCCACCTAACTCCATGGAACAGTATCATGCATGTGATTGGCTGTCAAAATTCCTAGTAGCCAACAGGCTTCAGTGGGTTTGCTTTTTTAACCAAACACCAACATTCCTCAAGCCACATTGATAAATCTAGTACACAAATTCAAATTGGCAGAACCAATTGCTGAATTGGTTGTGGCTCTTTGGCCAGGTATTGCAGACAGAGGTTTTCATTCACCACAACATTGTGATATATTCAACACTCATGCTGAGTTACTCATCCTTAACCCGAGCAGATGAGGAAATGCTCGCCCGAGAAGATCAAGTACACCAAGGCATACAACGGCAATACCACGCACATTGACATCTGTCTCTAAGGACTAGGGACACGGAGGAACACAAGGCGGTTTTCCACAGGATCAAAAACAGCGGTCACGAAAGTGGGCACTCTGTCGGGTCAAGTGGTAGCTTGGTTTTAAAGACACGACTAAACACGGAGCAAGGTTTCTCCTGCTGCGGTTCGCAGACTAAACGTGCACTAAACACAAGAGCGTGGGAAGACAACAGAACACAAACAACCACCAGGCAAGTGGAGAGGGAAGGAAAAGTAGAGGAAGAGTTCAAGTCCTCAAGGAATGGCAGGAGGAACGTGAGACATCATCCCTTGTCACAAATGAATCTGAGGGTTTGGCGACCTGGGTGAAGGGAACCAGAGTTCATTTCTCCCTGGCTTGGCCATTCAATTCACTCAATTGACTTTCAGACCATGTCTCCACCCCGGCTAAGAGGCCTGGCATTATTAGGAGAACATCTGAATTGCTCTCAGTTTCTGGGAGGGATGTGGGGCTACATATGGCATAAAAGACTAACAAGCAAGGCCCCACATGAGGGAATTACTTCTACACGCATAGTTCTTAGACTCGGTTAAGAAATGGTTTAGTGCAGGTATGGGCAAACCCAGGCCTGGGGGCTGGATGCGGCCTCTTGGGCTCTTTCCTCAGGCCCTCCTCTCTCACACCATCCTATCCTTCCTTCCTTCATTATATTTTTTCCCTCCCTCTTTCTCCCTCATGTCTTCCTTCCTTTCCACCCTTTCGTACTTCCTTCCTTCCTCCTTTCTTCTTTTTTCCTTCCTCCTACCCTACCACCCTTTCGTACTTCCTTCCTTCTTTCTCCTTCCTTCCATCTTTTTTCCTTCCCTTCCATCCTTTCGTCCTTCCATCCTCTGTTTTGCCTTACCTTCCTTCTCTTTCCTTCCTTCTTACCACCCTCCCTTTCTCCTTCCATCCTTCCCTTCCACCCTTTCGTTCTTCCTTCCTTCCATCCATCCCATTCTCCTTCTTTCTCCTCCCTCCCTTCCCTTTTGTCTTTCCTTCCTCCTTCCCTTTCTCACTATCTCCTTCCATCCTTCCCTTCCACCCTTTCATTCTTCCTTCCATCCCATTCTCCTTCTTTCTCCTCCCTCCCTTCCCTTTTGTCTTTCCTTCCTTCTTCCCTCCTTCCCTCTCTCACTATCTCCTTCCATCCTTCCCTTCCACACTTTCGTTCTTCCTTCCTTCTCTCTCTCCTTCTTTCTCCTTCCTTCCTTCCCTTTTGTCTTGCCTTCCTTCCCCTTCCCTTCCCTCTCTTTCTTCTTCCATCCTTCCCTTCCACCCTTCCATTCCTTCCCTCTCCTTCCTTCCTTCCATTTTGTCTTGCCTTCCTTTTCTTTCCTTCCCCCTTCCCTTCCCCCTCTCTTTCTTCTTCCATCCTTCCCTTTCACCCTTTTATTCTTCCATCTCTCTCCTTCTTTCTTTCTCCCTTCCTTTCATTCTTCTCTCCCTCCCACGCTCTTTCCCTCTCTCCCCTTTGTCTTTCCTTCCTTCTCTCTTCCCTCCCTCCTGCCCTCTATCCTTCTTTCTCCTTCCATCCTACCACTCCTTCCCTTTTTCTTTCCTCCTTCCTTTCCTTCCACTCTGGGCAGCAGGTAGTGAGTTACAGCATGCAGTCCCCAAATTAGGAAGTTTGCCCATGTCTGGCTTAGTGTACCAAGAGTACTGGAAAAACAAGTCAAGATTAGGATGAAAAGAATAATACAGACAGGATGCCTGCTTAAAATTATCCTGAGCAAGAAAATAAGTTTTAAAGAAGAGCAAGAAATAAAACAAAAGGACACGGAGCCCCTTTCCCTTACTAAAAACAGATCATCTAAATTGCCATCTAGCACTGACTAAAGCAAAAAAGCTGGCTTAGCATTTTATGTCCCAGCCTGGCTGTGACAAGTCCCAGAAAAATAATATCTCCTCATAGAAAATTAGAACTAGCAGACACTAAGAAGAATGTATTGTTGAAGGCTTTCATGGTCATGTTCCAGAAGCATGGAACATGGTCATGTTCCAGAAGCATTCTCTCCTGATGTTTCACCTGCATCTATGGCAGGTATCCTTAGAGGTTGTGAGGTCTCTTGGAAACTAGGAAAATGGGGTTTATATATCTGTGGAGGAGCTCCCAGTGACACAGTGGGTTAAACTGCTGAGCTGCTGAACTGCGAAAGGTCGCAGATTCAAATCTGGGGAGTGGCGTGGGCTCCCGCTGTTAGCCCCAGTTTCTGCCAACCTAGCAGTTCGAAAACATGTAAATGTGAGCAGATCTATAGGTACCACTCTGACGGGAAGGTAACGGCACTCCATGCAGTCATGCTGGCCACATGACCTTGGAGGTGTCTATGGACAACGCCGGCTCTTCAGCTTAGAAATGGAGCTGAGCACCAACCCCCAGAGTTGGACATGACTGGACTTAATGTCAGGGGAAAACCTTTACCTTTACTACTAATAATAAATAAATAAGGAGAGATTGGACTAATTTTAGGTGGGGGTGGGCGGTATGTGACAATGTTTTGAGGGTGCTGAGTTGTTATTTATCAGGGTTTTGGCCATTTAAGCCACTGGACTTTAAGACCTGTAATCAAGCTTCTATGCAATGTCATTTTGATATGTTTGAAATGTTTTAATCATTTGAAAGACTATTTTAATTTATATATTTGTGTTTCTTACAGTTTTATAATATGTATTGTGTTCTATTGATGTTGTTGTTATCTGAATCTGGCATTGAATTGTTGCCATAGTTTGTAAGCCGCCCTGAGTCCCCTTCGGGGTGAGAAGGGTGGGGTATAAGTACAGTAAATAAATAAATAGATAAATAATAAGAATGCTTCTAGAGGCAAATAATAATGTAACAAAAGATAAGAAGATCCTGAGACTGGAATGGAAGTCATTTTATTTTATATATATTTTTCTTTTCTTTTTTTGCGCATTTTGTTTGCTTTTGTATTTTTGTATTTATGTTTTTCTCTCTCTCATGATTGTATTTCCTACTTTTCTATCTTCTTCTTGAATATTCTCCCTCTTTCTATGTAGTTATGTTAGAAACTGATCAATAAAAATTTATTAAAAAAATAATAAGAATGCTTCTGGAACATGGTCACACAGCCCAGAAAACTCACAGCGATCCAGTGATTCCAGCCATATAATAATAATAATAATAATAATAATAATAATAATAACAATAATATTTATTTATTTATACCCCGCCACCATCTCCCCCAACGGAGACTCGGAGCGGCTTACATGGGGCCATGAAAGCTTTCGACAATATGAAATAAAATTATTGACCTTGCAAAGAGGACCAAAGTAAATAATAGTATAAATCTGTCAGGGGAGACCTTTACCTTTACCTATATCTGTGGATTGTCCTGGGTGAGAGAAAAAACTCTTTTCTGTTAGAGGTAGGTATGAATGTTTCAATTGGCCACCTTGATTAGCATTTAATGACCTCACGATCACTATGGATACCTGCCATAGATGCAGGCGAAATGTCAGGAGATAATGCTTCTGGAACATGGTCAGATATCCCGAAAAAATTATAACAACCCACTAAATAGGCTGTAAATATGAGATCAGAAGCAAAATAAAATCTTGTTAAGCAGCTGGAGGAGACAATGTGTAATCTCCACATTACTAACCCATCGTATTTGCAAAAGCCTTAACTCCAAGAGGGACCCAAAACACAGAAACTATGCAGGTTGGACTTCCAAAGTTTCAGGGTTAAAGGCTAAGCCACAGGCTAATCCTCCCTCGAGTCAGTTCTGTCTTCTACTCTTGAGACAACAGGTTCGACTTGATTTCCAAAAGGAGGTGGGAGGCAGGAGGAGAAGGGAGCAAGGAGGGCGGGGAGAACCCAAGACAGGTCCCGTTGTGGTTGCTTTCATTATACAATCTTGGATTTTTGGGGTGACAGTAATCCAAGACACATTCTCTATTTGAAAGCCAGACTACTGATTGATTTCCATCCCGGACTATTTGCAGATTACATGAAAAGCAAAAAAAATACAGCCAGTTATGAAATTGTAAGAGTCTCGGTCCTGTTTATAAAAAGCTTGATGCACGTTTGGGGGGAAAATAAATTGCAGGCCTTCACATTCAAGACGTTTTTGGGTTCATTTTGTTATTTTTCTGCCGGAGGAATTTTGAGAATGAAGGCACCACGCGAGGGACAGACTAGAGGCCTTTACTTCTCCACCACCTCAATTACTCAGTGTGGCCCGTTAAGCCGTTAAGCTGGTAAGCCTTTCGCATTCTCTTTTCATAAAACAGGACAAACACCAATACAATCTGAAAACGGAGGTAAACTCACCATCTGCACACACAAGAAAGCATTAGAAAGTGTGACAAAAATAGTGATACAACATTAAAGCCATCAGAGGAGGGCGGGGAAAATCGGAAGCTATTGTAATGAGACAGTAAAGAGTTTAGTTTCTCCCCCAAAGAAGGAAATACGACAATACGAGGGGCGTTCATGAAAGATTTCCCCTGACCCACTTCCTGCGGACGGAGAGCAATGAAACTTGGCACAGTTCTGAGTCCTTCTCTCCATAGGGAAACACACTTCTCCCCTCTTTTCAAGCAACTGTAAACACCTCACTTTTGGTTACTCCAAAAGCCATGTTGGGACTTCCTTTCACAAATACGAGGGTTGAATGAAAAGTAATGTCTCCACCTTCATAACTCCTCAACAGATGGCAGTACTGGTATGCAGCAGGTACTGGCTTGTTAAGTAGCCTCTCCTCTACAGTTCCATTTTGGCGGGAAGCCTTAGCATTGAACGGTTGTGTTGTTAAAGTGAAAAGTAATGCCTCCACCTTCGTAACTTCTCAACAGATGGTAGTACTGGTATGCAGCAGGTACTGGCTTGTTCAGTAGACTCTCCTCTACAGTTCCATTTTGCGGGAAGCCTTAGCATTGAACGGTTGTGTCGTTAAAGTGCAAAGAAATGGAGATGAGCACCACCTCTTGTCTATTGGAGGTAGGTGTTATTGTTTCCATTAATCACCTTGATTAGCATTTAATGGCCTTGCAGCTCCAAGATCTGACTACTTACTACAGGAGAATTACAGACAAGAAACTGTCAGGGCCAGCTATTATTTATTATTTATTTATTTACGACATTTATATGCTGCCCTTCTCAACCCGAAAGGGATTCAGAGCAGCTTACAGATAATATTTATTATTTATTTACGCTATTTCTATCCCACCCATATCAGCCCAAAGGCCCGATGGACCCCACACTCATCTTGAGATTTTAGGCTGGATGGGGATTGTTTACATGGTGATTTTCCAAAATGGCAACCTCCACTTGCTGGATGGCGTGTTTGTTCATCAACAGCACAGTTGCGTTACCCTGGAATTGGAGCTCTTTGCACCAAAGTCCAACCACATTGGAATTGATGATGCCAGTTCTTGACTCCATCATATGATGGGGAATTGTCACTATCAACCTCTTTCATCTCATTGAACGTAAGTCATGTCAAGGAACGCGAGGACTGCTCTGTATTCTACTGGATCCATGATCAAACCTCACATCACTTTAGCAACTGTAAAATCAAGACCATTCTCAGTTCAGAGTTGCAAATTGGCACACAACCTCTAGAGACTTATATCTTCACATGTGTGCAGTTTCAGCGTCGTGTGATAAATAGAAGTGGGTCAGGGGAAATTTTTCATGAATGCCCTTCGTATGTTGGATTTAATGGAGGCAGATGAAGCATGGGGTGAGAGGGAATACAGTGTTCCCTCACTTATCGTTCCAGCACCACCCGCGAAAAGTGAAAATCTGTGAAGTAGGGATGCTATACATGTAGATCTCTGTTTTGTTTTGCAATCTCTCTTGATTGGCTGCCTCTTTCCCGAGGGGGAGGGTGAAACCCCCTTCCACACTCCATCGTTGCCAGGAGGTGGGATCAGAACGCCGCTCTGGGCAATGGCACCCATTCATAAACTGGGAGGCAAAAACCTGCAAAAAAGCGAGTCCGCAAAAAGCGAACCGCAAAGTAGCGAGGGAACACTGTAGTTCTAAGTGGGATCTGTGCTGTGTTTTACACACCTAAGTAGAATGCACCAAACAGGTAAGACTCTGCAGTAGGTATTTCAGATCCTTACAAAAACAACTAAGAATTGAAAAAATCTGTGCAAAAGCTAGACAGGGATAGAAAGGGATTTTGAATTCGATCGGAAAAGTTGTGACTTACACTAACATACTAGCAGAAAAGGCTTCTTTAGCTCACATTTAACCATTGAATGAAAAATACTAGGGAGAACAGATGTGTTTTTTATCGCAAGCGTGTGAAATTATATTATAAGGCATCTTGCATGGAGAACAGCTACCAAAAACATTATTAAGTAAGAACCCATTGAATTTTCAAACAACTAGCACTGTGTATGTGGAATATGACAGGGTTTTTATAGTTTTTGGAGGGGAAAGAAATTATGAATAGGAATACTCATTGTAGTAGCAATTCTAAATAGTTCTGGAGTAAATGACGATCAGTGTACTTTAAGAACCTCAGATGTACTCCCCAAAACCCCAATTCAGAAATAGCGAAAGAGAGTTGAGAAAGTTCTTGCTTACCTTTCAGAGCGATGACCTTGCTGGCAGGGTTCATGATGGCGCTGTCTGCAGAGATGGGCCTGCGGATGGGATTGCTGGGATCATTCATGTCAATGATGACCACCTGGGCCTGCTCTCCTACTTTCTCTCGGATGCAGATGAATTTGTCGGACTCCATGGTCAGAGTGCTAAAGCCAATGTTGGCTGGATTAATGCCTAAGTTCTGGAGCTGGAAGTGAGAAAAGACCAAGAGAGATCAAGGTTCACCTTCTTTCCTATAGCTGATTTCTTGGCAACAGATGCCATCAATGGAGACCAAGAAGTTTCTGAATGACGGCAAATTAAGTTTTGTATTTCGTGAATTCTTAACTACAGTATGTTTTAAGCCTATTTAGTCCGAAATGAAGAAAAAAAAGATGATCAACCATTCTTATTAGACATCAACGTAGGTGAACTATAAATCCCAGTTACTACAACTCCCAAATGTCAAGGTCTATTTCCCCCAAACTCCACCAGAGTTCACATTTGGGCATATTGAGTATCAGTGCCAAGTTTGATCCAGATCCATCATTGTTTGAGTCCACAGTGTTCTCTGGATGTAGGTGAACTACAACTCCAAAACTCAGGGTCAATGTCCACCAAACCCTTCCAGTATTTTCTGTTGGTCATGAGATTTCTGTGTGCCAAGTTTGGTTCAATTCCATCATTGGTGGACTTCAGGATGCTCTTCTAGGTGAACTATAAATCCCAGCAACTACAACTCCCAAATGTCAAGGTCTATTTTCCTGAAACTCCACCAGTATTCACATTTGGACAAATTGAGTATTGGTGCCAAGTTTGGTCTAGATCTATCATTGTTTGAGTCCACAGGGCTCCCTGGATGGAGGTGAACTACAACTCCAAAAGTCAAGGTCAATGCCCACTAAATCCTTCCAGTATTTGCTGTTGTGTGCCCACTTTGGTTCAGTTCCATCCGTGGGGGAGTTCAGACTGCTCTTTGATTGTAGGTGAACTATAAATCCCAACAACTACAACTCCCAAATGACAAAATCAGTCCGCCCCCCTCCACACACACACACAACCCCTCCAGTATTCAAATTTGGGCATATTGCGTATTTGTGCCAAATTTGGTCCAGTGAATTAAAATACTTCCTGCCTTTCAGATGTTTACATTACGATCCATAACAGTAGCTTAAATTACAGTTATGAAAGTAGTAATGAAAATAATGTTATGTTTGGGGGTCACCACAACATGAGGAACTGTATTAAGGGGTCTCGCCAGGCTTTAGGAAGGCTGAGAACCACTGCTTTAAAGTGTAACCTGACAATGTGTGCTGCGTACTCCTTTAGGTCTCCCAAAACTTTCCTACAACAATCTAGAGAAGTATAGTCAAGTCAAAACAGGAAAATGTGGTTTGCTCCGTAATTGCTGCTTACGTTGTTGTGCTTGAGATGGATCCCTCCCTTAGGAGAGACTGTCTGTATTAGCTTTATCCATCTATACTGATATGGTGGGGGGGGGGGGGGGGGGCTGCGATACCAGTGCTTGCAGGGCCACATTTTTGCTTGTGCAGGGCTGATTTTCAGACTTTGACCCTTGCAGAGATCCCTCTGCAAACATGCTGATGTCGGCATATTTCCCTGAAGGCACAGAGAATCGTGAGCTTCGAGGTGCTTTCGGATTTTACCTTGGGAAAACCTGTTCTTTTCCTAAGCCTTTTGTTGTTGTTGTTGTTGTTGTGGAAGAGAGTTAACACTTTGAAACAGTTTTGCTTTAGGACAGTGTTTCTCAACCTTCCTAATGCCGTGACCCCTAAATACAGTTCTTATGTTGTGCTGATCCCCAACCATAAATATTATTTTCGTTGCTACATGTTACTGCCATTTTGCTACTGTTTTGAATCGTTATGTAAATATCTGATACGCAGGATGCATTTTCATTCACTAGACCAAATTTGGAACAAATACCAAATACGCCCAAATTTAAATACTGGTGGGGTTTGGGGGAGAGATTGACTTTGTCATTTGGGAGTTGTAGTTGCTAGGATTTATAGTTCACCTACAATCAAAGAGCATTCTGAACTCCACCCACGATGGACTTGAATCAAACTTGGCAGAAAGAACTTCCACGACAAACAGGAAACACTGGGAGAGTTTGGTGGGTACTGATCTGGAGTTTTGGAGTTGTAGTTCACCTACACCCAGAGAGCACTGTGGACTTAAACATTGATGGTCTGGAGCAAACTTGACACAAATACTCAAAATGCCTAAATGTGAACACTGGTGGAGTTTGAGGAAAATAGACCTTGACAATTGGGAGTTGTAGTTGCTGGGATTTATAGTTCACCTACAATCAGAGAGCATCCTGAACTCCACCAGCATGGAATTGAACCAAACTTGGCACACAGAACTCCCATGACTTATAGAAAATACTGGAAGGGTTCGTTGGGCATTGACCTTAAGTTTTGGAGTGTAGTTCACCTACACACAGAGAGTGCAGTGGACTTAAACATTGATGGTCTGGAGCAAACTTGGCACAAATACTCAAAATGCCCAAATGTGAACACTGGTTGTTTTTGGGGAAAATAGACCTTGACATTTGGGAGTTGTAATTGCCGGGATTTATAGTTCACCTACAATCAAAGAGCGTTCTGAACTCCACCAATGATGGAATTGACCCAACCTGGCACACAGAACTCCCATAAAAAACAGAAAATACTGGAAGGGTTCGTTGGGTATTGACCTTGAGTTTGGAGTTGTAGTTCATCTACATCCAGAGAGCCCTGTGGACTCAAACAATGATGGATCTGGACTAAACTTGGCATGGATACTAAAAATGCCCAAATGTGAACACTGATGGCGTTTGGGGAAAATAGTCCTTGACATTTGGGAGTTGTAATTGCTGAGATTTATAGTTCACCTACAATCCAAGAGCATTCTGAACCCCACCAAGGATGGCATTAGGCTAAACTTCCCACACAGAACCACCCTAACAGAAAATGGTTTTTGGCGCCCCGTCTGACACCCATTTGCGACCCCCCCCCCCCAGGAGTCATGACCCCCAGGTTGAAAAATGCTGCTTTCAAGGATTTTGTTTGAACCTTATTGGATGGTGATAGAAGAGCTGTGATGCAAATCCTTGCAACCTCTAATACAACACATCTGGGACACGAGATTGTGTGCAGATGAGACAGGTAAGCTGTGATCTTCCAAATAATTTGGAGATCAACTCCCATTAAGTGCAGCCATGAGTGCCAAAGTTCAGAGGTAATATTCGTAACTAAACAATAATCGTAGAGCCTGCCCTCTGCCCCAGTCGAAAGGGAGAAGGATTGCGGTTTTCGCCCTGCAGGAGGGCCTCCAACTGCAATTCCTTTGAAAGAACCTCCGTCAAGATCCTCTGGATGTCTCCATGCACTTTCACTTCCACATTTTGTGCAACCGGATGGTGAATTTCTAAGCAAGCGTGATTCACTTCTAACAGCACAATAAAAGGAGGCAAAGAATGGAAGAAACAGTTCTGCAGAAGACATCCCCCCCACCAAAGTTTTCTATTTTGTCTCTAAGACTGGGTTGTAAAAAGTAGACCATTTTGTTGAGGAACGTATGGCACATAAGAGGGTGTGCGCCCACTGTGAGCACTGTCTCTCTTACAATCAGCAGCCCTTCACGCACCCAATTAAAGGCCCCACCTTCCCAATTGTGTGGTGTTCTTCCTTGTAGCCTCTGATAAAACTAAGGGTGTGCCACACCGTGTTTCGCTTCCTCAACGGTTGCAAAGTTATGTTGTGCAGCAATGGCAGAAGCAGAGAAGACTACACACCACACAGAAGGATCCTCAAAAGGACATTACAAACACAATTCTAAAAAGAGAAAGATGTCCAAACATGACGATCCACCACAGTGACTCCACTTCAAGCTTTTGTTAGTTTATTTATTTACGACCTTTATATGCCGCCCTTCTCACTTACAAGATATATATAATTACAATATATTATATTATCAGTATTATATATTACTATATTGTACTATATCATTATATTGTAATATTATTAGTAATATTACATGTAATATAAAATATGTAATTATAATATTATATTATTAGTAGTAGTATTACATTATAATACAATATAATACAGTCGCATCTGTCAAGCAGGAAATTTAGGTACTGCTTTATGCGGAGAGGCTAATTTAACTAATTTACGACGCCATAAAACCTTCCAGCAGCATGCATAAGAATGAGGAAGTACTCCATCAAGGACTTTGTGTCACAAGTGGACAGTGAAGCAGCAGCTCCCCCTGTGGCTGGAATCAAGCATACCCTCATGAAGCCGGAAAGCTGGAATGTTAATTGTGTCTGTCTATATATGTAATATGTCTAAATGGCATTGAATATTTGCCATGTGTATGTGCATTGTAATCCGCCCTGAGTCCCCTGTGGAGTGGGAAGGGTGAAATATAAATACTGTAAATAAATAAAATCTGTAAGATGTGATCTCCAAATTGGAAACACTCAGGAAAGTAGAAGTTGGGGGGGTGCATTTTTGAAGACGCCTTTGAATGGCTTTTAAAAGGCAAGGTATGTATCCTCCTGGCTGTCCCAATTTGACTACTGCATCAATTCAAGTCTGGCTATTCATGGTTATGGGTTCCTAGAACCCCAAAAGCAACCCGAGGTACATTACAGGAATGGTTTGGGTATCAGGAGTTTACTCTGTCTAGCAGAATACCTCAAAGGGCAACCGATTCATGCACTGTTGCACCTTCGACTCCCATTTCAGCACCCCACTGCAATCGTAAAAGTGTGTCATCAAGTTCTGATTGAGAGCCACACCTTGGCAAGTAACCATTCACAAGCCATTAGTAATGCACCACTCCCTTTACTACAGCTACTATGCCAACTCCACAACGCTATCCAATTCTAAGCAGCAGAAGATCATGATTTCTCCGATAATGAACTCTCTAACTGTTCTTAGTTTCCTCCTCCTGTTACTCATAGTTAGTGGTGTTTGAGCACCTTCTACGTCAGTTCGACAGTGCTACCAACGTGAAAGAGTACTAACGTCTGCTATAATAACTAAAAAGGGTATTTGGAACAAGAAGAGTCCAGCAGCACGTAAAAGTCTAGCAAGCTCAGGTTGGTCCTTAGCCGCACTTAAAATGAAAGGCAAGTAAGAACACAAGGAGGATGCTGGGCCAATGTTGTGCATTTCTATGCTTAGTGTATTCCTGTTGCTCTTTCCTCTTTCTGCCTTTACTCATCAAAACTTTATCTTGCTTTGTCTTTCTTTCCTTCCCTTTTCCCTTTATCCTTCCTTCCATCCTACTCTTCACCCCTTTCTTCCTTCCTATTCTTTTTCCTTTCTCCTTACCTTCCTTCCCTTTTCTTTCCTTCCTTCCCTCCCTTCTTCCCTCTCTCTCGTTCTCCTTCCATCCTTCCCTTTCTCCCTTTCGTCCTTCCTTCCTTCTCTAGTCTCTTCCTCCCTTCTCTTCCACTCTTTCGTCCGTCCCTCCCTCCCTTTTGTCTTTCTTTCCTTCTTTCTTGCCTTTAGCCTTCCCTTGCTTCCTTCCATCCTTCTCTTCATCCCTTTTTTCCTTCCTACACTTTTTCCTTTCTCCTTCCCTTCCTTCCTTCCTACTCTTTTTCCCTTCTCCTTCCCTTCCTTCCTTCCCTCTCTCTCCTTCCACCCTTTTTGACTTTCCTCCCACCCTTTTGTCCTTCCTTCCTTCCCTTTCTCCTTCCACCTTCCCTTCCTTCCTTTTTGTCTTTCCTTCCTTCCTTCTCTCTTTGCTTTGTCCCTCTTTCGTCCCTCTCTCCCTCTTTCTCCTTCCACCCTTCCTTCCTTCCTTTTTGTCTTTCCTTCCTTTTCTCTTTCCTTTGTCCCTCCCTTCCCTCTTTCGTCCCTCTCTCCCTCTTTCTCCTTCCATCCTTCCCTCCCTCTTTCATACTTCCTTCTCTCTTTCCTTCCTCCTTCACTTCCTTCCATCCTTCTAGCAGGGAGTGCTCGCATGCAGCCCCCAAGTAAGAAACTTTGCCCATGCCTGCCATAGATCTACGGTGCTAACATGTGCCACAAGCATCCAATGCCCGTTCTCTTTTCGCTCCTCCAGTTTTTCTTCCCAAGTATTCACTGACCTTCGTGGACACTACAAATGTACGTTAAGCCATTTTCCCTCATCTCATCAGCAATTTTAACAGTCTAAGTGTGACAGATGGTCACAGTTATCCTGGCAAAGTCCAAGCTTAGCCACAGCATTTTGCCAACCCCCTTACCTACTGCCTGCATCCTGACAGATCTGCCTTAATTATGGCCATCTGCCAGAAGTAGCACCGCATATCCATGTTTTGCACACATGCAAATGTGAGTAGATCAATAGGTACTGCTCCGCCAGGAAGGTAACAGCACTCCATGTAGTCATGCTGGCCACATGACCTTGGAGATGTCTACGGACAATGCCAGCTCTTCGGCTTAGAAATGGAGATGAGCACCACCTCTTATCTATTGGAGGCAGGTGTGAATGTTGCCATTAATCACCTTGATTAGCATTTAAGGGCCTTGCAGCTCAAAGATCTGGCTATTTATTTATTATATTTGTATACCGCCCTTCTCAGCCCCCAGGCGACTCAGGGCCGTTTACAGAGGCAACAATTCGATGCTCAAGAACATCATAAAACATTTAAAACATTAATACATAGTATAAAACCAAACGAAAGTAATAAAAACATAAGCCATTTGTGTCTCCTACTTACTACAGGAGAATTCCAGACAAGAAACAGTCAGGGCCAGCTAATCATAGAATCATAGAGTTGGACGAGACCTCATGGGCCATCCAGTTCAACCCCCTGCCAAGAAGCAGGAATATTGCATTCAAAGCACCCCTGACAGATGGCCATCCAGCCTCTGTTTAAAAGCCTCCAAAGAAGGAGCCTCCACCACACTCCGGAGCAGAGAGTTCCACTGCTGAACAGTTCTCACAGTCAGGAAGTTCTTCCTAATGTTCAGGTGGAATCTCCTTTCCTGTAGTTTGAAGCCATTGTAATCACCTCCCATCAAAGTTTTTCCCCAGGAAGTAAGCAGCCAGACCTTGGAGCTGGAAGGCCATTAAATGCCAATCAAGATGATTAATTGCAACATTCACACCTGCCACGCTGAACCTTCCACAGATATATAAACCTCACTTGTCTAGTTTCCAATATACCTCTGAGGATGCCTGCCACAGATGTGGGTGAAATGTCAGGAGAGAATGCTTCTGGAACATGACCATAAAGTCTGGAAAATTCACAGCAACTAGAAGTATTATTATTATTAGAACCAGGACTAATTTTTATGAAATTATGGGTGGATTTTATTTGCCTCCATTTTGCGGCAGCTTCAACAGACCTCAAAGCTGACTCAGAAATGGACACAGAAAAGACTTATTTCATAGGAAGGCGGATTGCAGAATTTTGTATATTGCAACACCAACTCAGTACAGCACAAATAGGAAGTGACATCTCGTATCCATGAATCATTACAGCACTTTAAAACAAAGGCAGGCCCAGAGTAATGTTGGCCAAGGTGCACAGCCAGATCCACAGGTTCTCTAGCAGGAAATAACAAAATAAAAATACCTTGATATAAAAAAGGAACTAGATCTTAATGCAATACATACCTTGGAAAGTCAGTAAATTTACAGGTTATAACAATGCTGTGTAATGTTCCCTAAGAGCACTGATTCATGTGAAAGAAAATCCCAATCTATATAAATAAAAATGTAATGTTCGTTTGTGGGATTAACAGAACTCAAAAACCACTGGACGAATTGACACCAAATTTGGACACAAAACACTTCTCAGGCCAACGAGTGACCATCACTACTAAAAACACTGAAAAACACAGCAGAAGGGACTTAAAAAGCCAAAAAAAACCCAAAAAATACATTACAACACATGCGCAAAACCATATATATATATACACACACAGACACACACACAAAACATACACAGAAAGGAGGAAGGAAGAAGGAGGGAAGGAGAGAAGGAAGGAAAGAAAGAAGGGTATAGATGGAAGGAAGGAAAGAGAGAAAGAGGGAGAGAAGGGAAAGATGGAGGGAAGGAGAGAAGGAAGGAAAAAAAAGGGTAGAGAAGGAAGGAAGGAAGGAGAGAAAGAGGGAAGGAGAGAAGGAAAGAAAGAAGGGTAGAGAAAGAACGAGGGAAGGAGATAAAGAAGGGTAGAGAAGGAAGGAGGGAAGGAGGGAAGGAAGGAAAGAAAGAAGGGTAGAGAAAGGAGGGAAGGAGATAAAAAAGGAAAGAAAGAAGGGTAGAGAAGGAAGGAGGGAACAAGGAAGGAAAGTGGGGTAGAGAAAGAAGGAGGGAAGGAGATAAAGAAGGAAAGAAAGAAGGGTAGAGAAGGAAGGAAAGAGGGGGAGAAAGAGGAAAAGAGAAGGAAAGAAAGAAAGGTAGAGAAGGAGGGAGAAGAAGAGGGAAAGAAAAGGGGAAAGAAAAAGAGGGAAGAAAAAAGGGAGGAAGGAGAGAAAGAAAGGAGAGAAAGAAGGAGGGAAGGTTGGCCACAGCAACACGTGGTGGGTACAGCTAGTCTAGATAAATAAAAATGTAATGTTCGTTTGTGATATTAACAGAACTCAAAAACCACTGGACGAATTGACACCAAATTTGGATACAAGACACCTAACAACCCAATGCCCAAAAGTGAACACTGGTGGAGTTTGGGGAAAATAGAATCTTGACATTTGGGAGTTGTAGTTATTGGGATTTATAGTTCACCTACAATCACAGAGCATTCTGAACCCCACCCATGACAGAATTGGGCCAAAACTTCCACACAGAACCCCCATGCGGGCCATAGCAATGCGTGGCAGGGGATGGCTAGTTCATGCATAAAGGAAGGTCTTTTGGATCACCTATTGATACGTTTCCAAAAATTCACAGACAATTAAGTTTGGGGAAGTTTTTTTTTGGGGGGGGGGGGGTGTTGACAGCAGAAAACCTATTGACCTCTTCCTGGAAAGAAGTCAGCACATTTTGCTAGAAAAGCCATCTGAGCAGTCATCTGCTGGAAGGAAGTGCAAAAATGCTGAAAATGCAGCATTTGCTAGTTTTGATAAACCAAACCCGGATGCCAAACCATTGTTCTGCTGCTGGACAGAAATCGGGGCCCCATGTATTTTTTTAAAATCCTCACAACACTGCTAACATGACAATTTTTGGATGTTAAAATTTTCCTAGATTGGGGCTTCCTGAATCTGTGGACAAGAAGAACAGTTTCCTCCTGGACAGCAGAGAGGGCTATTTACCATATATACCGGAGTATAAGCCAAACCAAATATAAGCTGAGGCACCTAATTTTACTGGTACATCTATATAAATAAAAATGTAATGTTCGTTTGTAGGATTAACAGAACTCAAAAACCACTGGACGAATTGACACCATATTTGGACACAAGACACCTAACAACCCAATGTATGTCCTTCACTCAAAAAAATTTGATTTTGTCATTTGGGAGTTGTAGTTGCTGGGATTTATAATTCACCTACAATCAAAGAGCATTCTGAACCCCACCAACGATGGGATTGAACCAAACCTGGCACACAGTTCTCCCATTACCAACAGAAAATACTGGAAGGGTATGGTGGGCAGTGTCCTCTGGTTTTGCAGTTGTAGTTCACCTACATCCAGAGATCACTATGGAGTCAAACAATGATGGATCTGGCCCAAACTCTACATGAAAACTCAATATGCCCAGATGTGAACACTGGTGGAGTTTGGGGAAGATAGAATCTTGCCATTTGGGAGTTGTAGTTGCTGGGATTTATAGTTCACCTACAATCACAGAGCATTCTGAACCCCACCAACGATAGAATTGGGCCAAACCTCCCACACAGAACCCCCATGTGGTCCACAGCAACGCATGGCAGGGGACAGTTAGTAATAAATAAAGTAATAAATGTAATAATAAGAGTAAAATAATGTGCAGCTTTCCTAAGGGTCACCCAACGGCTTTCCATGGCTGAGCAGAGGTTCAGACCAGAGTCTTCCAAAATCTTCATCCAATATTCAAACCGGTATAGGATTTTAGAGATCTCAGGTAAGCTCCATGCGTAAACAAAAAGACAAGCAGGCAGCCATTTAGGGTATTATGCAAACACTGTATACATGCAGATACATTGTGGAAAGCAGGCCAGTTTTCCCAAGGTGGGTCACTGTCTTTAATGAAAGTGATAAGGGATGGAGGTTTCAACTGTCACTCTGAGAAGTGACAGTGGCTTCTGTGCACTGTCTACCTCTTGAATAATGTATAATTAGTCAACTAAGAGGGCAAATGATCTAGCACACAAAGGAGACCTTGCCTACAGTGCATGGTAACAGCTTGGTCAAAATAACCCAGATAGCAACGCTAGATAGCAAGTATATATTTTATATTACATGTAATATTACTAATAATATTACAATATAATGGCATAGTACAAAATAATGATCTATAATACTGATATTGTACTATGCTAATAATACAATATATTGTATGCATTGTATGCCGCTATGAGTCCCCTTTGAGGTGAGAAAGACGGCAGATAAATGCCGCAAACAAACAAACAAATAAATAAAGGTGGCGTTTTTTTCCATGTCAGGAGAGATTTGAGAAACTACAAGTCCCTTCTGGTGTGAGAGAATTGATCGTCTACCATTATATTGTAATATTATTAGTAATATTACATTAATATAAAATATAATATTAGTAGTAGTAGTATTATATTGTATTACATTATTATAAATATTATTGTTCTGTGCCAGGAGCAACTTGAGAAACTTCAAGTCTCTTCTGGTGTGAGAGAATTGGCCATCTGCATGGACACTGCCCGGATGTTTTGATGCTTGACCATCCTTGTAGGAGGCTTCTCTTGCATCCCCACATGGGGAGCTGGAGCTGACAGAGGGAGCTCATCCACACTAGGGTTGATTGCCTATGAAATCCCCAGAGGGAGAAAAGCAATTGTACGCTGGATGCCTCTGATTTCTCTACACTTTTAAGATGTAGTAGCAGAGACCTTATTTATGGTTCATTGAAAACGTACTAGTTTCGATATAATGGTAGGCAGAACCATAATAACTGAGAGTTCTCCTGCTTGTTTTAACAACATGGAAGCAAATCCTGAAATGCTCTCAAACTATACAGTGACACAGCAAGGCCCAATATGTTTATCTTGCAATTGGCCACCTTGATTAGTATTTAATGGCAGCAATCAGCCAGGCTTTGAAGCTGCAAGGCCATTAATCAAGGTGGCCAATGGCAACATTCACACTTGCCTTAAGCAGACAAGAGTTCTTTCTCTCACCCTGGACATCATTCCATAGATATACAAATGCCACCTGCCTAGTTTCCAACAGACCTCCCAACCTCTGAGGATGTCTGCCATAGATGTGGGTGAAACGTCAGGAGAGAATGCTTCTGGAACGTGGACAGAATGCCTGGAAAGCTCACAACAACCCAGGGTTTACATTGTTTATAAAAAAAAATTTAAAAATGAGGAAATGAAGCTGTGCTAGGAAGCTATGTCTATAAACATAGAAACAAAGAAATGCTTTCAATGGTGTGAAGGCAACACCCAATTCCTGAATCTTATGGGGAAGGAACTTGTAAAATCCCCTCTGGATATTCCTTGTCTAAGAAAATCCTACAAAATTCACGGGGTTGCCTTAAAGCAGCACACAAACCCCAGCACTTGAAACACACATTTATTTTTTATTTATTTATTTACAACATTTATATGCCGCCCTTCTCACCCCGAAGGGGACTCAGAGCGGCTTACAAGATATATATATATATGCATACAATATATTACATTATTAGCATAGCACAATATCAGTATTATATATTACTATATTGTGCTAAACCATTATATTGTAGTATTATTATTAACATTACATGTAATATAAAATATATAATTATAATATTGTATTATTATAATTAGTATTATATTGCATTACATTATAATATTATAAATATTATATGTATATAATGAAATGTCCCCTCCTCTCACCAAACAATACACCCCACAGATATTTTGCTTTCTCATCCTATGCAGCCTTGGCAAAATCGTTGGCATCAAACACAAAGGCGCCTTTCCAGAAATGCTTGTGTACTGTACACGGAGCAAAGTTTTATCAAGCTCGAAAAAGGCAGTTCTGGAGAGAAAAGGCATTTTTCCCCCTGACAAATGCACCGACTTCACTAAGAAGCAGATTTAAATGGGAACGCCGTGAAAACTATCTGTAGAAATGCCAAGTCAAGCCAGAAGATTAAGGCCAGGAAAGTTTATTTAGAGATGAGGTAGTTAATTCTTGTGCCTGGCATAAATGTCTATCGTAAGAAGCGAGGTATGTGCAAAACACAAAGCAAAGGTTCGGGTTAAAGGGCAACTTCTTATGAAGTTATGCTAAAGAATAACCACCATTTGTCTGTGAGAAAATAGCCTAGAGCAGAGTTTTCCAAACTCTGCCCCTCAAGATGTTTTGGGCTTCAGCTCCCATCATTCCTAACAGATGGTAGACTGGCTGGGATTGTTGGGAGATGAAGTCCAAGAAGCAGTTTGAGAAAAACTGGTATGGAGCAGCAATAATAATAATATTATTAATAATAATAATAATAATAATAATAATAGACTCTGGAACAAGCCAATCAAGGTGGTGCCGATGGTGATGAGCACACTGGGTGCAGTGGCTAAAGACCTTGGCCTGCACTTAAACACAATCGGCGCTGACAAAATCACCACCAGTCAGCTGCAAAAGGCCACCTTACTGGGTGCAGTGGCTAAAGACCTTGGCCTGCACTTAAACACAATAGGCGCTGACAAAATCACCACCAGTCAGCTGCAAAAGGCCACCTTACTGGGTGCAGTGGCTAAAGACCTTGGCCTGCACTTAAACACAATCGGTGCTGACAAAATTACCACCTGCCAGCTGCAGAAGGCCACCTTACTGGGATCTGCACACATTATTCACCCATACATCACAGAGTCCTAGACACTTGGGAAGGGTCCGACATGTGATCCAATTCAACAACCAGCAGAGTGTCTGCTGTGGACTCATCTTGTTGTGTTTATAATAATAATAATAATAATAATAATAATAATAATAATAATAATATCGAACTACAAAGACTCTGACACAAGCCAGTAAAGGTGGTCCCAGTGGTGATTGGCACACTGGGTGCAGTGCCTAAAGACCTTGGCCTGCACTTAAACACAATCGGCGCTGACAAAATCACCACCTGCCAGCATCAGAAGGCCACCTTACTGGCATCTGCACACATTATTCACCGATACATCACATAGTCCTAGACACTTGGGAAGTGTCCGACGTGTGATCCAATACAACAGCCATCAGAGTACTGTGGACTAATCTTGTTGGCAAACATTCAATGCCTGAACTCAAAGACAAATATTTTAAAACAAACAGAATAACACAAACATAATAACCCTAAACTTGTGACAAAAGAGAAATTAACACCACAATGAGGACCTCAACCTTAGGGGGATCACGAAGGAGTGTAAGAGGGGTCGCCAAAGACCATCAGAAAACACAATATTTTCTGTTGGTCATAGGGATCTCTGTATGGGAAGTTTGGCCCAATTCTATCGTTGATGGGGTTCAGAATGCTCTTTAATTGCAGGTGAACTATAAATCCCAGTACTACAACTCCCAGGTTAAACCCCTGTGCTGGCAGGACTGAAGACCGACAGGTCGCAGGTTCGAATCCGGGGAGAGCGTGGATGAGCTCCCTCTATCAGCTCCATGTTTACAAGGTTCCTTACGTTATGAAGGAAGTCAACACAAGGCACCTTACGTTTACGAACACCAATTATGCCAGAAAGCCATCCATGCAACTATAAAATAGGAGCTCCTGGTGGTGCAATGGGTTAAACCTTTGTGCCGGAAGGACTGACGACGGACAGATTGGAGGTTCAAATCCAGGGAGAGCATAGATGAGCTCCCTCTGTCAGCTCCAGCTCCTCGTGCAGGGACATGAGAGAAGCCCCCCACAAGGATGGTAACACATCAAAACATTTGGACAACGTCCCCTGGGCAACGTCCTTGCAAACGGCCAATTCTCTCACACCAGAAGCAACTTGCAGTTTCTCAAGTTGCTCCTGACAAAAAAAACCAAACATCATCCTGTTTTGCCCCCTTCCCAAAAAAAACCCTCCCAAATGTCAAGATCTATTTTCTGCCGGAGGTAGCTGCCAATAATGAAAGGACCAAGATATCAACTAGCACAGTGGTTCTCAACCTGGGGTCCCCAGATGTTTTTGGCCTACAACTCCCAGAAATCCCAGCCAGTTTACCAGCTGTTAGGATTTCTGGGAGTTGAAGGCCAAAACCATCTGGGGACCCCAGGTTGAGAACCACTGAACTAGCACAACAACGCCTTAAATCAAGAAATAGTCTTCTGAGATCTAAACAGAACTTGCAGGAACACCTCAGCAAGCAAGAATCCAAAAGTGGCAGTCTAAAACCTGGAGCCTCAATCCATGGGTGATACTAGATGAGAGACTCCCTCCTAGGCACACAGAGTGGGCGACTGAACGGACTGTGCTCTGGCACGACAAGATGCAGAGCCAATCTTAAGAAATGTGGCCACAAAGTGGAATCCATTACATGTGAGTGTGGAGAAGAGCAAACCACAGACCACCTATTATAATGTAGTTTGAGCCCTGCCATATGCACAATGGAGGACCTTCTTATCGCAACACCAGAGGCACTCCAAGTGGCCAGCTTCTTGTCAAAGGACATTTAATATAATGCTAAGTTTTTAAACTTGGTGTTTTTAAAATCCAAGTACAACTGTACCCTTGGTTCACTCCTGATAGGATAAATAAATAGCATGATCAAGAGCTAACAGGAGTTTCCCTCCAAGGCCACACTGGCAAGGCCTTTGCAGCAGGGAAGCCTGGGGAGGTTGTCTTTCCTGCTTCCATAGTTCTTCCAGGATTAGTCAATTTCATTTACGCTTACTCTACAGCCAGTGGTAACCCAGGAAGCCTTGGGCAGAGAAAGGGGGTGGCCATGGTCCATATATAATGCATGATTGTCTGTTTCATCTCCAAGTATTAGGTCTGATTATTTTTGCTCAATCTCTCGGCGGTTTCACTTTGTGAGCAGCAAAGGTGAATGCAGACAAAGCTGGAAATCCTTCCTCCTCTGACACCACATCTCCCAGCAGGAGTTGCAGGAGGGAGGAGAGAGCCAGGCTCGCCCACGCAGAGATATTATCACGAAACGGCACCAGGAGGCATTTCAGTGCATGATGCCTTCGTGAAGGTTCTCCCCCTCAAGACATCAAAGATGGCCTGGCTCTTAGGTTTAGTGCTGAGGTCCAAAAGGGATGGGGACTGACCCCCATAGGCTGTAGAGGAACCAAGGAAGCTTCAGCACTCCCAAAGATATCTTTACATATCTAACACAGTGAGCGAGGGTAGAAGCAGCGACTTAGCGTAAGAAAGCTTATTCCTCCCGCTTCAGAACTTTAAGGCGGAGAAGCTTCTTAAGGAAAGCTGCCCTTGGCAGTGGACACTCCATATCAACATTTGAATTCAGTTGAGAATTTCCTTAGAGTGACCACATATGAACTTCCTGGTCAGCCTATTATTTTATTATTATTTTACTGACACAAAAACGCAGTATGTCACAGCAAATGAAATCTATATGCTGGATTTCGTATCACAAAATCACAAGTTGAACACTTCTCAAATGTTCAGATACAAATAAGGTGTAAGGTAAAATTATTATTATTTTACTGACACAAAAATCCAATATGTCACAGCAAATGAGATCTATATGCTGGATTTCGTATCACAAAATCACAAGTAGAACACTTCCCAAGTGTTCAGATCCAAATAAGGTGTAAAGTAAAATTATTATTATTATTATTATTATTATTTTACTGACACAAAAACCCAATATGTCACAGCAAACAAGATCTATATGCTGGATGTCGTATCACAAAATCACAAGTCGAACACTTCTCAAGCGTCTAGGACTCTGTGATGTATTTTCGAATGATGTGCGCAGATCCAAATAAGGTGTGAAGTAAAAATTATTATTATTATTTTACTGACACAAAACCACAGTATGTCACAGCAAACAAGATCTATATGCTGGAATTTGTATCACAAAATCACAAGTTGAACACTTCCCAAGCATCCAGGACTGTGTGATGTATTTTTGAATTATTATTATTATTATTAATTATTATTATTATTTATACACCACTTTTTCTCTCCACAAAGTAGACTCAAAGTGGCTATGTATCCATTATTATTATTATTGCTATATTATTATTATTTACTGACACAAAACCACAGTATGTCACAGCAAACGAGATCGATAGGCTGGATTTTGTATCACAAAATCACAAGTCGAACACTTCCCAAGCGTCTAAGACTCTGTGATGTATTTTTGAATGATGTGCATAGATCCAAATAAGGTGTAAAGTAAAAAATTATTATTATTTTACTGACACAAAACCACAGTATGTCACAGCAAATGAGCTCTATATGCTGGAATTTGTATCACAAAATCACAAGTCGAACACTTCCCAAGCATCTAGGACTCTGTGATGTATTTTTGAATTATTATTATTATTATTATTATTATTATTTATACACCACTTTTTCTCTCCACAAAGTAGACTCAAAGTGGCTATGTATCCATTATTATTATTGTTGCTATATTATTATTATTTACTGACACAAAACCACAGTATGTCACAGCAAACGAGATCTATAGGCTGGATTTCGTATCACAAAATCACACGTCGAACACTTCCCAAACGTCTAGGACTGTGTGATGTAGTTTTGAATTATTATTATTACTCTGCTGGCTATTGTATTGGATCACACTTCGGACACTTCCCAAGTGTCTAGGACTATGTGATGTATCGGTGAATAATGTGTGCAGATCTGAGTAGGATGGCCTTTTGTAGCTGACTGGTGGTAATTTTGTCAGCGCCGATTGTGTTTAAGTGCAGGCCAAGGTCTTTAGGCACTGCACCCAGTATGCCGATCACCACTGGGACTATTCTTGACTGGCTTGCGCCAGAAGCTTTGCATTATTATTGTTGTAACTATTATTAATACCCCCAAAGAAGATTCAATTGCTATATCCATTGAACTTTATGTTGCCACCACGAAGTTCAGCCTTACCATCCATCTCTTGAAACCAATCAAAACCTTTCTCGATGCTTACTGACACCTTCAGAGCTTAACACTAATCTACACATCCTACTCTCTTGTTTTGCCTTAATCCAGTGTTTCTCAATCTTCCTACTGCCACAATCCCTTAATACAGTTCCTTATATTGTGGTGACCCCCAACCATAACATTATTTTCCTTGCTGCTTCCTAACTGGAATTTTGCTACTGTTATGAATTGTAATGTAAATATCTCATATGCAGGATGTATTTTCATTCACTGGATCAAATTTGGCACAAATACCTGATACACCCAAGTCTGAATACTGGTGGGGTTGGATTTGCCATTTGGGAGTTGTGGTTGCTGGGATTTATAGTTCACCTACAATCAGAGCAGTCTGAACATCACCAACGATGGAACTGAACCACACTTGGACTCAAACAATGATGGATCAGGACCAAACTTGGCACGAATACTCAATATGCCCAAATGTGAACACTGGTAGAATTTGGGGGGAATAGACCTTGACATTTGGGAGTTGTAGTTGCTGGGATTTCTGTGTTTTCTGATGGTCTTTCGTGACCCCTCTGACACCCCCTCACGATCCCCAGGTTGAGAAACGCTGCCTTGATCCCTTTAGTCATGCAGCATCAGCTGAGAAAAAGTCAACAAATGCTACTTTTCTCTTAAGTTTCCCTCACCTGCATCTCAGCTTCCTGTTACGTTTCCATTCCCTCATAACTAACCCACCATCTTTATCTCTTGAAATCCCCACCAAACCACTCCCTCTCCTCATCAGTCCTCCTCACCTACTTCTTCCAAACCAACCCTGCACTTATCTGACCTCCACCTGTAATTATCTTTCTCCTTACAAGGACTGGGAATACTACTACACCGTTGTACCAGCGACTCCTCCCAGTACAATTCCAGAACCTCCCTTGACTTCCTTCTCTCAACTTGAAACAACTATCACAGCTGTATCGTGTTGGAAAAACAAGCAACACATGCCTCAATCACCCCCCTTTCACGTTAATTCCAGGCACACTAGTTACATAAAGAGATACAGACCACTGCTGTTTTCCTCTCTTTTTAGCTGATACCTAACATACCCTTGTAATTTTAAATGCAGGAGAAACGTCAGGAGAGAGTGCTTCTAGAACATGGCCATACAGCCCGAAAAAATTACAACAACTCACTGATCTTAGTCCTCTGCAAAGCCAAGGATAACACAGAGCCCTTCCACACAGCCCTATATCTCAGAATATCAAGGCAGGAAATCCCACATTATCTCAGTGAGGACTCAGATCACCCAGTTTGAAGCAGATATTCTGAGATTTTCTGTGTTGATATTCTGGGACACAGGACTGTGTGGAAGGGCTCTGTGTTATCCTTGGCTCTGCAGAGAAATAAGATCAGTGAGTTGTTGTAATTTTTTCGGGCTGTATGGCCATGTTCTAGAAGCACTCTCTCCTGACGTTTCTCCTGCATCTAAAATTACAAGGGTATGTTAGGTATCAGCTGAGTTACCTGAGTCCACACTGCCATATAAACCAGTTTGATGTGGATTTTATACAGCTTAGGTGCTCACTCTGAGGAGGACATTAGGCCTGCCCACTGTGTTCAATTTTCTATTATGTTATTTTGCTTTGTTTATTTAATTTTGCCACTGTATGTACTCCATTACACTGTATGTAATGTTTGTTGTTGTATTTTGCACTTTATTTTTGCTGCATTGCATCTTTGGGCTTGTCCTCATGTTTGCTGCCCCGAGTCCCTTTCGGGGAGATGGTGGTGGGGTATAAATAAAGTTTATTATTATTATTATTGACGCAAAAGCACAGTATGTCACAGCAAATGAGATCTATATGCTGGATTTTGTATCACAAAATCACAAGTCGAACACTTCCCAAGCATCTAGGACTGTGTGATGTATTATTAGTATTAGTATTGGTAGTAGTAGTAGTATTTATGAGCCATCAGGATCCTGGAAAACCAGGCTTTGCATCCCACTGCAATTGACCTTCTTCTCTCAGCCTTAGAGCCCTTCCACACAGCCATATAGCCCAGAATATCAAGGCAGAAAATTCCACAATATCTGCTTTGAACTGGATTATCGGAG
Organism: Anolis sagrei; assembly: GCF_037176765.1. Classification (NCBI taxonomy): domain Eukaryota; kingdom Metazoa; phylum Chordata; class Lepidosauria; order Squamata; family Anolidae; genus Anolis; species Anolis sagrei. The sequence goes on from NC_090031.1 coordinate 31,869,314, forward strand.
TCCACACTGCCATATAACCCAGTTTGATGTGGATTTTATACAGCTGTGTGGAAGGGGCCTTAGGTGCTCACTGTGCGAAGGACATTAGTATTTATGAGCCAGCAGGATCCTGGAAAACCAGGCTTTGCATCCCATTGCAATTGACCTTCTTCTCTCAGCCTTAGGGCCCTTCCACACATCCCTATATCCCAGAATATCAAGGAGGGAAATCCCATATTATCTGATCAGATAGCCCAGTTCAAAGCAGGTATCGTGGGATTTTCTGCCTTGATATTCTGAGATTTAGGGTTGTGTAGAAGGGCCTTGGGTTACCTGAGTCCACACTGCTATATAATCCAGTTCGATGTGGATTTCATACAGCTATGTGGAAGGGGCCTTAGGTGCTCACTGTGGGAAGGACATTAGTATTTATGAGCCAGCAGGATCCTGGAAAACCAGGCTTTGCATCCCATTTATTTATTGATTTATGACATTTATATCCTACCCTTCTCACCTCGAAGGGGACTCAGAGCAGCTTAAACATTATATGTAATACAATATATTATAATAAATAATTATAATGAATAATAAATCACAGTAAATTATAATAAACAATACATAAATACATTATATGATTAACATAGCACAATATTAGTAACATACATTCCCATATTGTACCACACCAGTATACTGTAATACTATTAGTAATATTGCCTGTAATATGAAATATATAATTATTAAATTGTATTATTATGAGTATTATTATATTGTATTACATTATAATTGACCTTCTCTCAGCCTGAGGGCCCTTCCACACAGCCATATAACTCAGAATATCAAGGCAGAAAATCCTTGATGTTCTGGATTATCTGAGTCTACACTGCCATATAACCCAGTTCGATGTGGATTTCATACATCTGTGTGGAAGGGGCCTTAGGTACTCACTGTGGGAAGGACATTACTATTTATGAGCCAGCAGGATCCTGTAAAATCAGGCTTTGCATCCCATTTATTTGTTTATTTATGACATTTATATCTTGCCTTTCTCACCCTGAAGGGGACTCAGAGCATCTCACAAACTATATGTGTAGCCTAACATGGTGGTTGTTTTAGTGGTCCAGCATTTCTGTGTTCTCAAATAATATGCTGTGTCCAGGTTGGTTCATCAGGTGCTCTGGACACAGCATATTATTTGAGAACACAGAAGTGCTGGACCACTCTCACAACCACCATGTTAGGCTACACAGAGAAGCCATTGAAATCCACAAGCATGTGGACAATTTCAACAGAAAGGAGGAGACCATGAAAATGGCTTCCAGTATTAAAAAAACTCTAAAATTACAACAGCAAAACAGCAGAGAGGAAACAATCAGGCACAGCTTAACACCTCTCAACAAAAGATTCTCCCAGGCTCAGCCAGGCCTTCAAATGCTAATGAAGGTGGTCAGTTGAAACATTCACACCTAGCTCCAGCAGAGAAGAGCTCTTTGCCCCACCCCAGTCATTCCACAGACATATAAACCCATTTTCCTAGTTCCAATAGACCTCACTACCTCTGAGGATGCTTGCCATAGATGCAGACGAAACGTCAGGAGAAAATGCCTCTAGAACATGGCCATATAGCCCGAAAAAACCCACAAGAACCTAGTGATTCCAGCCATGAAAGCCTTCGACAATACAATAAATAACTTTGACTTGAATATAAGCCAAGGGGAGCTTTTTCAGCCTAAAAAGGGGGCTGAAAAACTAGGCTTATACTCAAGTATATACAGTAATTATTATATTTTATTATTAGTATTATTATATTGTATTACATTGTAATTGACCTTCTTCTGTCAGCTTGAGGGCCCTTCCACATAGTCATATAACTCAGGATATCAAGGCAAGAAATCCTGGATATTCTGGATTATGTGGACTTTATATACAGCTGTGAGGAAGGGGCCTTAGATGCTCACTGTGGGAAGGACATTAGTATTTATGAGCCAGCAGGATCCTGGCAAAACCAGGCTTTGCATCCCATTTATTTATTGATTTATGACATTTATATCCTGTCCTTCTCACCCTGAAGGGGACTCAGAGCAGCTCACAAATTATATGTAAATACAATATATTGTATCATTAACATAGCACAATATTGGTAACATAAATTCCCATATTGCACTACACCAGTATACTGTAATATAATAATTTATTTATTTGTCGTGTCAGAGCAACCAGTCCATTATATTACATTTCTAACAGAACAAAGCAAACAAATAGAAAAATACAAAACTTGTGGGTTTGGTAGTTGGTTAAATGTACTTTGACCAGTATCTGGCCACTTGGAGTGCTTCTGGTGTTGCTGCAAGAAGGTCCTCCATGGTGCATGTAGCAGGGCTCAGGTTGCATTGCAGCAGGTGGTCAGTGGTTTGCTCTTCTCTACACTCGCATGTCGAGGATTCCACTTTGTAGCCCCATTTCAGAAGGTTGGCTCTGCATCTCGTGGTGCCAGAGCGCAGTCTGTTCAATGCCTTCCAAGTTGCCCAGTCTTCTGTGTGCCCAGGAGGGAGTCTCTCATTTGGTATCAGCCATTGGTTGAGGTGCTGGGTTTGAGCCTGCCACTTTTGGACTCTCGCTTGCTGAGGTGTTCCAGCGAGTGTCTCTGTAGATCTTAGAAAACTATTCCTTGATTTAAGTCGTTGACGTGCTGGCTGATACCCAAACAGGGGATGAGCTGGAGATGTCTCTGCCTTGGTCCTTTCACTATTGGCTGCTACTTCCCGGCGGATGTCAGGTGGTGCAATACCGGCTAAGCAGTGTAATTTCTCCAGTGGTGTAGGGCGCAGACACCCCGTGATAATGCGGCTTGTCTCATTAAGAGCCACATCCACTGTTTTAGTGTGGTGAGATGTGTTCCACACTGGGCATGCATACTCAGCAGCAGAGTAGCATAGAGCAAGGGCAGATGTCTTCACTGTGTCTGGTTGTGATCCCCAGGTTGTGCCAGTCAGCTTTTGTATGATATTGTTTCTGGCACCCACTTTTTGCTTGATGTTCAGGCAGTGCTTCTTGTAGGTCAGAGCACGGTCCAGAGTGACTCCCAGGTATTTAATATAATAATATTACAGTATACTGGTGTCGTATATGTTTAATAACATTACATGTTATGTTATGTTTAATAACATTACATGTAATATTATTACATGTAATGTTAAGTAATATTACATGTACTATGAAATATATAATTATTACATTGTATTATATTGCATTACTATTAATATTGTTGTATTTCATTAGGCCGCCCTGAGTCCCCTTTTGTGGGGAGAAGGGCAGGGTATAAATATAGGAAATAATAATAATAATTAGTATTATTATATTGTATTCCATTGCAATTGACCTTCTTCTCTCAGCTTGAGGGCCCTTCCACACTGCCATATACAACCCAGGATATCAAGGCCGTAAAATCCTGGATTATCTGAGTCCACACTGCCACATAACCCAGTTCAATGAGGTCTTTCTATACAGCTGTGAGGAAGGGGCCTGGGGAGGCCTTGCTTGGAGTCCAGCAGAGGGGAGTGCGCATGCGCGTGTGGACCCCTCTCTCTCACACACACACTCACTCACTGACTAGGCCTTTCTGGCCTCCTCCTACTCCTCCACCTCACCTGGAGATGCTCCTGGAAGCGGATGGGGAGGATCTGCGCCATGGCGCCGGACGCGTTGTTTGGGTTCTGGGGCTCCATCCCGACGCTCTCCCAGCAGCGACTCTGAATGGAGACCGAGGGAAGGCCGCCGACGCCGCCTGCGATCCGGAAACAGCCGGCGGAAGGACACCTCTCTCTCCCCCCTCAGGAGGCCGCCGTGCTGCGGCTCAGGAGGCGGATCACTCCGCCTTTTCTGCGTCTCACTCCGCCTCACCTGCAGCCCAGGCGGAAGGATCAGCCTCTCCGCGCCCTTCTTTTCCCTCTTAGAATCAATGACGCGGAGGGGTATCTCAAACCGGAAGGGACTTCTTTTTTGTAGCGTTCGGAGGAGGGATTTCTTTTCCTCCAAGCCACGCCCCCTCCCGATTTTTTTGCCACATCATGCGACCTGGCGGAGCGGTGACATCACTTCCGGCCTCCTCCTCCTCTCTGACGGAAGGAGGCGGTCCACTTCGCAAAGTGGACGTTCTAGGCAGAGGGAAGTCACCTTCCCTTTCTGGGGATAAAGGAGTGTCTTGGAAATGGGCGTGGCCTAACCCCCGCTGTAGTGGACGGGGGAAAGGCGCCTGCGCGGTAAAGGAACTTGGTCTCCTGTGAACCCCGGGTTCGAATCCCACCATAGGCAAAATGATGACCTTGAGCAGAATAACCTCATATATATATATTATTTATATATTATTTATATATTATTTATATATTATTTATATATTAGAATTTTATATATGGATGAACAGCAGGACATAAATAATAGATAATCAGTGTATATATGTGTGTATATATATATATATATATATATAATTCTAATATATAAATAATATTCTAAAATATATAAATAATTTTCATATATATATATATATATATATATAAATTGCCTATGGGCTGAAGGTTCGAATCCCACCATAGGCAAAATGGTGACCTTGAGCAGAATAACCTCAAATATATATATATATATATGAAAATTATTTATATATTCTAGAATATTATTTATATATATTAGAATGTTATATATATATATATGGATGAACAGCAGGATATCAATAATAGATAATCAGTGTGTGTGTGTGTGTGTGTGTATATATATATAAATTCTAATATATAAATAATATTCTAGAATATATAAATAATTTTCATATATATATATATATTATATCTCTTCTCTCTCCATATATATATATATATATATATGGATGAACAGCAGAATATAAATAATAGATATTTTAATCAGTGTGTATATATGTGT